>NC_071260.1:9143649-9743649 GCF_023375685.1 Ictalurus furcatus | reverse complement strand
GCATATCCACAAATAGTTACAAAACTCAACAGAATTCTGCCATGAATTCAGCCGGAATCTCCTAAATAAGGCAGAATGATGGCTATTATATCCGTTTCCATGGTACCAGAAGATCACATGTGTGATATACAGTATACTGTATGTTAGACCAAGCGCCAAACAATATCTTCATTATAGCCCGAGTTAAATAAATGACACAGACCTAACAAAACAGCAAAGAGCACGTCAGATAGCAATCATACATCTAATATAAATATGGTAGCATATGAAGCTGGGTGTGTGGGCTCCAAAACATAATAAATATTCACAACTCTTCCACCCCCTCACTACAGAAGCACATATTCATGCTTACTGCGCTGTTCTTGTGTGGGCTTGCACATGGAATCAGCCGTAAAATTCAACAGATCAAGCATGGAGCACGGCCTGAGACCATAAACATGTTGCAATAGTGGCTTTAAAATCATGCAAAATCAATAATTTGTAATAAATTACATTTCAAAAAAACACATAACAACATTGTAATCCAGTGGAACAGCACAAAGCAAAAAAACCTCACACATGTCCACATCAATCATAAAGTGTACCGTTATAATTTAAAATATTACTTTTAATAAAAATGTTTGAAACATTTGTATTTAATGTATATTTAAATGTATATATTTATTATTATTATTATTACTACTACTACTATTATTATTATTATTATTATTATTATTATTATGAAGTAGTATTTCTGTATTTTTTATATAAAGTGTTCTAGGCTGTGCTCTTTTAATTTTTCGTCTTCTTTCCATTTGTAGTAATAATCCTGTTTACGTTAATGAAGTCTTGCACTAAAAATGTAAGTATAACAATTCGGCCATTAAAGCCTCTTGAACCAAAGTGAACTGAATAAAAATCAGAAAATCAGAAAAGTAGATTGAAAGTGAATGATTTGCCATGTATTGTTTACAATAAAATGAGTAACATCCCTGTGAAGACTTAAAAACAATTTCTATTATATACATTGCTATGATTAAGTTTCACCAGATAAAACAGCTTCCATAGACAAAACATTTAAATAAAAGGAAATACCCAGGTACACTTAAAAATACATAGAGATATACTACGTTATGCTCAGTTCCCTCAGGCGTCACTAAAATCCAGCATTCAATGTGACCGTCCTTTTTTTCTGCATTTCCTGAAACCCCCATCACCCCAGAGATCACTAAACCCACTAGGCTGACAACCAGGACACAAAGAACAGTTCACCACTTCATAACACTCGCTAATGAGCCACAGCTAGATGTACAAGGTAATATGGTAATAAATGTGTGTATATTAAAAACACAGTCCAACACGTTCACAAACACACACAAGTGCTAGGGCTAAAACAAAAACCAAAAAACAGCATTATAAATCGCTCATGCCTGAAGAACAGGATTTGGCTGACTGATGTGTGTAACGGTCGATTTTATACGAGCAGAGTTATTAGCATATGAATAGAGTGAACAGATTTCCTCAGAAGGATGCCGATTTTGGAGGATTACAAACGTTCCATTAGTCGGGGTTCACAAAGCTGCTGGAAAAAAATATATTACAGTACCTAGCTATTTTTCAGTGGAGCTGCAATAACGAGAAATAAAAAGATATTACCTTTAAAATAAATAACGTCTTTGCTAACACTGTTATCCTTCTATCCGTCATTTAATGGTGCCATAGAGTGCCATAGAGTAAAATATCAGATTGAAATATTACCATCCTACCAAAGATTTTTTGTTTACTAGCACAATATTAATGCTGCATTCACCTAAAGCTTGCACCTTCAGGAATCTCTGACGATTGACTATAAAACAAACAAACAAACAAAACAAAAACAACGAAAACGCCCTCTTAACTTTGAGTTCACACTTGGAAACTCGAAAAATCTCCTCAACCCTGAATTCAGCACATGACATCAAACCAACATGGCTGTGCACACCTGCAATGGTAAATACAGTAACATTTCTTTACTTTTACAGCAGTATTTTTATAGCAGTATTTGCTTCAGATCAGTCAACATACAGACACATTAATTGGTTAAATCTATAACACTGACTACACAGTTTGCAGTTTTGCGAAGATTAACGCATAGCTTGTTGCTAGACAAGCTTTCATAGAGCCGTCCGTGCTTTTCCCACTTTGTAGCTCGAAAGTGTGAAGGCTGTAAATGACGACCTCTTTAGGAGAACAGAATTCACTAACAGTAACGTTCATGAACATCAGGTTCTACTCCTGACGGCAAAGAACAAGAATCTGAGGCCAGAGTGGGCACAGGTTCTGCTGTTGCAGCTCATCTGAGTCAAGGTTCAATGTTCTCTGCAGTCTGAGATGCTTTTCTGCTCACCATGGATGTACAGAGTTGTGATTTGAGTAACTGTAGACTTCCTGGGAGCTTAAACTAGTCTGGCCATTCTTCTCTGATCTCTCTCATGAACAAGATGTTTCTGCTCACTGAACTGGGTGTTTTAATTTTTTTTATTTTAGCACCATTCTGTGTGAAAATCCCAGGAGATCAGCAGTTTCTGAGCAGTTACTCAAACCAGCCCATCTGGTACCAACAACCATGCCACCATTAAAGTGTGAACATTAACCTGAAGCTCCTGATTTGTATCTAGATGATTTTATGTATTACGCTGCTGCCACATGACTGGCTGATTGAATAACTGCATGAATAAGCAATTCTGGGCATGTGGTTTTACTTCCTACAAAATCAGAAGCACTTTGCTTGCACATGAAGCTCATGAAGGATTTTAGTCAGAAATGTAGTCAAAATAAATAAAAAAAAAAACATTTGCTGAATGGCATTTATGTATTCTAGTGTTTAGGATTTAGTGCTGATGTTCAAGTAAAAAAAAAAAAAAAAATCTGAAATTTTGCATTTACAACACACAGCCAAAAAACATTTTTAATGTTCTATCTGTATGGAAAGGAACATTTCTATCTCGCCCACCCCATCTGTATTCCCAGTGGCCAAGCAAGAGAAATCTCTTTCTTATGCCACTTTCACAGCAATTTGCTGTCATTATTTCACTTGACTGCTCTTGTATTTTATGGCTTTTATGTCAATTTGAATGGAAGTGCAGCAGCAGCATACAAAATCGTTTGACTGTATCTAAGACAATTCATCTTTGCTGCAGTGTTATTCACCTTAAAGTGCATTATCCAGTAAATACCATCTATTGTGAATTATTCCATGATCACAGTGTAATTAATGGGACGGGTGTGTATTTACGTAAGTGACAAATGTGAATCTGGTGCACCTGATGGCTCATGGGTGTTTCAAGAGTTTAGACATTTTAAACAAGTTAAGCCCCTTGTTAAACTTCCTGTTCACCAAAGTATATGTCAAAGAGCCAAGTACAATATGGCCAAAGTTGAGAATTCTGTATGAGCTAGGCCTGTTTAAAAAAAAAAAAAAAAAAATATGACTGGAATTCAAATTCTAGCTCTCTTACTGGTATTCTCTCACTATAGGAAAAATAACAAATATATTTAGGCGAGCAAGTCTTCTGGATTATAGGATCTAGATACCAAAAACGAACAGCGTAACAATTAACAATTGGAATCATTCACAATTGTACTTGTTTAAATCAACCTGGGGCCTCATTTATCAACTGTGCGTACACGTAGTTTTGTACATAAACAGAGCGTATGCAGGATTCGATGAAGTGGATGGGATTTTCAAGTTTTGTTTATGTGTGATGATGTGCGTGGAGTATATTTCTGCACACTGCTGACTGTGTAAATGCAAGAAACCCTAGTGGCAGAAAATTGTAATAGCAGGAAAACTGATAATGTGGGGCTTCCATTTCATCCATCCAGTTTCCATACCGCTTATCCTACACAGGGTCGCAGGGAGCCTGGAGCCTATCCCAGGGAACTCGGGACACAGGATGGGGGACACCCTGGACGGAGTGCCAACCCATTTCAGGCGTCCATTCCACTTAATGTCAATCATCTCAGCATGATTGAAAGAGAAATTACTGATTCAAGTGCTCACAAGATGCAGACAGGTGACACAGACGGAATGTAAATTAAAATCTAAGACTAAGACTAATTGGGGTTACAGTGAGGGAAAGAAGTATTTGATCCCCTGCTGATTTTGTATGTTTGCCCACTGACAAAGAAATGATCAGTAGAAATGATTTAATGGTAGGTTTATTTGAACAGTGAGAGACAGAATAACAACAAGAAAATCCAGAAAAACGCATGATAGAAATGTTATAAATTGATTTGCATTTTAATGAGGGAAATAAGTATTTGACCCCCTCTCAATCAGAAAGATTTCTGGCTCCCAGGTGTCTTTTATACAGGTAACGAGCTGAGATTAGAAGCACACTCTTAAAGGGAGTGCTCCTAATCTCAGCTTGTTACCTGTATAAAAGACACCTGTCCACAGAAGCAATCAATAAATCAGATTCCAAACTCTCCACCATGGCCAAGACCAAAGAGCTCTCCAAGGATGTCAGGGACAAGATTGTAGACCTACACAAGTCTGGAATGGGCTACAAGACCATTTCCAAGCAGCTTGGTGAGAAGATGACAACAGTTGGTGCGATTATTCGCAAATGGAAGAAACACAAAAGAACTGTCAATCTCCCTTGGCCTGGGGCTACATGCAAGATCTCACCTCGTGGAGTTGCAATGATCATGAGAACAGTGAGGAATCAGCCCAGAACTACACGGGAGGATCTTGTCAATGATCTCAAGGCAGCTGGGACCATAGTCACCAAGAAAACAATTGTTAACACACTATGCCGTGAAGGACTGAAATCCTGCAGCACCCGCAAGATCCCCCTGCTCAAGAAAGCACATATACATGCCCGTCTGAAGTTTGCCAATGAACATCTGAATGATTCAGAGGACAACTGGGTGAAAGTGTTGTGGTCAGATGAGACCAAAATGGAGCTCTTTGGCATCAACTCAACTCGCCGTGTTTGGAGGAGGAGGAATGCTGCCTATGACCCCAAGAACACCATCCCCACCGTCAAACATGGAGGTGGAAACATTATGCTTTGGGGGTGTGTTTCTGCTAAGGGGACAGGACAACTTCACCGCATCAAAGGGACGATGGACGGGGCCATGTACCGTCAAATCTTGGGTGAGAACCACCTTCCCTCAGCCAGGGCATTGAAAATGGGTCGTGGATGGGTATTCCAGCATGACAATGACCCAAAACACACGGCCAAGGCAACAAAGGAGTGGCTCAAGAAGAAGCACATTAAGGTCCTGGAGTGGCCTAGCCAGTCTCCAGACCTTAATCCCATAGAAAATCTGTGGAGGGAGCTGAAGGTTCGAGTTGCCAAACGTCAGCCTCGAAACCTTAATGACTTGGAGAAGATCTGCAAAGAGGAGTGGGACAAAATCTCTCCTGAGATGTGTGCAAACCTGGTGGCCAACTACAAGAAACGTCTGACCTCTGTGATTGCCAACAAGGGTTTTGCCACCAAGTACTAAGTCATGTTTTGCAGAGGGGTCAAATACATATTTCCCTCTTTAAAATGCAAATCAATTTATAACATTTTTGACATGCGTTTTTCTGGATTTTTTTTTGTTGTTATTCTATCTCTCACTGTTCAAATAAATCTACCATTAAAATTATAGAATGATCATTTCTTTGTCAGTGGGCAAACGTACAAAATCAGCAGGGGATCAAATACTTTCTTCCCTCACTGTATGCCTTGTTGGAAGATGTAGCTTTGCGGAGGGAGGAAAGTGTTTTTTGTTTTTTTTAGCACTACTGGGAACTCTATGCTGAGATTGAGGAGTGGATTATCAGTTGATTTTGTTCGTCACGTGCAGTTTTAGTTGATATATTTCAAACTGAAATTGGAAACGTTACTGGCATTTCCCAACCAACTACAAGTTGAATAATGTGTTAGATATCTTACCTTCATTCACATCACTCACACTGCAATAAATCACATTTCTTAAACCAGAAGTGGAAAAGAGCAAAAATGATGACTTTTCATGCCATTGCAGAGTTTCTAAATGTAATTGGGATAAATGAAATGCACACACACACACACACACACACACACACACACACACACATATATATATATATATATATATATATATATATATATATACACACACATATACATACTCAAATTTTTTTTTAATCATATTTATTTATTAGAAAAAATATGAATAAAAATGGCTCAGGTGGTAGAGCATGTTGTCCACTAATCGTAGGGTTGGTGGTTCGACTCCACATGCCGAAGTGTCCTTGGGCAAGACACTGAACCCCAAATTGCTCCCGATGGCAAGCTAGCGCCTTGCATGGCAGCTCTGATACCATTGGTGTGTGAGTGTGTGAATGAGAACCAGTGTAAAGCGCTTTGTAGAACCACTAAGGTTAAAAAAGCACTATATAAGTGCAGGCCATTTACTATCTTTATTTCATTATTGGTGAAGTTCATTAGACCTTCGTAGACCTTCTGACATGCTCCATGTCATCTGAAAGAAGCAGCACCGCGAGCAGGCTACTGTGCTTTTTAAAGCAAAATTTCTTTAGGCAAATGAGTGTGGCCATGCACAAACACATCAATTTATAATGTGTGGGATTTATCAATCCGTACAGCATATGCATGTGTGATAGACCGGATAGATATGTTGAATTTTAAAATAATCACATGGCAAGATGAGTTAGACTTTCATGGTTTTTCAGTTGTGATGGATTGGATTCCATTCATATAGATTCATTTTTAGAACTTAATTAATTTTTTTTTTGTATTTTCTTGCAATAATGCCATAATCATATATATATATATATATAGAGAGAGAGAGAGAGAGAGAGAGAGAGAGAGAGAGAGCGATGGAGATGGTTTACAATAATCAGTAAGCCTAATTCAGAAGGAAATTCTCTTCACTGGTCTTTAAATGAAATTAGGTCGTGTACAACCAGAAAACAACACGGACAAGATTAGATTGAGCAGATCGGATTATAAAAGGAATAATACGCAACCATTAAGGGTTCATTTTAGGCATGTCTGTATTAAATTAGCTATTTGACTGAATAATTCTACACCATGGTTTCACATACAGTCAAAAGCACAGTGTTAAAGAAAAGATAACATTCACTTCAAAGTGCAAAAAGAGCTCATATTTGTATATGACCAAATCTCAATAAATAATCACATCGCTCATTTTACAAACTACAAATAACAAAAATATTACCAACAGGTCCTCGGGACACCTATTTCTCATAAATTTCTATTTTGTATTATTAAACATCAAATCTAAATAATGCAGAAAGTGATGAGTATAGCCCTCATCGCACTCATAAGCCCTGATATTTCCTGACTTCACAAGGAATGACAATATGAGGAAAATTGTGCATCCTTAGTAACAAATACATTACATAAAAGTAGTAAAAAAAAAAAAAAAATTGTTATTATCCAGAGAAAAAGCACATTTTCTTCATGACCTGTTGAGGTTTCACTCTGTACAGTTTCAAGCTTTTAAATGAAGAAGATATAGGATCTGAATAACAATTTGGATTTGAACATAAACGTCCATCTATTTCTATACAAGGAGAAACAGAAAAGAAAAGAAATTTGCACAGATATGTCTGAAGCATGTCAAATAAATGGAGAGAATACAAAAAACGAACCTTTACAAGTAACTGAAAAGTGAATAAATTAGCAAAATCGTATTTTTCGTCTATTTAAATATACTGGTGCTCGCCTGGACTGATAAAAGACCAGTTACCCTGTAGAAATTGATTTTGTGTGACCAAAATTGTTTTGAAGATTTTGAAGACACCAAACTCAAATTAGCACATTTGCCTCGCATCATCGCTCTCAATCCGCACACACAGGTTATACCTAAACGTGGCAGCTTTGTGGTGTGCATGTGTGAGCAAGGTTAAAGACAGCCTAGACAAACACACGCCACACTGGCTTTATAAAGAAAATCCCAACCTTTTGTCTGGGAGACAAAAAGCCGAGACTTGGAAATCATGGGTTTGTAGAGCTGTTTCGATTATATTAGCATCACTATTGATAATACCACCAGTATGAAAATTTTATTGATTATACCAGCATGAAAACCCAATACTGGAAAAAAACAAACAAACAAAAAAAAAAAAACATTTGGTTATACTTGACACAAAGAAAAGAAAAGAAAAGTACTAATAATCTAAAGCATAGATAATAAGAGGATGTCTTCTCTGTTTTAAAATATCCAGTGCAAAATTACAGTGTTAATCCTTTAAATGAATATTTTACATTCTGTTTTGTATTAAGGCTGGGTAACATAACGACAACTCCATCATAACGGAACTGTGGTCAGTATTTTCTTGACAATGACAACATCTGACTGCATAGTGACAAGCACCTGATTGGATAGTAGCTCACGCTGACATTTTTTTAGGCTCTTGTAAACTGTCTCTGTGTCTTATATTCATTCAGCAAACCTGACTGAATAATAATATAAGAATAGGTATCATAAAAGCATCAAATATTGCGATATTGCCACATTGCTCACTTCTAAATAAATGATCAATTGGCTGAGTCTCAGCTGAGGATTAAAGTAACAGGAAGTAACAGCTTAATTGGACTCAATAGAAACATAAAGATCATTTCAGGCTTATCTGTCTAAGATAAAGACAGATGAAGGACATTTTAATTTGTTCCAGTAGAAAAAAAAATGTAATCATTTCATTATTGGACACTATAGCCAAAAATTATGTGGACTCCTGACCATCACGCCTACATGTGTTCCTTCCCCAAACTGTTGCTACAAAGTTTTGAAGCACACGATTGAATAGAATGTCTTTGTATACTGTAGTATTACAATTTCCCTTCACTGGAGACCTGTTCAAGCATGACAATGCCCCTGTGCACAAAGCGAGCTCCATAAAGACATGGTTTCCCAACATTGTAGTGGAAGAACTGAACACCTTTTTGGGATGAACTGGAACGCCGACTGCACCCCAATATGAGTGCCTGACCTCACTAATGCTCTTGTAGCTGAATGAACAGAAATCCCCACAACCACTATCCAAAGTCTAGCGGAAAGCCTTCCCAGAAGAGTGGAGGTTATTATAACAGGAAAACAGAGGGACTACATCCTAGAACGGGATCTTCAAAAGGTACGCTATAGGTATGGATGTGATGGGGTGATGGTGAGGTGTCCACAAACTTTTGGCCATACATACAGTGTACACGACAAAATCCCTAGTGTTGAATTTACACCCTACAGTGTCTATATAGCTAAGTCCATTGGACACAAATGAACACTCTGGGTGTCAATTCAACACCAGGGATTTCACTGTGTATCATTACAGAGAAGTTAACGTGTGATTTAGAACACAGCCAACTGGATTCAAAAAATAAGCAAAAAATTAGTGAGATCAGGTCAACTCACCGAAACAACCACAGTATCCTCGTACTTAAATTTCGGGATGTATTTGTCTCCTCTGTTGATTTCCGACTCGTTCAGTGGCCTGAATCGGCACATCACTTTGACTCCGCATTCCGCCGCGTCCATCATGACGAACCTGACGCAGGAGGAGGAGGAAAAAACAAAAACAAAACCAAACAAACCCCAGACTCAGTGAAGATCCTGAGATAAAGTTCAAGCCGGAGGAAAACTTGATGCTGTGCAGAGATCAGTGGAAAATCCCGTTAAAATGCTTTCCCCTCGGCGTAGATTAATAGAATCAAACTTTCCACCCGTGTGAACACTTTCTGCTTAAAGACGGTTATTACTGTGAATCTCACACACGCAGTGATGCAGTCGGATCAGCCTTGAATGCTCTGGATATCGTCCTGTTGACCAAACGCTGACCGCAGCATCAGGACCGTGCAGCATCCCGGCTTTAAAAGGCTCCTCAGGCGCATGCGCATTCTGCATTCCTGCATTCCTGAATTCCTGAAGCAGAGGCGCCCCCATGACATGAATACAGGGAAATGTCTCACATGCTCTGGGAGTCTATCCTGGGAACGCTGGCTGTGAGAACAACAGTTTAGAATTGAAGATTTTATTCGTCATGTATACATTACAGCACCGTGGAAATTCTTTTCCCCCCGCATATCCCAGCTTGTTAGGAAGCTGGGGTCAGAGCGCAGGGTTGAAGTGCAGACTTTCATTTGCATCAAAGGAGACAAACGTATTTAGACAAACTTTCATTTCAACTCCTATATACCGTGGTAGACAGCTAAATTAAAAATAACGTAAAAACAATGTCTAAGTGTTTATTTACAATCTGTATATCCTGTGTGCACTGTTAATAGCGCCAAGATGTCCGATACTGCAGGCCATGTGGAGGCTGGTTGTCATGCCTCCCCAAACAAAATTTAATTGTATGTATCTAAAAACATGCTTAAAAGAGTTTGTGCTAACTTCAGAAAGATCCTTCAGGAGTGAGATTTCAGACTATCAAGAGAAGAACTTCAAGATGTAGAGAGGTGGTTTCTTCCCTCAAGTTGTAAGTGTAATAAATTAACGCTGAAAAAAAATCCTTTTAGCACTGACACTATACTGCTGACGCACTATACACAATATAACCCAGCAGAGCACAAAGTCAAAAACAAAAACGCTTTGGTTTCTATGCCCTTCTGCAGAATCAGCAGGATAAATCTGCATATTTTTTTCAAGTTTTTGTTTAAGACTAATAGGTCTTTTGTCATGCTTGATCTGAACTATGTTGTGATATACCACACCATAAGAATCCATGGTGAGGCACTGTGAGATTTTGAAATTAAAAGTGTTAAATAAATAAAGATTATTGTTATTATTATTATTATTATTATTATTATTATTATTATTATTATTATTATTATTATTATTATGGCATGGTCTACTGAACATATTAACAATAAGTACATGCCAAATATGCTCTTAACCTCTTCTGCCAGTAGAGGGCGCCAAAAGACTATCAACCTAAGACTACATCCACTTCAGTCATATTTGTTTTATTATATACTGTATAATACAGGAGGTGGAAAATAATGGAAAGCCATGACAATATAGGACCATCCTATCACCACTTCAAGAAGAAAATCATTTAATTTTTTTAGAGGGATGTGGAGCTATACTTCACAGTCTGCACTCCAGACCTTTATGGGAGCCCACCCATAAAGGTTCAAAGATGTTTAAACCTAATGATTGTGGAGGATATGGAAGTGACTTGTTTCAGCAATCCACTGTTGAGCAATTTTAGCAGTGTGCGTGGGGGCTTATGGGAACAACAACAAGAAAAATGTTTGCACCATAAGGAGCATCTGGTCATGTAAAATTGCCTCATATTTGTTGGCAAAGCAATCACTGGACCTAATAAATCTCCCACAAAATGGCTGCGCAGACCATTATGGATCTCCACTGTATTTAACAGTTGGCATCCACTGACTTGGTAGGAAAGTTGGTAAACGTCGACTTTTTCATTGCTTACGATTCCCAGTTCTGTGCTTCTTATAGCATGTTATGTGTATTCAGTCATTGGCCTTTGATACAATAGGTTTCAATTAGGCAGCCCAACCATGAATTCCAGGTTTGTGAAGCTCCCAATGTCTAGTTCTTGTTGAGACTGTGTCATTGAGGTTCTCCTTTAAATCTGGTAGCTGTGGTTAATTATATGACTGTACATTTAGCAACAGTCATTGTAAAGTGTCTTTCGATCCTTGTGAGTATGCTTTGACTTGTGACCACTGTTCCACTTTGGTGATGCCATTTGTCTATGATTGACAGTCATTGCAATGACTTAATCATTGAATTTCCTTGTTTTTGTGAGTGATGCAACTCCAATTAATTCACCCAGTGATCGGCATCATTCGATCACTTACTTCATGATTATTTCATGTTGCTTAGAAATCTCACATGTAAAAATGCAAATTGTTAGACCTGTTATAGATTGGCTCTTAACGATCAGTCTTGTTTAAACCATAGGGAGTTTTGAAGTAATGTTTCTGATTGGTCAGGAGATGTTGATTAATTTTATATAACTGTATCACTGATAAAATTTTTTTTTAAAAATCACAGGTGTATATTAATGCACTTGTTCTGAATACATTATTATTGTTATAGTAACAACACACACACACACACACACACACACACACACACACACACACACACACACACAGGGTCTTGTTTGGAAGATGTTCTTTACAAACAATTTTTTAAATGTATGGTCAGGAGACATTTATTTAGCATATTTGGAAGGAGCATCCAGTGTCTTGGTAACAGTCAGACGTGAAGCAGTAACTTTAAGATTTCCGACGTGGGAAAGTCTCTAGGAATGTCTTCGGGATGAGCAATTATTAGAAAATAGTCAACTTTTGTAGTAGTAAAAGAAACTTGGCAACATTATCGGTTACCTTTCTATTACTGCACACCCAGAGTGTTTTATTCCTTACACAATTGACCTGCCTGCAATGTACTGGTTTCCCATCCAAGCTGTATTCCCATCTAGCTCAATGTGTTCCTGGGAAAGGCTCTGGGTCCACCATAACCCTGACCATGATGAAGCAGTTAATGATGGTGAATGAATTAATGACCTGTGCAGGTAACTGAATTAATCACTTACTTCATGGCCCATTCTTAATGAAGCATTTGCTTATTTAGTCCAACTCATGTGTGTCCAAATTCTTGCTCAGCCTTGACGTTTTGCAAGCATGGTAAGCATAGCAGATCTTGAGATATTGAGTTCACATAGCACGATATGCCAAATCCACTGTTTTTCACATACACAGTATAATTTCAAAATAGTTGTAAATGAGTTTTATTGGTTTGATTGATGTGTTTTTCAACAGAAAGGATCTCCTATGACAAGAAAAACAAGAAAATTTTAGATGCATCTAAAATATCTCGAAAGCTACTGAAAACATGAATTACTTAAGAACGTTTTATAAACATTTTGCACTTTTAACATTGGAAGGTACCTTTTCAGAATGCTTAAGTTCACTGGGAAAAAATAAAACTCCTTTAACTCAACACAAAGGAAGCCATGAGACTGAATCTGAGATCACTGTTGATCTCCAGCACCAACGTCTCCATAGGAACAGGCTGTAAACTCAACGCGCAGAGCAAAACAAGCACAGGGGAACAATGAAGACTAATAACGCTTAAAAATATATGAACGCTCACATATGACTGCATCATTTCTGTGCTCCATATATTGATCTTCTTCTGCATGGACAGCTGCTGAGCGACTGGGTTGAGAGGTGAGTAATATTTTTCCTACAAATGTAAATAATATATGTTTCACAGCTCTCTGGATATATATATATATATATATATATATATATATATATATATATATATATATATATATATATATATATATATAAAGATTTAGTGCTAGTATGTTGAAAGTAGTATGAAAAAACATTGCAAAGAACAGAGTTATTCATTAGTCGCCTGGAATGCTTTTGGCTCAGGCACCAAGCACTAAGATAATGTAAACCATGAATTGACAAATACACATTCTTGTCCAATCTGGACAATCCTCAGATCAGTCCACCAGCCTTGATCTACATGAGATCTACTGTTCATTTTATTAAAACTTCAACAATGTGTGACACAACAGCAGAATTACATGCACACCTTTGAAATTATGGAGAGAGGACTGTGAATAGACCAAAGCCACTTCTTCTCCGTCAGCATCTGAGTTCATGCAACTCCAAGGACTACAGCATGAAGACGGAGGGGAGAAATATTGTGGATCTGCTATTGAAGGGGGAGTTGGAAGCAGTGACACGAGGACTGGAGAATGGACTTTACTCCTGGGAAGAGCTGGACCAGCCTCACAATGCCCAGGGCTCCACTCCTCTTATCAGTGCCTGTCAGATGGGCCTTGACATGGTAAGGGATTCTGGGTAATTCTTCTGTACTAAAACAGAGATATACATTGTAGTAAATCAGAACATTACTGCGTTTGTATAAAGTTTAAGACGTTATCATGAACTGTAAAGGGAAGCTGTGAGGAGTTTGTTGCCAAAAAAAAATTGAAAAAAATACCCTCCCCCTTGTTTCACTTGGGATGAGGTTCCCATGCTATTAAAGAAGTGAGAAGGACCCATATGTGCTTCTTGAACATCCCATTCCAGATTTATTCCCCCTTTGCTGTTATAATAAGCTCCACTCTTCTGGGAAGGATTTCCACTGGATTTTGGAGTGTAGCTGTGGAGATTGTCATTCAGCTACAAGACCATTAGTGAGGTCAGGCACTGATGTTGGGTGATGTGGTCTGGGGTGCAGTCGGCATTCCAGTTCATCCCAAGGGTGTTCAAATCAGGGCTCTGTGCAGAACACTACTCCAAACTTGCCAAACCACGTCTTCATGGAGCTCTCCATGTGTTAACTCTAGTAAAGGGAAATTGTAATGCTACACCATACAAAGACATCATAAACATTTGTGTGCTTCCAACTTTGTGGGAAGAGTTTGGGGAATGAACACATATGGGTGTGATGATCAGGTGTCCACAAACTTTCAGCCATATATACAGGTGCATCTCAAAAAATTTGAATATCATGGAAAAGTTTTTTTTTTTCCATAATTTAATTCAAAAAGTGGAACTTTCATATATTCCAGATTCATTGCACAAAGTGAAATATTTCAAGCCTTTAAAATAAACAAATAAATAAATAAATCTTGATTACACAGAGTCCTAACTTTTTTTGGAATTGGGGTTGTATAATAATTGTGGACAGAGCAAAGGCAAAGAGCAGATGCATGTTGTCACATTGAAATAAAGTGGCATGATATTTTGTTCTTGTGGTATTCTTCCTAAAGGGAAATTTAGTAGGCATTTAATTAAAGGAAGTCAAATGGGATTGCTTTGTTTACAACAATTGAACTGGTCCATAACGTGCCTAATGATGCCAATTAATACAGCTACATAAACAGCCAAAAAAAACTGTCAGAGTGCGCAAGCAAAAATCTAATTTGTCTGACACAGCATGGCTAATGAATCCAATTCGATCACTTGTTTTGAATATAATGATCTCTTGGACCTGAAATTCAAAACAAGCATGTGACTTCCTAAAAGAGTGCAGAGTCCACTGGGAGGTAGGCTCTCGAGTCCCATTCTGGCTTTAACACTCACGTGACCAATGATTTCATTATGTAATGCCTAAAACCAATAGAAGCCTTTATTATGGCCCTACTTGACCAAGACTAACCTACAATACAAAATAAGCTGTTCTTATATTCATATCTGGATGCAGGTCATGCATTTCCTTTTGGAAAGAGGAGCAGATGCAACACTGTGCAACTACAGCAATCAGACAGCGCTACATGTCAGTCAGCCTGACCTACAGAAGGAGCTGTTGGCTGCCATGTTGAGACCTTTAGCCTACCGTGCTCAGTTCTTAGAGGTTGCCTGGAGAGGGGATATTCACGCCCTACAGCACCTGCTGGTAAGCAGACCATTCTTTGACTTCCACTTAACATTTGGCAGGTGGGAAACACGACACCACGTTCAGATCCTTTTATTTACTGCCACACAATGAAACACAGTTTCTCTGACATATTGGAAAGTGGACTTTCAACATTGGCCATCTGTGATTACTTTAAAGTAAAGCCCTCCCCCCCACCCCCACCCCCACAGCCAGAGGTGTTACATGTGTGACAGTGGAAGGAAATAGAAACCAAGCTGTTGATTCTGCCCAAATTAAGTATAAATAATAAGTGAGCTATCTATCCTGGGAAACAGATTTGTCTTTGTCTTGTAGTTTGAGAAAGATTCGGTGGACGTGAACATCCAGAACCAGAATGGGCTGACCCCACTGATGCTGGCAGTGAGGGATGTGGATCTGTTTGAGGGGTTTAAGAGCATCATGGGATGGGACTATGATCCTACCAAAGTAGTGAAGACGCTGCTGGCTCAGTCTGCGTAAGGAAACCAAGCTCATTTCATTTTGTTTATAATACACTTTACACATTCAGTATTTTCCCCAAATGAGTAGTAAAACAATGAATACAGAATATTGCAGCATAGTAAATAAATCAACATAGTGAGTGGGATACTGGGAAAAACTCAAACAGGTGGTTCTTCATCTCAGCTATGGAGGAAATTTCCCAGACTGGTATTGAGATCCAAAGACATATTTACTAACAATAAATCCTCAATCATCTGTTCTTTAGAAACATGGACATCCAAGACCAAAAGAGCTACACCGTTCTTACCTATGTCTCTCAGATCAAGAGCTCAGTGAAAGATCAGCTGCTCCAGATCATTTTGGAGCATCAAACTCAGTCAGGTGAGATTAGCTTCTATCCAAAAGATGCTAATTTTAAATTTTAAGTTATTCTCAGTTCTACCTTTCTCATTCCTGTAAAAACTTACTTAGGAGGGTCGCTTGCTGACTCATGCTATCTTTTGCATTGTGTGTTTGTTTTTTTAAACAGTGCGTACACATCTGGGACCAGAGTTTCATTTTCCTGCAGAACATTCCTACAGCCTCTCTTCTCCACACATGTTCTCGACTTCGGCCAACGAGAGAGTAAGACACTTTATGGCCACAACAAATTTCTAGTATTCTAGTATTTCTAGTATTCTAGTATTTCTAGCAGAATGTTGCCCTGACAACATCTACAATTAATGTCTAGTTAGGGTTCTTATTAAACAGCCAGATAGACAACCTTGGTTATGGCTGCCAAACTTGAAAGATTGGCCAGGAGACAGCCTAGAGAATATATATATTTTTTTATTAAAGTGTTGAGTGTATACACTATATTGCCAAATGTTTGTGGACACCTAACCATCACAACCAGAGATGCTTGTTGAACATCCCATTCTAAGGCCATGGTCATTAATATGGAGTCAGCGTTCCCATTCTGAGAAAGTATTCCCCTAGATTTTGGAATGTGTCTGAGGGGATTTGAGGTAATTCAGGCCACAAGAGCACAAGGATGAGGTTGGACAGATGTTGGGCGAGAAGACCTGGGGAGTTCCAGTTCATCCCTAAGGCATTTAATGGGTTTGAGGTCAAGTCTCTGCAGGTCACTCAAGGGGTGCTTCTCAATACTCAAATTGATGCTTCCTCGTTTCCTCGCTTCTCCGTCCTCCAGTACATGACCCAAAATAGATCGAAGTAAGCCATCGTGAAGGACATATCGATTCTCTAATTGCACCGCGAGGAGCGAGGAATGAGGAAGCTTCCAGAGGAGCTAGGAGTGAGGATACACAGGTGCACCCTATGCGGAAGTGTTTCTTGACTAAAAACACCTGACACACGTATAAATTCCCCTCCTCCTTTTACATCTGCCACAATCTCAAACAAAAAGTCCTTTGATGATGTGATGGAATTTTGTGAGAAAAATAATTAAATAATAATAAGCTTACACTGAGTATTGTAATTAATCGATCCTTGCATGTTTGGATATGCAAAGCTGCACAAAAGATGCGATAAAGTATGTATTGTTCATTGATTCATTGTGGAATAACCCAAACAAGCTCCAACAACATAACTGTAGATCCCTGAAGCACAATGAGGTAATCCAGCTGAGCACAGTCAACATTAATTGACGTAGGTTTGAAGTGACGCTTGAGAGAGCGAGGAAATTCCATTTGACTTCCATTCCATCTCTTCTCTCCTCGCATCTCATCCTTGCATCCTTCCCTCGCATCCAAACGGGGTGAATCCAAGACACAAGGAAAGGAAGCGAAGAAAGGAAATTAGAATGCACAAATAAGAAATGAGAAGCACCGAAGACCTTCCACACCAACATCTACAAACCATGTCTTCAAGGTGCTCGCTTCTTGCAAAGGGGCATGGTCATGCTGGAACAGGTTTCCAGTGAATGGAAAGTGCAATGCTACAGCATACAATGACAATTACAATTGTGTGCCAACAACTTTGTGGCAAAAGTTTGGTGAAGAACCACATGTGTGTCGACAAACTTTTGGCCATATAATGTATTTAGGTGTGCTTGGTGTTTTCACAGAGTATTGAGGTATTTGAATTCCCACTCAAAGTTAATTTATATACATTTCCTTTTATACCATTAATCAAATGCAAACAAAACAGAAACGTTGAATCTTAGTTACAAAATGACTTAGACAATGCACTGAGCACACAGTAGATTTAAAGCTGTTGCAGGCTAGAAGTACTGTAAAAAATGTAACCTTGTAAATGTAATGTTATTTTCAGTGTTCATATACAAGTCATATCTTTAGCATATGATTAGCCAGGAAGCCATACATTTTTTTCTAGCTACTAAATGACACTCTTTTCCAATGACTAATCTTCGTGGTGCACTATGTACAGAAATTATATCTGCCAACGGCCCTTGACATTAGTTAGGAATTATATATATCTCAAAAGCATACATTTGGGACACAGTCCACCATGGCAAATCGATCAGATTCACAGTAACGGTTCCCACTGAATATCGTGGTTAATATTTTGATAGAATAGTTCCGTAGACTTAGCACTGAAAAGGAGGCACCAAAATGAGGCAAAAGCCTCATCTGCATTCAGTCAGGATGGGTCAGTGTGTACTTGTGTGTAGTGTTTACCAAATGTTCATACCACTTGGCCTAACACAATGGGGAAGTACTATAAAGATGCTAAGAACAGAGAAAAATGTTTACTCTCTCTTGTTGGCAGGATGTAAAGGAACCATATGCATATATTGCTGTCCAAGAAGACCACGAAAACTTCCACCAAGGTGAGTTAGCGTTGTTTCAAAACAATCCCCGTATCCCTTCGAGAGCCAAAAAGACAACATGCCAAAGCTCCACCTGCGGAGCATTTACAGAAATACAGTAGCTCTCTGTCCTCTGTTTTTCCCAACCACCCCCTGAGGCGGCTCTCTCTGCTGCATTAAACACACCAGCCGGCCCTTGTCAACACACATCGATACTCATAAGCCCAGCCCATCCCACAAAGCAATGGTGACAATGGAAGGGGTGGGTCTGACGAAGCAGAGTCACTTAACACAAAACAGGCAAATGATCTCAGAGTATGGACCAATACAACAAAGTCCAACATTTGAAGACACCAAGCTTGTATAAGGAAAACAATTCCTATTAATGAAAAGAACTTGGGAAATACTAGATTTTTTTTTTTTTGGATTTCTCAAGATATTAACAGCTGTCAAGGAGGAGGCAGGGGTAAGGTTTTATTGTCATCCCATTAATAAATATGATTACTATGACTTAATTAGTATTGCAAAGTCTTACAAAGATGCTTATCTAACCTGCACCAACAATGGATGTGTAAGTTTATCCTCAGTAAAGGGTTAGTAGTATTTTGGCAGAGTCTTATCAAAATACTAGCGCCACTGGCATAGAGAAGATTTACTGCTTGAGCCGGTGTGACTTGACATTCAATGTGTCCACAGATAAGATCATTGCCTTGTGCTTGCAAAGTGCCATGGAGCCCAAGATGAACAGCAAGGAAACTGGGTGAGCCAGCTGAGCACATAGGCACTAACATAATTAGCATTCAAATAATCAAAATTAGCCATCTGGTGGTGAACAAACAATTACACAGTAGGACAAATAGCATTTAAAGAGCTGCACCTGTGCGCACAGACCCAATATATGCTTTGGGGGGCGGGGGAGCCTTCTTGTCCCATGCAGATTCAAGTGTCTTGGTCTGACTTTTACACAAAGACTGTACAGAGGAATACTGTTACAGGTTCAATCAGCTGTCAGCGTAAGACCATGGTTCCAGGTCATCCCATTATCCCAGAACAAGGAGGGAGGACAGAGAAATAGTGTTATGCATTTTCAAAGTGTCTTTGATTTAGAATACAATGCAAAATGTCCCGTTTTCCCTAGGTGGACAACATTACCGAGCCTGAGGGACAGGAATAAATGTTGGACCAAATTTGGCATCCTGTATCCCACCTGTGATGTTCCAATGAAAACATCCTTAGTACCTATACCTCCAAGGCTCACAGAGAAAACCAAAGCCATTCTCGAGACTCCTATAGTACCACATTTCTCTCAGCTTAGCCAGTCTGCGCCAAGCCTGGCCCTCCTTGATGCAAGTTTTCTACTACAAGTACGGACCAATATACACAACAGTAAGTGCTGTCAGAAATGATAATTGTAACTGAAGTAGTAGATGCATATTAACAATGAATTGTTTGACGAATTACAGGGCTCAGTACCAGTAATGAACATGAAAAAAGGGTAAGATACTTCCTACTGGTCTTGCAATTAATACCTCTGAAATTAGTTTTTTTCCCTGGAAACTTACCTTTTATATTTTACCATTCAGGATCCACTCCCTATTTCATGCCCACGCACTCCAAAACATTTGGCTCCACTTGACCAACAGTACCGGGACGGGCACGTGCTTTCAAACTGCCGGTGTCCACTGGCACCAAAGCCGACCAGCCTCTTATCTATTGGCTCCAAAGTAAAGAGAGAGAGGTTCTCCAGACTGAGCTCCAGAGGATCAAGAGGCACAGGAAGGGGCAGTGAGGAGAGCAGCTATAGCAGTCAAAGCTCTCTGGATGAAGAGGAAGAAAACAGCCCTCAGGACACAGCGCAGATGTTTGGGACCATACAGAGAGAACCACATATCAACTTAATGCCCCCTTTATCTGCTCAACAACCTATACATTCTGGGATTACAGAACATATTAATTCAAATAAACCCGTGGCTACGAAATCTAAACTCACGAGGAGTCAAAAGCTTGAGGCACAGATGACGAGGAACTCTGTGAAAGAATCTTCCAAAATAGTGAAACCTTTTGAGAGGATTTTAGACACACAACAAGAAACTGAAGCTCTGGATGTGTGTGAGGAGAATAGGACAATACATTCAGCGGACGTTCCGAAAATGAACAAAATTGTGGAATTAATAAGGTCTCTCTCGAATGAACATGATGAACCTAAAGACACGGTTACAGACGCCAGACCTGCACCTGGAGATGGACACAACAGCTCTTTTGAGCAACACCATGTCTCTCCTGTAAATATCACGATACATCCCACTCCAGCTGAAACCAGCAAAGCCAGTAGGACGACTAGAGCTGAGGAAATACAATGCAGATCTTCTCATACTAGCCAAATAGTTAACATCTTGGACCAAATAAATACAAGACAGGACTACGGTAAGCCCAAAAGGAATAGAAGGGATCAATCATCACAAGTTATAATTAACGAAATGGGACTCATAGGTAACGTTATTAGTGAGGAGACCAGCAAAAAATTGGACTGGCCAAAGACGTCACCTATAAAACTTGGTCCCAATCTCAAGGATGCGCCCTTGAACAGGAGGACTCCAGAGTCTCCGCATCAAGTAGGAAGGCTGAGTGGGACAAAAAAGATATCAAATAAACCCCAAAGTCAAAAGCAACTTCTCAATCGGGACACAAAGAAGACAACAAGGCAAGCTAAAAGGTCGGGAATTTTAGGGACACAAAGAACAAAATCATCTCCGGACTACGTCAGTTATAGGGACATGTTTCTGGAAATCCGTCAGGCAGATGAAGGACCAGCTATTTTTGAAATGTTTGCCACCCCAATATACGAAAACCTTAGAGCAGGCAGTTCTGTAGACAGGCCCAAGCAGGTGCAGTCTGCCGCTCAATTTAAGAGAGAACTAAGTGGACAACAGAAAGCTCAAAAACCTGTGGAAGGTAACAGGAGGAAACAGAAATGCACGACTTCTAAAGGTAAACAACGCAAGAAGAAGGAAATCCAACCACCTGAGCGACAAAGCCACGATCAAGCTATTGATTCAAAACAGAATAATGCCAGTGTAATTCCTGGCACTGAGGGAAACAAACAGGTAAGGAAGCATGAACTTCTCACCACTAAGGAAGATGAGAGGCATGGCTCAGACGTAAGATTACAGACTGAATGTAGTCCTGTGCTGTCAATGATCAGAGAAGTTCCTTCAGATACAGATATAAGGATAGCCTTCCCTAATCAGCAAGTTTTATCCAGCTCATTTCAGTCACACAGAACACCCTATCTTAGCATGCGATTCTTACAACTAAAAACAGGAGATCGTAACAATAATAAAAGGGATGCAATCTCAAATGAAATTGAGGACTCTGTTGCAGTTCAGCTCCCAGCACAACCCTTGATCAATACGTGGACAACTGACAGCACAAAGTCACCTGTATACCAGAGGTTTTTAGATGAAGCGGGCGAGGGGCCTGTTACGGATGATTTGCTGAAACGTTTGGCAGAAGAATTAATTTCGCTGGAAGAAAGAGAGGTGGAGACTCTAAAGCCTGACAACCCAGAAATGACAAATGATGCTCCATCAAAATTCAAGGAATTTTTTAGTGAGGTACACACACATACAAACTATGACAAGGCAAATTAAATTCACATGATTCATGTAATTCTTTCTAAAAAGAGGAATGCCTTTTCTATATGCTCTCACAGGTTACTCCTTTGGACAATCTGCTTTGTATGGAGAGGTCCAGTGTAGACGACACAATCACATGGACCAAAGGAGAAATTCTAGGCAGAGGGGCCTATGGAACTGTAAGTAGCTACAGTCAAACAGTAAAAAATAAATAAATAAATAAATAAATAAATAATAAAATGATAATTTAACTAACCATCGCATTGATTATACAAAATAGTAGATAGGTGAAACGTAATTCCACCATGACCATTCACTGATGATTGCAGGTGTACTGTGGACTCACGAGTCAAGGCCAGTTGATTGCAGTCAAGCAGGTGACGCTGGACGTCTCTAATTCAAAGACAGCAGAGAAAGAGTATGATCGGCTGGAGAGAGAGGTAGACCTTCTGAAAAACATTCATCACCAAAACATAGTGGGGTTCCTGGGCACAGCTCTTTCCGGCAACATAATCAGCATTTTCATGGAATACATCCCAGGAGGCTCAATCTCCAACATCCTCAATCGCTTTGGTCCCTTACCTGAGAAGGTGTTTGCCCTCTACACACACCAGATCTTAGAAGGTGTGGTTTACCTTCATGACAACAGAGTAATCCACAGGGACTTGAAAGGGAACAACATTATGCTTATGCCCAGTGGCGTCATCAAACTGATTGATTTTGGCTGTGCTCGTCGCCTTAACTGCTTGACGCACAGCGGAAGCCGTAGCGATTTCTTAAAGTCTGTGCACGGTACGCCCTACTGGATGGCTCCTGAAGTGATCAATGAGACTGGCCATGGTAAGAAATCAGATATCTGGAGCATTGGGTGTACAGTCTTTGAGATGGCCACAGGAAAGCCACCACTGGCACATATGGGCAAGATGGCAGCTCTCTTCTATATTGGGGCCCAAAAGGGTTTAATGCCTTCACTACCTGATGACTTCTCTGAAGAAGCTAAAGAGTTTGTGCAAGCATGCTTGATCAAGTAAGTGATTTGTATTCGTCTATCTTCTGTGCATGTTCTAAAACAGTAGAAGAATGCACTTTAAAATATAAATGCACTGGATAAGAAGCAACACTCTTTCAAAACACATCTGATCAGCGCGGTAATGTTATACAGGATCTAAAGCTATACAGTTGCGAACGGAAGCAGCACTATAAATGAACAAACATGACAACAGCATTACATTAACATGTAACGGATGGTTAAAATCTTCTTCTAATCAATACAACAGATTGAAAAATTGAGGATTTAAAATAAATAAATAAATAAAAAACGATCCCTTCTTTTTCTGTTCTTTGCAGTGACAAGAAACAGAGACCATCTGCAGCAGATTTATTAAGGCATCCTTTTGTCAATCATCTCCGGCCATCTACGAGTAGCAAGCTTTCAAATGTTCACCATTAAGTTCATCAGAAAAAGTCTTCGTAAGAGGAAAATCTCAAATGTGTGCCAACGTGGTTTGACTAGATTCAAGTTTACGATGTGAATCTATGTTAATGCTGGTGGTCATGTAGGACAGTTTCTCATCTTCTGCTTTTAGACTAAATTAATGTAAACAGTCGACTGTTACACACATGATCTTCTAGAAAGTGTTTGCATGCTAAAATCTTACAATGAATCTTACGGGCTTGCCTGAACTATAGAATACAATATTGCTTTTTCACAAAATGACCAAAATAAAAAAGTTGCGATTACTAACCTGCAGAGTATTCACAGAATTCATAACCGAGTATCCAGCACAACTTCTCTCAAATCCCACATGACTGAGTAAAGCCATGTAAGAAACTCAGTGAAATCAAAGACAGGGGCTGAGGTTAATGTAGTGGAAACCATGTGATTTATTGTTGCGAGTCTAAATGAAATGAGGATGGGAACAAAATAATCTAAACGTGAAGATTTGCACTTGCCTTGCTCAAACATCTGTATTTCAGTGACTAAAAGTAAAATACTTCACAAATTGCTTGCTGCACACAGAAGAAAAATCTGAATGCATATACTGAAAAGAAAAAAAAAAGATCTATGGAAGAAACAGATCACTGAAAGACTGAACACTGATCAAACAGGTCTGGTCAGCTCTTATCCAACATTAATTATTCAAACATATTTGTTATTGATTTACAGCTTTGTACAAGTAGGCTATAGAGTCAAGCCAAGAAAGGTTTTTAATGCACTTCACAGCAAAGGTTATGTAAACTTCATAGTACTATACTTGTCCTTATTTGATATTTATTTCTCTTTTTTTCTGAGGCACAGCCTTTGGCATCCAGCTTAAGTTCATCTTGGAGGTCACAAAAAAAATTGTATTAATTACAAACTGCACAGCCTCAGACAACATGCCAGGTGATTGGTGGATTTCCTAGCACGGTGCTGGACTGTGCCCTCTTCTGACAGCCATGCGCAATACAGGCTCTCATGTCGACAAATGCTGCAATTAGAATCAACAAGGTCTGATTCTTATAGCAATTCACAAACTTCTCCAATATATAGGAATACAAGCAGCACCAAACCTGAGTATTTATAGTATAGCTTTTTTTTTTTTTTTTTTCTTAAACATACAAAAATGTATGTACATTTATCTCCACTCTCTGTAAACAGCGCTCTACTTTATCCCTTTGATGGCTGAAACATGCACATCGTACAAACAAGGTATTTAAAAGAAAACAACGTAAAGGTAGCGCGTTTACAACTATGCAACTTAAAAAAAAATCAGTCATTTTAACTCCTCAACACTGACCACGTCCAAACAAATTCGAGGACGTGTGTCAGGTCATGAGGGGGCAGGAATTCTTCAATGTCCTACGGCTAGTATTATTTAAATTATAAAGCGGGGAGAAAAATTGCACCTTTCTTGCCTTACAGTATTCTTAATTTTATCCTGTGGAGAAACTTATTTGCAGCAAGATGGCCCCATACACCGCACATACACACACACACACACACACACACACGCACACACGCACACACACACACACACACACACGCAGAGATCCATTTGGAAATATGGAACACAAAGCAGCAATTACACATATGGAATATGGCAGCACGCAACCGAGCTGCGAAGAAAATCACAAGATCAGGAAGTATATATTTTTCACTCTTAATCTTGCTGTCACATTATTTTTTTATTTTCTCTCAAGGATGAACCTTGAGTTCCTTCTCTACCGGCTCACAAGGTCATTCCGTGGGCACTTAAGAGTAATTCAAGATTCAAGCATGTTGCACGGGTCCTTGTAGTGTGCGCGTGGGCCGTTAGTGCCCTCAGGACCACGGCTCTCCGCTGACTCCTTGTCCACTTTCAGCAGCGTGCTGAGACGGCCGAAGCCCACCTGCTGTGTGACAGGGGGGGAAGGGAAGGGGGTTAAGAACACAGCTGCGAGATGAGACACACTGCTGTACAGAGGAAAGAGGAGAGGAACTACCTGCGGCTGGCTTGGAGCTTTTGTTCTTTTTTGAGTGGTGATTATGGCTGCCGTCGGCGTGTGGCCTCTTACGTGAAGAGCTCGGGCCCTGGACTGTGCTGGCCCCCTCACTGCCGAGGGTCATGGGACTCCTGAGGGCAGATCCACTGCCGCTGTGCGAGTGTGGGTTGGAGTGGCCATGTTTATGGTGGTGCCGATGCTTTTCCTTGCTCACCAGTGGACTGGAATGCTTGCTTTTGCTTGCTCCTTCATCAGATGAGCTGTGGCGCTCTGAGGAAACCTTGATCTTCATCTTCAACTCCTCCTTACTTGCTCCACTTTTCTCAGCCTGGACAGGAAGGCGAAGCTTTAGCGAGCTCCCCTTCTCCCGTTTGTCCCCTTGGACCTTTTCCTGGCCTGTTAAGGGCAGTTTCATCTTTAGCGGCGAGCTGGTAGAGGTACTGCTGCTGCTCGAGCCCTGCTGCCCGTGAGCATAAGGCTGCTGTGGCTTTCGGTGCTCCACCTGGCTGGAGCTCCCATATGAATCTCTGGCCTCGGATTCCGCGCTCGGCTGCTCTTGCCTGCGTTTCTGTGCCGCTATTTCGGCCGCGTGCTTCTCCTTGTACTTCTCCAAGGACATTTTCTGCGGCTGAGACGTGGCTGGAGGCGGTAACACGGAAGATTGGTGTTTGTTGGCCTTGTGTTCATGTTTGACAGTGGTGAACTCGGCGCTTTTGTCAGGCCGGTGCGGGTGCAGTGGAAGCTGTTTGAGAATGTACGACTCTGCGCGTGCTTGGTCTTGAGGCCAGTCACTGGGGGCTGTGAAAGTGTACGAGGTGCCTTGCACAGCGCTGGCAATATGGTCCAATGGAAGCCCACTGGAAATAGGAAATGACGTTGAAGGTTTGGAAAAGGTTGCGTTCGCAGAAACGGCGTCTACCATCGAGTGGTCCTGGCCTAACGAGGAGTCGGGAAAAGAGCTGCTCTCTGATGACGGGCCGTCTGTTTTCGGTTTCTTGGCGGCTTGTGTTGCCTGAGAGGAAAACAAAAACAGTTTTAAAAACGCTACTTAAAAGTATATACACAAATCATTACTAAGTGAATACTATACACACAGAATTAATTACCCGCCAGTTTCGAATCCTCTTTAACTTACTGGGAGTCTTCTCCAAAATCTGAAGAAACTCGTGTGTCAATTCTGCAAGAGCAGATATTTCAGCTCAGCTTCGCTGTATGCACACATCTCGCATGATGTGGTCATTATAAACTGATCCACTCACCATCTAGTAGCTCAAGTGTGACTGAATTGTCCACATACTCCCACCAGTGTTTGCCATCAGTAGACACAGGGATTTCCCAGTTAGACCACTTGCAGGCTAGGTGAATGCACACACAAGCAATGACCGTGGGCCTGTACTGCAGGCAGAACGTGGTGAGATGGAGGCTGTGTGGAGAAGAGGAGGAAAACAGAAAGAGAGCAGACCTTCATTAGCCACAGGTGACACAGAGGTTCTTTAATACATTTACACATCTGTAAACGTCCAAGTTGAAAAGTGAAGGCACTCTAAACACCTCAGTCATTATGCAAGTAATAGGTTGCTTTATCCAAACAAAAAGCTAATTCTACAGGGCATGGCGGATAATTAGGGAGTTCAAAGTGTTTATAGAAAAGAACAGTAGTAAAGCTGGACTGATTTATATCACGGATTATTAAACACTAGATTGAGATTATCTGATCTAAGGGCTGGGCAATATCCTACTATAATCATAACAAATAAGATATAAAAGATCTTCACTAATTTAGTTGCAACCTACACCAGTTACTACACTCATAATCCAAAGTATTTTAGTAAGATGCTTTTAGGTTTCTGCTTTGTAGGAGAAATTAAAAATGCAAGTAATACAATTATTTGGGTAATATCAGCAGGTTTCACAATCTGTTACAAGTTATGCCTCTCTTCAGCTTTCTATCCGTTTGTAAAATGAGCAATATTATTATCTGTCAAGGATGTTAGGCATCACTGATATTCAACTGCATCATCTGATCACCCAGCCCTATCTGGTACACAAAACCCATGGGGTTTAAAATCAGTGACAATGCTGTACAATAAACAATGGCTCTGCAACATAAAACCAAGTGCACACATGACAGCATTAAATATACTAGACATTCATGTCTTTCCAAAAGCCATGCAATTATTCTCCTGAAAGGGGCAAAAATGTTCACATGTTAGAGAAGGTGCTAAGAAGCACATTATAGTTACCATCCATATATTTACCATAAAGGGCAAAGTATTTTTCAATAAATTTCTGTGCATGTACCTCCACCACCATCTAAAAACCATACACACACCGGATACATCCGAAAACATGTCAGGCACATACACTGAACTCCTGCTCCGTAGGTAATGCTGGATTTTAATGTAGTGTAGTTCACACTGCTCAAAATGCAAATCTAGTACTCAGACTTAAAAGTCATGGTAAAAGTTGGATGGTAACCCTGTGCTAGTAAACAAGATCAATGTTTGGAAATGGGACTAGTGGATCTCTCAAACCTTTATGCATTCCCAATTTTATTTATTATTATTTTTTAAGAACTCTTCTTTTTTCTAGAATTATTAAAAATAAAAAAAACCCTCATCACTGATACACCCTAGGAGCCATGGATTAGAAAAGCAGATGTACAAACAATTGTGGCTGTAAGGATGATCTTCGAATCCAGTTACAAATGATCTCTATTTAATATGTGTCTGTGGCGTGAGGAAATCACAATCATACTTTACTCTTTCCATTGTTGTATACTGTATGAACCTTCTCACACCCCAGCTCTATAGTGGAACGACGAATAATCCCAGTAAGCATGCAATAATAATAATAATAATAATAATAATCATACAAGAAAAACTTTAAAAAGATGTCAGTGCCATAAGGCAACAAAATGTTCTTGGTTTTTGTTAAGAAAATTTGCAAACAAAATTAAAGATATGTAATGATACCATGACGCTGTGGTATCGTAAAACAATTCGGTCAACTTCAGAACTTAACTAATCACCAAGTTTTCAATTGAGTGACTATGTCTTGCTCCGAGAGGTTTGGTTAATCAGTGTACGAAAGTTGTTGGTCTCTGCTAGTGTATGTATGCGCACATAGGCTGAAGTACAAATAGCCAATCGACCTGCAACCTTTAAGATTCTGAGGCTCGTGTGCAGAAAAGTGCACAATAAGTATTAGACCATAAGTTCACCTAAATTCTTTGCGAATGAGGTGAAGCTGGTCTGCATGAATGTCCACACCCCCCTTATAACTGCAGTACAACTCTGCTTTAAGTACATTAATTCAAATGATTCAAATATTTGGCACATTGGATGGCAAGATTATATTACATAATATATTTATTTATCAAGAGCTTTAATAATATTCTGAATTTTCTACCCTGAGAACACAAACTTGTTCTATTTACGATACTTATCCTCATTATGGCTAAATGCCCGAAGCTGACCCGGGAAAGAAAAGCATTTATACAGATGCTTCATATTCTTTTTGTTCGGACCACTTTAGGGAAAAAAAAAAGCTAGTCTTAATTCAAAAAGCTTTGCAGTGAGCAAATGAACTAATGTCAAGTGCACAGAAGTCCAATATGGTAACTTTTAAGATAAAGTCTGTTTACCTTAAAAGCGGTAGTTTTTTAATGTAATATTATGATAGCCTTTGAACAAAAAATCTATTTCAACAGGTGCTTAAATCCAGATGGCTTCACCTTCAATCTATTATAAATTCATTTAGATTTTTTTTCCTGACCGGTACTTAAAGCAAAACATTTCAAATGGGAAAGTATTAAGAATTTGTCCCGCATCCAAACATTGTGTGATTTTAA
Organism: Ictalurus furcatus; assembly: GCF_023375685.1. Taxonomy (NCBI): domain Eukaryota; kingdom Metazoa; phylum Chordata; class Actinopteri; order Siluriformes; family Ictaluridae; genus Ictalurus; species Ictalurus furcatus. The sequence goes on along the minus strand of NC_071260.1, from coordinate 9,714,071 downwards.
TCAGAGATAGAAATAACCCGAAATAATACAAACATACTGACTACAAATCTGGATAATTAGTAAAAGCCTTGTATAAATAATAATTAAAAAAGCATGTCCCTGAAAGGTAAATGAAACACAAACATTTCACTCAGGACGCTCTATGACTAACCCGTTGAGGACCTTTTCACTTCACCTTTTTAATCTGGGATATGATGTGAATCAGGCAGATTTGGTTTAACCCAATCATGCATGCAATTCAAAACACATTTAGATTTATTTTTTAGTAGTAATTTGATTCTTAAAACAGGTCCTTAATGAGTTTTCTAAATTAAGCAACAATTATAAGAGCAAAGAAAAGTAAACAAATAGTAAAAACATGTATAAACACTGCATGTATAAGAAGTATCAGGCAAATGATCAAGCTGATGACCAAAAAAAAAAAAAGTTTTAAAAAGTAAAAAAAAAAAAATTTTTTAAGGGGTCTGGTGACTTACCTTGAGGCCTTCTATGAAATGTTTACATCTGTGTAATCTTTAGCTGCTATTCAGGCTACCAAAGTGTCTTTTTTTAGACAAATGCACTTCTGTAACCAAGCAAACGTGAGGTTCAAGAGCACCACTACACTTCGCATTGTGCATTTGACCCCTCTGTGCCAACAGTGATCCCTCGTACAATACACCGCACTGCGACCGGGGCCGGTACTGCCTGGAGCCTTCCCCCAGTTAACAAGAGGGAAGAGGCGTCCCAGAAGCCACCGGCGCATTGAGGGTGTCGGACACTTTGAGGGGAACCTGCAGTAAAGGAAGCTATAGTGTGCAGTCACAGTGCAACAAATGAGGTTCAGGATAACAACCTGTTGGTAGCCATGAAATAGGAAGTCTGTGCCAGATCCTTGCTTGCTGTGGAGGGGAAAGAAAAGACAACGTGTAAGATTCCAAACTTGAGCTGCGAGTCTAACAAGAGCTGAATGTTCGCTTTACTACACAGGGATTACCTCTCCTTGTACTGTACTTCATGCTTAGCTCAAAAGGTCAAATGGTTTGTCACACAAACACTGTCTGTATGTTTAGAGCTATCGTTTATGGGGATGGTGTAGAGACCGTTAAAAAAGGGGTTAAGGAACAAAGTCTCTACCTCGCACTAGTTGGGAACATTTCACAACATCAGTATGAGGATGCTCAATAGTTATTTCAAATCCTGCAACAGAAAGTGCATTAGCATCAAAAATGGCTCCAGTTCAAATGCAAGAACATTCTCCAAAAATACTAATGCATACACTTATATTAAGCCTAGAGGCTGAACAGTAGGGGGCTAGCTGAACTGATAACTAGGCATGTGCTGATAATCATTCAATCGATCAATGATACCCTAATTTTCACCATGGGGTCGCACAGACTGGGGGGGGGGGGGGGGCAAAAAAAAAAAAAAAAAAAAAAAGCAGTGAGGCAGACGAAAAAAGTGGGCTAAAGAAAAATGTCTGACTAGATGAAGCCAATTCTATGGTCAACTGCAACTTAATGAAAAGTAGTAACACGATCACTCCACATAAACAAATGGAACTCATCCTGTCGTTATTTCTGTTTTCCTTTAAAGCTAAATAAAATCCTTGCATTGCGAAGTCAGTCGTGATCAGTGTTGTGTATGCAGCAGCGGGGTGCATGTCACTATCCAATCCCACTCAGCTAGTTCAGAGTCGGATCAGTGGGGCATGCCAGCTCAAAGAGTCTGATCCACTCATGCAACTCGCCGTCAGAGTTGATTTCAGCTAAGCCATTGAGCCAACCACGAGTGCATTTCAAGAACTGGTACGTTCTTAAATAGTGTACAACCACCATTCCGAAAAAACTGGGACAATATGGAAAACAAATAAATAAAAACAAAGAGGAATGATTTGTAAATTTACCTTGACTTGTATTTAAACAAAAAAAAAAAAAAACCCAAAAAACATATAAAGACAAGGTTTCTGATTGTTTACCTAATCAACTGCATCTTTTTTTTTTTTGAAGATAAATGTTCATTTTGAAATTGATGCATGCAACACGTTACAAAAAAGTTGGGACAGGGGTAATTTAGGACTAATAGCGATGTGACAAGTTGAAATAAGAAGCTGATGTGAAACAGGTGAGGCAATCGTCTAATCATAGTATACAAGGAGCCTCCAGAAAAGGCCTAGTCCTTCATGAGCAAGGATGGGTTGAGGCTCGCTAATCTGCCAACAGATGCGGCAGTGAATAATCCAACACTTTGAGAACAACATTCCCCAAAGACAAATCGGTAGGATTTTGGGCATTTCACCTTCTACACTGCACAATATAATTAAAAGATTCAAGGAATCCAGTCATCAAATTTCTGTGAGTAAAGGACGAGACTGAAAACCACTTCTCAATGTGTGTGATCTCAGATGTCACTGTCTTAAAAACTGTAATGAGCCTGTAATGGATATCCTGACATGGGCTCAGGAATACTTTGCTAAACTTTTGTCACTCAACACTGTTCACCGCTGCATCCACAGATACAAGTTACGGCTTTACTACGCGAAGCCATACATCAACACTGTCCAGAAGCGGCGCCGATTTCTCTGGGCTCATTCTCATCTGAGATGGACAGCAGCACAGTGTAATCGTGTTTTGTGGTCCGATGAGTCAACATTTCAAACAGTTTTTGGACAAAACAGCAGTCATGTTCTCCAGGCCAAAGAGGAAAAGGACCATACAACCTGTTATCAGTGTGAGGTCCAAAAGCCAGCATCTGTCATGGTATGGGGGCATGTCAGTGCCCATGGCATGGGTAACTTGCAAATTCTGTGAGGACACCATTAATGCAGAAAGACATGTACACATTTTGGAGCAACATATGCTGCCATCTAGAGCAGGACAACGCCAAACCACATTCTGCCGGATTACAAGCGCATGGCTGTGTAAGCAGAGAGTGCGGGTGCTAGCGTGGCCTGCCTGCATTCCTGACCCATCTCCGATTGTGAACGTGTGGCACATTAGAAGTACAAAATAAGGCAGCGAAGGCCCCACACAGTTGTGCAGTAGAAGCAACGCATTATGTATGAGTGGGGGTAAATTTTGCTTGCTAAACTTAACCATCTGGTGTCTTCACTCAGCACCCAAACACTTAACAAGTGTTATTAAAAGAAAAGGTGGTTACACAGTGGTAAACAGTCCAGTGTCCCAACTTTTTTGGCTTGTGTTGCAGTCATCAGATTTGAAATGTGCATTATTTCAAAAATAAATTAAATTAAAAGTAATACATCAAATAAATGTGTTTTCAATATAATAGAGGGTGAATAGAATTTTAGAAATTACTCATTTTTTTGTGCATACTTTTTCCATACTGTCCCCTTTTTCTGAATTGGGGTTTTAATATGCTACAGAAGAGTTTTTATTTTGCACATGTATTGCACCGATTTACTTAATTTAATCATTAACAGTGTATTAATTTGTAGCCTGCGTGTTTGTTTATTGAAGTTCGGATTGATGTGTTCTTTGCTGAAAAGAAAGAAAAACGAAACTGTTGTGCAACCCCTAATCCACCATACACGATATGACTGAACATTTAAATACAGTCGGTACTAATAGCTAGGTACTGCTTAAGCCGGTTTTACACTGTGTGAATCCAGAAGTTATTACTTGTCACACTGTACGAGATGATCCTAATAAGAACAGACCGGGTGAGAACATGCATTCTGATAAAGGTAGCTACTCTGTTCTGCCATACATCTTGTCATAATAGTAAATAAACTCTATGAACAGACCTTTTGCTGGTTAATTATCTAGCTACGCATCTGAAAGCCGTAATTTATCCTCTTTCTTTCCATGCCGCATCCCTTTTTTCTTCCGGTCATGATAGAACTGTGAGGAGACATTATAGAGACATTCTGTCTGCTGCTGCAATTCAACAAACTGCTCTTCTTTTAAATCCAATATGTTTTGATTACGTTTCGCCATTGCCACTGCTGTGTTTGTAGCTGGCCCATGAGTTCTGTTTAATCATATGCCGTCCTCCTGTTTGGTAGATTTTAGACGAGTGCTGCGGCAGCGCTCACACTAAGACATTTGACTATGACAAAGTTCCTGACACTGCCAGACCTCAGTCATTGACTGTCTTCGGTCGCACCGGCACTAAACCGGATGCCGGTGAACCGGTCACATTATACTTTCTAAGACCACCAACCTCAACTCATGAACAAAGATTATCCTTTGCAATGTACGCTTGTGCCTGCGACATTAAATCGGCTTCACGCAGACATTAAACCAATTTCGGGCTTAATCTGCCAAGTTCCTTATTTTGCTGTGTGAGAAACTGCTGAGAAACAAATTTAATAATAGAAGGTTTTTTTTTTGTCATGCGTTATGATGGACTACTATTCTCATGGTTTATTATTTAAGAAACCGACGTGACCCGACCTGACAGGCAGCATATATAACTTGCTACGTTTCAATGTATTTGTCGATGAGCTTGCTCTTCCATATAACAGCTAATACCAGTAAAATAGTCAAGAATTTGTCTAAACTAAAACACAAGTGATCAAGGTGTAAACAGATGTCACGGCAAACTGATATGCCATGTCCAAACTAAACAGAGGCCTGAACGCAATGCCGGTCAAGGAAACCAATTGTATTTGACATTGTACTTTTAACTTAATTTACCAGTTTAAGTTCACGGATTGAGAGCTCTCTTCTGAGGTCTTTCATTTAAAATGCTACTCAATGACTGGGCCCTCAGATAAACAGTGCATAGTACAAAAAAAATTAAAAATTTTATATCAGCACATGCCTACTTACAGCATTACACAATTATATCCACAAATAATAAGCCCTGTATCAATTACACATACCATTCCTTCAACATTTATCCTGTTACAGAGGATTTAAATATATTATAATAAATTACCATATACCCATGATTATCATAACATGGCAGGTTTATTGAAATGCTCAGTAAAACGGGACACTATGTGAGTGTGGGATTTAGCACAATGTAGCTGTCGCTGGTTTGATGGCAACGGTTATTTTCAACATACTTCATTCATCCTTACACAGTCTTCCACTTACCTAAAGTCTGCAGCACTATGGTTTCAAGTATCACCAGCTCTTGAGCTTGCTGGAGGTACGCCTGAAGTTCAATAGACAATCATTACATAATGCCTGTAATGTGTCTTTCCTCATAACCTTTAACCCACAGTATCATCCACCACTCTGTTCATGGGTTGACAGCCGTGGCAGCTGAGTTATGCTTTCTGGAAACTGATTACGGATGCCTATTTAGTTAGACCCCAATCATCCGAGAGGTGATTTGTGTTTTGGGTGCCGTAAGAACCGGCATCACACAAACTGAGCATTTATTTAAGAGTGGAGGTAGGAAATGACAAACATCTTAACATGTATCTGGATACAAACAATATAATAAACACAGAATTACCCAGACTTACATTACTCTTTGTATCTAATGGAGGCTCTTGAGGGTTTAAACAGGCGTGCGCCACTTTAATGACGTGTTCAAGTTTTCGAGGTTGCTCCTCGACTTTTGCCGCCAAGAATAACGCGGTGGGAGAGATGATCTTGTGAGAAGAGGGAAGGAAAAACAAAAAGGTGAACAGACAGGAAATTCCAAATCCATCAAAGATGCCATTAGCTCAGGGTTCCTACACATTCTACATTTCAAAATTCCATGCTTTTCCAGAGTCAAACTTCCACACTTCTCTGTAGTTTTTGCAGACCATATTTAACATCTGATAAATGGTTTAAAAATCCAACTGTTAACTTGTATGCTACATTCTGACTACGTATACCATTATGATGCCAAATAATTGCCAGAAGACTGTAGCTAGCTTTCTCCCCCCCCCCCATTTGAAATCCTTAGCCTAGCAGGGTTTAAATTTGGGATTGTCCGGCCAAGCCCTCTGAAAACCTGCCTTTACCCATTATGGCCGTTCAATCCACACTCCAACACAGGAAGATGGATGATGTTCCATGTGTTTAGTTGCGCACCATACTTATTGTATACATATATATATATTTTGGGGGGGGGGGTAGTACTGTGCTGTGATGGCAACTGCTGCCTAACAACATAATAACCAATCACAGCAGATCGTCCCTCCCACAAATCAGGCTGCGCTGGTGCATGAAAAACACTCTGCTTGTATGATACATTTATTTTTTTTAAATTCTCAATTTTCTTTTTTAGAAAAAAGAATAGGGGCAATAGTCTGGAAACACATTTTTCTATACTTGGTTTTCTTCCCCCTCCCATTCTTATCCAGACCTGGAAATGAGTAAAATCAAATTCCATACTGCATAGGAACCCTGATAACTGATTAGGACCAAGCATGCAATTCTTGCTGTACTATCATTTCAAGAGTAGATGCTGAAATCAATTAAGCTGCGTTCATACCAGAAAGTGACAAATCGCTTGTATTGTGAGCGTGTAGTGACTGCAAACGCTGTTTGCACCATTTAGCTTTAAAAAAATATATATATATTTATAATTCTGATGAGAACATGCTAATTAATGCACACATTAGTGTGAAAATTGTCTGTTTTATTAACATATGTGCTAGGCTTTGAAAAAGCTTGTTGGCAGATTAACAAAGCAAGCTACACTATATGGCCAAAAGTTCAGGGTGTCTCCATACATTGGGGGAATTAACACTTCTGTGCAAAAGATCATGCAAATTTTTCATATTTAGTTTATATATTATATATATATATATATATATATATATATATACATATACATACACACACATACACACACACATACATATACACATACATATACACACACACAGTGTCTCTCAAAAATGAGTACACCCCTCACATTTTTGTAAATATTTATCTTTTCATGTGACAACACTGAAGAAATGACACTTTGCTACAATGTAAAGTAGTGAGTGTACAGCTTGTGTAACAGTGTAAATTTGCTGTCCTCTCAAAATAACTCAACACACAGCCATTAATGTCTAAACCACTGGAAACAAAAGTGAGTACACCCCTAAGTGAAAATGTCCAAATTGGGCCCAATTAGACAGTTTCCCTCCCCGGTGTCATGTGACTTGTTAGTGTTACAAGGTCTCAGGTGTGAATGGGGAGCAGGTGTGTTAAATTTGGTGTCATTGCTCTCACACTCCCTCATACTGGTCACTGGAAGTTCAACATGGCACCTCATGGCAAAGTACTCTCTGAGGATCTGAAAAAAAGAATTGTTGCTCTACATAAAGATGGCCTAGGCTATAAGAAGATTGCCAAGACCCTGACACTGAGCTGCAGCATGGTGGCCAAGACCATACAGTGGTTTAACAGGACACGTTCCACTCAGAACAGGCCTCGCCATGGTCGACCAAAGAAGTTGAGTGCATGTGCTCAGCGTCATATCCAGAGGTTGTCTTTGGGAAATAGACGTACGAGTGCTGCCAGCATTGCTGCAGAGGTTGAAGGGGTGGGGGTCAGCCTGTCAGTGCTCAGACTATACGCCGCACACCGCATCAAATTGGTCTGCATGGCTGTCGTCCCAGAAGGAAGCCTCTTCTAAAGATGATGCACAAGAAAGCCTGCAAACAGTTTGCTGAAGACAAGCAGACTATGGACATGGATTACTGGAACCATGTCCTGTGGTCTGATGAGACCAAGATAAACTTATTTGGTTCAGACGCTGTCAAGCGTGTGTGGCGGCAAACAGGTGAGGAGAACAAAGACAAATGTGTCTTGCCTAGTCACGCATGGTGGTGGTAGTGTCATGGTCTGGGGCTGCATGAGTGCTGCCAGCACTGGGGAGCTACAGTTCATTGAGGGAACCATGAATGCCAACATGTACTGTGACATACTGAAGCAGAGCTTGATCAGTATCATGCAGGAATACTGCATAACGACCCAAACACACCTCTAAGACGACCACTGCTGAGGGTGAAGGTGATGGACTAAACCCTATTGAGCATCTGTGGGGAATCCTCAAACAGGAGGTGGAGGAGCACAAGGTCTCGAACATCCACCAGCTCCGTGATGTCGTCATGGAGGAGTGGAAGAGGACTCCAGTGGCAACCTGTGAAGCTCTGGTGCACTCCATGCCCAAGAGGGTTAAGGCAGTGCTGGAAAATAATGGTGGCCACAAAAAATATTGACAACTTGGGCATTTTCACTTAGGAGTGTACTCACTTTTGTTGCCAGCGGTTTAGACATTAATGGCTGTGTTGAGTTATTTTGTGGGGACAGCAAATTTACACCGTTATACAAGGTGTACACTCACTACTTTACATTGTAGCAAAGTGTCATTTCTTCAGTGTTGTCACGTGAAAAGATATAATCAAATATTTACAAAAATGTGAGGGGTGTACTCACTTTTGTGAGATACTGTGTATATATTATTTTCAGATAGCCTTTAAGAATGCAAAAGAAGAACGTACTGAAATCATTCTCACAGCTGGATCGGGAAGCTGTCGTAAGGTTGCGATGGACTTTAACAGGAAACATGGCGAGCACGTCATACACAACACTGTTGCCAAACTTATTAACAAATTAAAAAAGACAAGAAGCGTTGCTGACCAACCGAGAAGTGGACATCCACAAACATCCACTGACTAAGACAACCGACGTGGTGCTGGTGTAGCTACATAGTCCCCTATTTGTGGAGACTTTTGGGACACCCTGTACACGAACACCTGTCCATCACAGCAAAGTTGGAAGCACACAATTGTATACGATGTCTCTGAATGCTGTAATGCTACCATTTCCCTTCACTGGAACTAAGAGGCTGTTCCAGTATGACAATGCCCCTCCGCACAAAGCGAGCTCCATGAAGACATGGTTTGCCAAAGTTGGAGTGGAATAACTCGAGTGGCCTGCACAGAGTCCTGACCTCAACCACACTGAACACCTTTAGGATGAACTGGAACACCAACTGCACCCAAACATCGTTGCCTGACCTCACTAATGCTCTTATAGCTGAATGAACACAAATCCCCACAGCCACACTCCTAAATCTAGTGGAAAGCCTTCCTATTATGGAAGCTTATACAGAAGCTTTCCTATTATGGCAGCGAAAGCAGGTCCAAACCTGGAACAAGCACAAATGGGTCTATGGTCAGGTTTCCACATAGTTTTGGCCTTAGAGACCACATAGTCTGCACTGAGGTACCAATGACCCAAGCTGTTTTCTTAGTAAATTCTATATACATGCTTAACGAGTTTGTATACGACAGGATAAAATGAAACCATGGTTGTACTTTTTTTGTTTTTAACAATCAAACAGTGAATGAAAAATCATTCGAGCAAATCACTTGGATTCAATGATTTACAGCCAACACATCTAATTCGCACAGAAGTGAGAAACTCGCAAGTACAAAGAAAACGAATGGTCGCTTGCTAGTGTGAACGCAGGGTCAGTCTCAGGAGCTGGGCTTCAGTACAAATGCGACACTTACGTTTCTGTGGAACTTGGTGAAGGAGTGGTACATATAAAACCTGTGCATGTAAACAATTGCAGTATTTATTGTCAGTTGCGAGCTGGGATAAGAATTAAGGAAAAGATGACTGATTCTGAATTGCCTTGAGAACACTCATGTAAATCCTATGCCACCCGATACGTGATAAACGAGTAAAGCTAAAGCCGGTGGTTCTAAAATCTGTCCTCAGGCCACATTTACATACAACACAGGTTGGAAAAAACAGTAGAAACCCTTATAGAATTTGTAATGGTTTTAATGGGAATTACACTGGTTTTAAGGTCCCTGTGGGTCTACTGGTAATTTGTTGCCTTCTACTGGTGGCATGTATAGTGGACACCATAAGGACCAATAATGGTAAGCTGATGGTTTGTAATGGAAAACATTAAGCTTTCTGTGATGGTTTCTATTGTTTTTTGGGGGTTCCCCAGGAGGGAGGGATGGAACAGAAATGTTGACCACCTGCACCACAGGTTCCCAACCCTATGGTCTGGTTTGAGAATCATTACCTCACATGTAACCATGACAACGAAAGTAAAAAAAAAAAAAAAAAGAATAAAAGATAACATACAGCTGCCATATTACTCTGGCTTGCGTTCTTCACCCTTCTTTGAACAAAACATATAACTGGTATATCATTGGGAAGCAGACTGGACAGTGTGAACAAACAAACAAACAAACAAACAAACCAAACCAAACAAACCAAACAACGTATTCAGCGTTATCCTGCTGGAGGTAACTCTATACAATACGGTTATGCCAAATGAAAACAGACACTAATAAGCTGGAAAAAACGAGGCCTAGTTAAAATAAAAAGCGCCACTAGCGCCTCAGCCTGTGCCACCTGACTGAGCTAAAGCTATCTAGCCTAACCGGTTTGTGTCAGGATACACATTCAGCCTTTGTCCCATATCCTGGATGAGATTTGCAGCTTGTTGTCGGTAGGAGAGCTCTCTGTCGGGCTCCACTCCGCACCGGCGCGACGGCGTCGTCTCCAACTGCTCCCGGGAGAAAAACCATTTGCTCGATGATCCCCGGTGCGCCGCCATTGCTCTCCAACAACAAAAGTCGTACACAACGTGTCAACGTCACCACGCAACGCAGCGCAACGTACCCACGCACGCACTATGCTTATACGTCATCCGGCGTGCGCCCGTTCCATCTAGTCACGTGACACACACCAGTACCTGTGAAATAATCGCAAGAAAGATTGCTAGTCGTTTAATAACTGTTTAGTAGTCACCATTTCGTTTTTCCACAGCTTATGAATGACTGCTACTATAGAGTATAAACTAGATAATAGGTCATAATATACCCTAGAGCAGTGGTTATTTTTCATATTTTTCAGCTATGGACCCCTAGCATATTCTGACTGACCCCCTACATAATATATAAATACATCATTATAATGTATAATATCATGTTGTGTAAGTAGTCTACCCTATACGCTTTTATAAACCAACAAGTCTCAAATGTAATATTTTTCAGTTCAGTATTAGATTTGATACAATATTAGATACTGCCTTCTATTCATGTTGCTTTAATGTCAACAGTGACGTTCTTGTATACTGAACATTTCACATTACACACTGACACACACGTTTCATTTTACATCATCGATGTTACACTTGAAATGGAAGTTTTTGTAGCCTGGGGGTGAACTACAACGTTCACACATTTTTCGATAACGTTACACTTAACTTAATTGTCGCTTTGAATGATGATTTGTTTATTATTTAATCTATCATTGTTGGACACAAATACAAATAAAGCCATGGTGATCATCCATGACTCCAGAATGAGCGATAAGTCAGTGAGAGAGTTGTGAATGCGCATGACTAAGCTAAATCTTTTCCTGATCATCTGTTCTTGGCTTGACAGCTTGTTTTATCTGAAAGTACGAAGTAGCCGTATTTAGCTATCCACAAACCTAAAGCTGGAACTCCAAGAATGTTTTTTATGCCGACTTGTACCACAGCGCTGTTGAATTCTTGAATCTGAATAGTCAAAATTGATTCATTTCTTTAACATGTTTTGGACAGTAGTTCCAGCTGCAAGGCAAATCACAGGTTTGTATATTAATGTTTTTGTTTTTAATATGTTGTTTTTAATAGTATCAACTAACACAGGGACTTGTATAGCAGGTATTGCAAATTGTTGGTAAGTTTTCTGAGAGAAGACTGTTAAAGGGTTTTTTAATGGTCGCTTCAGTGACATTGAAAGCAGTAACTTTAGGGTTTTCGGCATGGGAAAATTTTTGCAGATGATTTTTTTTTTATAGCAGCAGTGTTTTATTCCTTACATACAGTATAATATCCTATGATGAGAAATTAATGATGACTGATCAAATCACACCACTGAAACTGCAAAAACATTTTATTTGAAGGAGAATGTCTCTCCAGTCTTTACATGAGCCGCTGCACCTTCACTTTTACATTCTGGCACCAGTCCTTTCTCCCATGAGGCAGGCAACTGCATTCTTAGCACGTTACTCAAACTGTTTCCTCTCAAGACCCAAAAATTCGAGTGCATTTCCTGCCATGAGTTTATCCTGCAAATAAGTGAAAAAAAATACTCCAGCTAAGTGTTGGCAAAGCATGATCAAATTGGAACATTTGAAAGTACAGATCTGCACAAATGTTCTTATCAGCCAACCATCTAAGCATCATGGGAAGATCTAAATATCAGCATTAAAGATCTGGTACCTTCAGTGTACCATCAAATTCATTCATTGATTCTATCAATGTTCCTGGCTCCAGTTCTCCAAGAGGAAATGGGTAATCTGTTCCTAACATCACCTTATCCTGGAATAGAGGAGTGCACAGTGCTAATAAAGACAGACTCATTCAGACACATTATGTCTAACATGAAAATATCACCTTGACATTGCAAGAGTCTTCAGGTATGTATACGAAAACAGCATATTTTTATAAATACAGTGTGTTGATTTGGATCTCTGTTATATCACATATATACAGTATAGTCTAAGTCATTTTTTACCTTTCATAGTCTTTCATGCTATGTTTCTTTAAGATGTACATGAATATCTTACGTTTATATATTCTTTCTGAATGGTCACATGACCAGATATGCAGCACCTCTCACTGACACTAAATAAGGTAATGAGATCTTTGAAAGTTCAGAGGTCACATCTGTAATGTGGAAATGATACATATCTTGAACTTATATGTTCAGTCATGATGTGCAGCTAAAAGTGCAAACTTTAGAAGTTGTAGGCTGTGACTTAGTGTTTCTAAAAACTTCCACACACTTGAATGTTGTATTAAGTAATCCAAAAGATTACTTAAAATAAGTTTATAGTATGTAGTACTAGATTTCAGATATACAGTATTTCCTGAGATGATAAAGAAATCCTACCTTCCCGATGACATCAATGAGTAACTGAAGAGCAAGCGGGTCATGGACCAGAGAGTCAGTGTAAAACGATCCTAAATATTTACGTGGATTGATCTTATTGTCGTTAGCACACAGGTCTGGCCGGACATTGAATCCATGCTCGATTCGTCCAATTGTATAAGGAAAAGCACCGCCTTGAAGAAATGATGCGGCATTAAATCATACAAAAACGCGTGCCAGTGATCACCACCAGAGCTGAAATTTTGAGGTATTTCATAACCAACCTCCATGAGCAAAGCAGACCTTTAGCTTTGGGAATCTCTCAAAAATACCCCCAAAGATCATGGAGCAAATAGCCATTGTAGTTTCTGAAGGCATACCTGTAGGGAAGTGACCATATCTGATGAACTTGAACTATTACAATGTTACTTCAAAATTTACAATTTAAAAATTATTTCCAACTTCTTGTTAAATTATTTGCCAAGCATGAATAAACAGTTCTTTTACTGTGAAAAAAAAAAAGAGAAACAGTCACTAATCTTTTGATTCTACCATCACGGTGGCTTTGTCTCCTGAAAGGCCATAAGGAACAAATTTAATTTAAAGAATACAATAGAATTTGATTTAAAATATTGTCTGACAGCATTAATTCACACTCACCAACTAGCCATGGCAGCCAGTACTTAGCCATTCTCCCATCCGTCTGCATATCCCATGGATGCACAAATAATGCACAGTTTAACTCCTCAGCAGCCTGAGGGATCAGAAACACAATACATTAATCCATATACATGTCTTGCCATCAACAAACACTAAGAGCCTTATTATAATTGCAATAGCTGTTATACAGTACCATCACTCAAACTCAGCTTCCTTTAGACTCATAGCCATTCACTTACTGCAGTATATACTCTATAATCCTAACATGCCTGAGCCAACTCATCAGCTAATTAACATTTCCTAAGTCTTTTGTATTCAGCATTTGCAACATACAGAAATATACAGTCCAGCACAGTGGCATAAAAGGTAGTGAGCATTTCCTTCTTCAAAGCTCCATAGTTTTAAATCCGTCTTAGTGGAGTTTTGTATGTGTGCCTTTCTTCTAGGTATTGCATTTTTCTCCCACATACCAAACACATGCTGGCAGATAGATTGGCATCCTACTTAGAGTGTATCCCCAATGTTCAGGATCCAAAGTAGTTCCTGAAAATAACTAATACTTATAACCCAGAGTGGGGGCCCAGGTGTTCTACTAACATGTAGACTATACAGTAGGCGTATAACATTAAAATACGTATATATATATATATATATATATATATATATATATATATATATATATATATATATATATATATTAATTCATATTAATTCAGATAAATTAAATCTTCTTCAACAACTATGGTTACCTTAAAGTTACAGTACCTTCACTTTGGTCTTCTAAGTTTTTAAGTTATTGCTTTCATTTTGCTTTGTATTGCATAATACATTTCCCTAAGCACATAGTCATACTTTTCCCAAAATAATAAATGGTCAGAGAGTTGAGTATAATGTTCTGCTAAACATTTTTAAACATCTTACAAGCAATTATATGGGCTATTACTTGAAAGTTTATGAAATAAACTGCTGAGCTAGCAGAATGATTTCTTTAAAAAATATGGCACATGTTTAGAGTTAAAATCCTCTGAAACTGGTTCATACAGTACATGCTTATAAATAAAGCCTCTGAGGCACATTTTTAGCACAAAGCTTCATATTACAGATTGAGAGATTTAAATAAAGTGTTGCACATATTAGTGATTAGTGGATGCTGAGAGGGAGAATACCTTTACAACATTTTAACTAAAGTTCATTTTCAAGCATCAATAAGTTACTGTATAAATTCATCCATTCATCTTCAGTCAGGGTCATCTTGGTCAAGGTCGCACTCACATTCACACCTAGGGCAATTTGGTGTAGCCAATTCACACAGGATGGGAGGAAACCAGAAAACCTGGCGTTTTCACATCGACATGTGAACAGAAAATATGAACAGAAACTCCACACAAACAGCAATGCATATTTAACCTTTACCTGTAACTATTTATTTTTCAGATCCTGAGGTTGTAGTGAATAATTAATGCAACCTGATTTTTGATAGAGCTTCTTTATGCATGGAAGTAATTTTAGTTCTACACTCTATAGCTCTATAACTTTAAAAAAAACAAGATCAAAGCCTCATGTTGTGAAATGTTACTGATCAAATAATTTGTAGCTAAGGTCAGCGTAACTTACAGCATAAACAGGGTAAAGCTCAGGAGCATTGAGGTCCCAGGTGTTGACGTGTGAACCAATTTGCACCCCTGGGAAACTCAGCTCCTGCACACAGCGCCGCATTTCTTGTACAGCCAGCTCAGGGGCCTGCATGGGAAGGGTGCCGAGGCCTACAAAGCGTTTCGGGTATCGCTTCACAGTGGCTGCCAGGTCATCATTAAGAATCCTACAAAGGTCCAGTGTGTCCTGAGGTTTTGCCTTATTGATCGAAAAGTGGATAAGACTTTGATAGACATGCAGTAATATATGATAGACACAACATTTTCTCTACATTCAGCTTAGATCAAGTTAGTGGTCAAGGATATTCAAGGGTAGCGGGAGATACAGGTAGCAGATCATGCGTTCCAATAATTTCCAATAGTTTGTAATAATCACTTTCAGAAAAAGAGAAGAATGTACTGTAATGTGGAGCTGATAAGATACGTGTAATATTCTTGGTACTCAGGAATAATATAGAAGTGCATTTTATTGGTAATTTTATACTAATTTTATACCCATTGATTTTTTTTTTTCAAACTGCATCACACAATGCCTTACGATCGGATTCTCCAGTTGCTTTGCTGAGGGGAAGTTACCGAGCATGTTTTAAAACCTGTACTGGCAAAAGGCAAGGTTTTAGATATTTGTTTATGCATTTCCCTTACTTTTTGAGCCGTGGGTTATACAATGTCATTTTGACATGTTTTTCCATCTTCTTGTTCTCAATAATGTAAGATTAACTTATCTAATGCCACACACAAAGAAAGGTATGCTACATGTATACTTCATACCTACAGTATATGACTTGTGTTTGACTTGAGAAAATGATTGGAAATTTTGAAGATAAATTCATGTAAAGTAGAATTTCAGACGTTATTTACCCAGTAGCTGAACATTACAGGGACAGTAGACAGGGTCTGCACTGTGACACCTGAAAGAATTACAGTTAGCCAATGTTAAATGATATTTTAGTCAGATGGTACATTATTAACTAGCAGTGATTTTGGAGATGTAAAAAAGATTCAGCAAAACAACTTTACCATGCTTATCCATGTCCCGTATCCGAGCCTCAGCATCCCAGCAGTTCTCCTGAACTACACGGAACACTTTCCCATCCTTCATCATTTTGGCTTCTCCCTGGGAATACATGAATTCATGGAATAAAGTCCATGAATAAAGTCCACAAGGCATGGAAAGGAAACCACGCATATCCCATTTGAATATCAAACACATTGTGCTAAATTGTAATGCTCAGGCTGCTTTTTGTACTTCCAACCACAAGAGAGCAGCTGCAACCATAAAGTGCCTGAACCTATTTTCAAGATATAAGGACTGAGAGAACATATAAGGCTATGTTTATAGTAATATAGTCTTATAAGTATCTGTGGTGAAGATTTTGGCATTTGGCTTTCTTAAATGATGAAGTCCAACTTTTGATAATGTACCCTTTATACTATACCTCAAGCAACCAGAATACACCAGAATCTAGTGTTTTGCCTCATTTTACACACATTGATCATCAGATCAAACCCTCAATGAGTTAAAGTGACTGGCAACAGCAGAATAAATCTATAAGCAAATGATGTGACCCTGAAGGCCCCGAGTTCCTGAGCATTGTGATAATCATGGTGTCCCATTAATGTAACTTCTGCCATCATCTGGCCCCATGTACTAAATGGTAGCCTGTTCTTCCTGTGCTGCCCACACATTCTTCCCAGGGGTCTTAGTTAGCACAAGCCAACATACACTCACAGTCCAACTCCATAGCGAGCCAACCTTACCTTCATCCTGATCATTAGACCATTTTACTGCAATGTGGTGCAGAGGAAGCAGTGTTGCTGCTTTGTTTATATAGATGTACCACATGACTGCAGTGCATGCTCGTTTGCATACATTTAAACACATTTAAACTCTGCTAATAAAAAGTGGAATACTAGAAAACTTTTCCATCATAAAACGCTGTGTTTGGCTCAATTTTTCATATTGAACATCATAAAAATGGCAAATTTATATTCAGTAAATCATTAGGTAGGGCAAAAGTGTTAATTTGCTTCTCTGTGTAAAACTGAAACAATAACAAAAACTAATCTCCCTCCTGCTCCTCCATCTATTATTTATACTCTGACTTGTGCACACACTTATATCTCCAAAAATATGCACAATGAATATGTATTGGGTATTTTAACATCAGTCTTAAAGTTCTGCTGCCATAAAATCAGTAAATGTAGTCTGGGTGTGTTAGATCTTTCTTTGACTCACCTTACAGTGGTGGTGGAGCTGGACAAATCCATCATATCCATATCTCTGCAAAGTATAGGATTTTTTAAAATGTATGAAAAATAGTATAATTTCAGTATAAAGACAAAAGCTAAAACTTATATGCAGTATACAATCTATGCACCTATACTTTAATTGCTAGTATTTCTTTTACCTATTGTCATGTACCTTGTTTAGCAATATCCCTGTTTTCATGACATTATTCCTAATTTATATATATATATATATATATATATATATATATATATATATATATATATATATATATATATATATATATATATATTAGCTTTGTCCCCTGCCTTGCTGTCTTTTAGACCCTGATTATGAACTGTAATTGACTTTTACAATGATTCTTAAGTACATTATATCCTGTGGCCTCTGTCTTCACTTATATATGATATACATAAATGATTCAGATTTCGTTGGTCATGGTATACAGGAATTTCAAGAACACAACATGAAAATAATCAATAGCCAAAGCATAATTATGGGTTGTCCTATTCATGATATTCACTCTTTTGGTCTTCATCATTATCAGGCAGCAGAGACAGTTGCAAGTGAGGTTTATTAAAGTTAAGCAAACAATCCAAACCGTTAAGCAAGGGCAGGGTTAGAAATAGGCTGAGATTCAGGCAAACAAATCAGCAAACAATAAACAGGGCAAATCCAAACTCATGAAACCAGGAAGACATACCAGCATGAACAATAAAGTCTCGGTAAGTCAGATAATGGTACACTTTAGGCAGGATACATGGGAGGATGGGGCTAACCTGCAGTGGCGTGGTTGACCCAGTTTATATATGACCTTGTCTATGTGGTGCAGGATCTTTAATTGGCCAATGTACCCATTTTTTACAGCACATGGTGTTTCTAATGTCCATGGTAGAGAACCATGCTCGATCACCTACGTCTACTCCTTCAAGGTTTGTGCTACATGTTCAAGGCATTGGGGGTTGCTCCCACACTTGCTCTCTCTGCCTTAACCAATCATCTACTCTGGGGTTAGCATTCAACAAGAACAGGGGTGGTTGGTACCAAGCACATACTGGAATGGGGTTGAGTGAGTGGCAGAGTGACTTAGGGAGTTCTGAGTATACTTGGCCCAGGGGAGGAACCAAGACCAATCATCTTGATTTTCAGGACAGAAAGTTCTTAGGTAACTACTGATCTCTTGTTTGGCCTGCTCCACCTGCCTGTTAGCTTGTGGACACTGGGGGGCATGCAAGAAAGCCCACAAGGCATGAGTATTCAAAGTGGCCAGAAGTGGTGCTAAAAGCCATCTTCCACTTGTCCTCATGGAGTCGCACTAGAAGTATTAGAAGTACTGTGAAGGTCGAGTCTGGTGAATATCAATATTAGACTGATTTGATTTCAGCTTCTATAGTCAATGCATGGCCTGAGCCCATCTTGTTGAGGCAGGAGAGGTAGAGTGCTGGATGCACCCTTGTTGAAGTGCCTCCTCAATGTACTCCTCCATGATGTGTTCAGCAGGTTGTGTTCAGACAGGAACATTAAGATAATGAGTAAAACAGTGTGCG
Organism: Ictalurus furcatus; assembly: GCF_023375685.1. NCBI lineage: Eukaryota > Metazoa > Chordata > Actinopteri > Siluriformes > Ictaluridae > Ictalurus > Ictalurus furcatus. The sequence continues at coordinate 9,695,177 of NC_071260.1, read as the reverse complement.
AGTTACTTGCCTGCCCATGAATTCTGGGGAATATGAAGGTGCCTCCATGGGAAGCTAAGAACTATGGGATGTTTTGTGGTAACGGTGCAACATAATGTGTGCTGGAAGTAGGGTGCTGACTTGTAGCATAAGGGGTTTTGTGCATAGCATGACAGTTCCATTTCCTATGGGTCCACAATCCAGGGTTTGAATATATGGAGGATGCTGGAGTGGCTGTGTGGGGAGATTAAGCTCGTTGAGGGCTTGGTCGATTAAATTCCCCGCACCTCTAGAGCCCATCAGTGCTGAAAGCATAAAGCCACTTCCTGAGTGCTTTATCTGAACACTTAGAATGAATATCTGATGTGATAACTTAGAGGGACTAACTGTTGAGGAGCGAGCCAGAGTGGTTGCTCACTTAACTGGCAGTCATGGTTTGACAGGGGCTGAAAAGAGAGGATGCTGTGCTATGTGATGAGTTGGATTGCTGCAGACTGCAGTTGGATTGCTGCAGTCTTTTCTATTGTGTTCATGTTCCTTGTCATTCAGCTTGGCACACTTGCATGGGTTCAGGGCTGTGAGCATTAAGTTGGGAAATCCATTCCAAATTGGATCTCTGGTGATTGCTTAGAAGATTGTCTAAGTGGATGGCAGATCAATCAGTGACCCCAGAGATGCAGAGTCATTGCAGCGGGTGAGTTCATTACTCACTTCCAGGTTCAAACCTGTGTGCTATGCCACCTTGAGTGCCAGTTCGTTCTATTCACTCCTTGCCTGAGTGTACAGAATTCCAGTGAATGGTCAGCAGCACTTGGTTGAACTTGGGTGATGGCGAGGACCTGCTTTCTGATCTCCTTTTCTTCTGATGAATGATCAAGGACTCGCTGGAAAGGTTTCATGAAGCAATCATAAAATAATATACTCCCCTCTCTGGGACCAGACAGTTGTATTAGCACCTTGCCTGTGAGCAGACTGATGAACCAGGTTACCTTATGCGGTTCAGAGATGCCCTCCTGGCCAGAGAAATAAAGGGAGCATTGTAACATGAAGCCTTTCCCAAATACATATCGGGATGGGAGATAAGGAAAGGAGCTGACATGGCAGGAGGCAACTGTGCTGTGAAAGCCAATGGGAGCATGCTGATGTTTGCTTGGTGTCCAGCAAGTCCAGCAAACAATCCAAAATTTTAAGCAAGAGTCAGAAACGGGTAGAGATTCAGGCAATCAGCAAACAAAATAAAACCAACAACTCCAAACTCATGAAACCAGGAAATCAAATACCAGAACTGCATGAACAATAAACATAGAATGTGGCATTCTTTGTGCTTATATAGTGTGTGGTGGTGATTTAGTCCAGGTGTGTGCAACCAATAATTGGGCGATAGTGACTGTGAGAGTGCTGGTGTGTGCTGGGAATTGTAGTCCATGGCGGCCATGTTTGTAGGCCACAACACTTTCTGGGTATTGGAATTTGGCGCTGAATTAGGTGCTGACATGACAATCATATGCTCGGTTTTATTAGGGGTCCAAGCACCAAAGGTGCTGGAATACTATTGTTTTGTTTTAGATTTTAATTGTTCTGTTCATTATTACTTATTCATTTGCCACATGCTTTATTCCAAAGAAACACACAATTGAGACAAGATATCAGTCAAGCATACAGCTAAAGTAGATAAGGGGTAAGGCTTTCCTTAAGAGTCAGTCACTAGCTCAGAACTTTAACAACTGAGTATCACTAGTTTATTGACAGCCCATCCCTTGCTACAAATAATAGATTAAGTAAAATATAAGCGAATCTAACCAATGATGCATTCATACATGGTAGAAATACTGTTGAAGTTTGTATATTTATCTTCAAGGGTCATAATGGGATTATGGTCTAGAGCATAAGGAATGTGTTTCTACTTGTAAGCTTTATAGACTGGAAATGAAGTTTCTAATGAGCAACATAACTAGTCAGCTATCTAGTACTGGGGTTTATGTACACTTGTTCTTGTTTGTGAACCCTTTAGAATTTTCTGTATATCTGCATAAAAATATGACTTACCATCAGATTATCACTAGTCCTAAAAGTAGACAAAGAGAACCCAATTAAACAAATGAGACAAAAATATTATACTTGATCCAATAATACATATCTGTGAGTGGCAAAAGTATGTGAATCTTTGCCTTCAGTATCTGGCGTGACCCCTTTATACAGCAGTAGCTGCAACTAAACATTACCGGTAACTGTTGATCAGTCCTGCATATCGGCTTGGAGGAATTTTAGCCCATTTCTCAGAACAACTGGGATGTTGGTGGGTTTCCTCACATGAACTGCTTGCTTTGGGTGCTTCCACAACATTTCTACCGGGTAAAGGTCAGGACTTTGACTTAGCCATTCCAAAACATTAACATAAATATAATATTTTTTGTCTCATTTGCTTAATTGGGTAATCTTTTTCTACTTTTAGGACTTTTGTGAAAATCTGATGATGTTTTAGTTCATATTTATGCAGGTACATAGAAAATTCAAAGGGTTCACAAACTTTAAAGCATCACTGTGCATATCTTGTAATTTAAGTAATATAAAATGATACGGAAATTTTTACAATGTGTATATATATATATATATATATATCTTGTTAAAGCAGGATTTGTTTACTGTAACCATATAGGCAGTTTATGATACTGGACTAAGAAATTTTATATACTATTGGATATTATCCCAAGTTGCCCTGATTCTGAAATCTGACATGAAGACAGCATTAGCATGTGAACATGAGAAATGATTACCTTTACTATGCTCTGTTGACACAAATTAACAGGAAAGGCCAAGGTCCTGACTGATTAATATTTCACTAGAGCAGATTTCAAAAGCAAGTTTTAGATTCTGTTTCTACTGAGCTCGCCATTAAAGCAGATGATTTCATAAAATGTAAATCATGAGAATGTAAATAAAGGCACAAAATAATGAGAGTGCATAGGCTTACAGCACAGAAAAGCTGTAATCGCTGTTAATTTTTCCACCCAAGCTGGTGTGTACAGACGGATTTTGCACAAAATGTGATTTTATGCAGTGATTACACTCACCCTGCAGACATAGTTGCTATTATACAATTTCTCACTTTACAATCTATTTCTTGAGCTCTGAGCTTCCCTACCTCTTTTAGATCAGGCCATTCCTTGGGCAAAATATGGTTATGGATATCAATCTTCATCTTCTACACAGATGAGAAGTCCTGAACACACAGAGCTTCAGTGTGGGGAAAGGGTTACAGCCAGCCCATGCACCTGAAGCTCAGCTCAACTCAAAGTCAACACTTCCCTGATCATACTGACCAATCAAAATCATTCACTCTGCATTGCCATTGGTGTCTAGCCATATTAACTAAATATGGAGAAGAATTACACCACTATATTATTTGAAAGTATGTATTTGAATTATGCCACAGTTTACAAAGGGTTGTGTTTTGTACACAACTGGCACAAGAATATTCATAACTGTACTGAAAAATAATAACCATAATAACCATCAAAAGAATAACAAACGTAGCATGAAATCCTGCACCAATTCTGCCCCCTATTGGCTATGTTATGTAATGAGGGCATTCATTACAAATGTTACTTGGGAAGAGGCTACATATTACACTCTTCATGAAAAACTATTAAACAAACAAACAAACAAACAAACAACAACAACAACAGCAAAAACAGTCTCATCTAACACTCAAAAAAAATTGTTTGTTTTTGGTGTGTCCCTCTAAGTAAAACTCTACATGAGAGGGTTTCCAATCTATAATGATTTCAGGTAGATCTCCTCTTTACAGAGCTAGACATGTTAAATATTCAAAGATCCCCTGAAGCCCCTTTTCTAAAAGTGTGTATGTAACATAATTTTTGGAAGAATTTTGTAGATTGATCTACACTTTATGAAAGACCTTTGGGATCTATGGTCATTTGAATCAGCAGGGCAAGGCACAATGTCCTCTTGACAGCATTATAGCACTGACCCTTCTATACAGAGCCAGCCTGGAGGTCGACAATCCAGGGACTCAGGAGACATGGAGAATGTGGAGAAAGGGGTGATGTCACCATCATGGCAGCAGCTACCAACAGAGATCACATGCCTGCCCTACTGCAATGGCTATTGGGTATATATACCTAGCAACTGGGAATTCTACGAGGCTCAGCTGAACACAGTGGGAATATTTGACAGGGGGTTAGCAGAGGTGACGGTAACGCAGCTGACCTAGCTGCTGCAGGTACTGCTTGATGCCACCAAACATGAGCAGCTGACTGCACTCAAGACTGCTCTATGGTTCCAGCCCCTGGAGACCAGTGGCACAAAGAGTTGAGTCTGTTTGGCAACCCAAAATATTGTTGGTATGTTGGCATTGCCAAAAGATGGCTCATGCAGTCGGCTGGTTAGGGTCCCAGCATGTTCATTGGATGCCATGGACAGTTGAGGGGGTCACCTGCTGTCGCCTGATAGACATTGGGTCCAGTGCCACCGGATTCTATTCATGGCCACCAGATTCCATTCGTTCCACCACATAAGGCGATGGCAGCTCAATGGTCAAGATGTTGGATTACTGATCAGAAGGTCATAAGTTCAAATCCCAGTACTACCAAGCTGCCACTGCTGGGCCCATGAGCAAGGCTCTTAACCCTCAACTACTCAGTTGTATAAATGAGATAAATGTAAGTCACTCTGGATAAGGGCATCTGCCAAATGCTGTAAATGGAAGTAAGCCCCCTTAAACCCCTCCAAATACCACTGCCAGTTCACATGCATTAACTAATAGCAGAATTAAACATTTTAACATATTACTAGGGTAATATATTTTATATATTGTATATTTTATATACATACACACACACACACACACACACTATATATATATATATATATATATATATATATATATATATATATATATATATATATATATATATATTGCCTTGGAACACATTAAAGATGTCCTGGTGTCCTGGTCAGCATTGTAGTCAGTATGGACAGGATCTGTAGAGCTGCAGGGGTCAGCATTGTCACCATAATGAGCCACATTGGTGGTTGTAACATTAGGTCCAGTTGTTATCTTCGTGCTGATTTCCAGATAACTGATGTTGGCACTTGGCGGTGCAGGGAGCTAGGTACTGTACAATCATCAACAGTTTCTGCACCTTTTAGGTGCTTTCTAGTTATCTAGTCATTTTTGCATTTTATCATAAATTGCTGATCTAATGCGTTTTAGTCTAGAGCAAGGGTCTCCAACCTTTTTGTGAGTGAGGGCTCCCTGAAGGGATAAAATAGTCTAGAGGGCTACTTTGTTTGATATACTCAAAAATATATAATTTGTTATAAATATAAACACAATGGTGCTTTTTTTTTTTTTTTTTAAACTTTCATTAACAACATTATGTCACGGGGATAATAAAAATATCTTGATATCCTGGCATTAAAAAAATGCTAATGATTTCTCACAAGCTGTTTTAATATTTTTTTATTAAACAATCATCCTGGAAAATATTCCAAGAAAATGTATGGAAATTTTGGCTTCGCCCTAAGTTGAACATCGGAGAATGCAGAAATGATTTCATCTCCATTCTTGTGATCTTTAAACAGTGTGTTCGCTATCACAGTAATTGCTCACTTGACAATTTCGATTCAATTAAATATTATTTGTATAGCACTTTTAACAATGGGCATTGTCTCAAAGGAGCTTTACAGAAACGTATAAACACAGGATACAGATTTTAAGTGTGTGAATTTATCCCTAATGAGCAAGCCGGTGGCGAGGAAAATCTCCCTAAGATGATATGAGGAAGAAACCTTGAGAGGAACCAGACTCAGAAGGGAACCCATCTTCATCTGGGTAACAACGGATAGTGTGAAAGTAAAGGAAAGTTCATTATGGTTTTCATATGAAGTCTGTTTGTTGAACTAGTCCACTGTTCACTAAAGGAGACGTGAGTGCAAAATTGCATGTGGTAATTGCAGTCCATAAGGCCATAGCAGCAACCATAGTCATAGCAACCACAGTGAAAATGTCCATGTGAAATTGAGGTCCAAAATCATTTCCATGGTACTTCAAGCAGCACCATCCTCAGCAATTTCCAGGCTGCACTGCTTGAGGTCATCCTCAGTGGCAGAATGTAGCCTCCAGTTGATGAAAGCTCCATCCAGAGGTAGGGCATCAGGATGGATCAGGCAGGTCCGGAGAGCAGAAAGCAGAGCAGAATTTCACCATCCGAGAACGATTTTTTGTGTTTTGTCAAAAAATTAGCAACCCTAAATGAAGCTTGGGTTGCAGCCTGTGACTTCTTAGTGGGTCTGGGAGAATAAATTATTGCTGCCTGCTTAATGTTGCTTTCAACTCGTTAACTTTTGCTTTTCTAAGTGATGTACCTGGTAGATAACTGCTGTTGAAGGTATCGTGGATTGTGGTGAAATGTCTCGCCGCGATGGATACCGCGGTGATAGCCCCACAGATGAGGCATACACTTTTGCCTTCAGCATTTGTGTAAAGAAATTCCTTCTCCCACTCCTCGTTAAAGTAATGTCTTTCTCTTTTTTGCAGGACCTGGTGCACCATCGGTCATAATTTATCCTTTGTTGTTTTTTTTGTTATAGTTGATTTCACCTTGTTTATGCCATCAGCTCGCTACCACCTCAACTCGCAGAATATCCTACGTCACAAAAAAACGTACGCTACATACGTTAACAATATCAGGCGTAAACTTTTACATTTTTTTCTTTTTTTAATGATGATTTTATTTGATGTTTTAATGTTATATGGAATGTTAACGGGCGCATGGTGGCTTAGTGGTTAGCACGTTTGCCTCACACCTCCAGGGTCTGGGGCTCGAGTCCTGCCGGGGCCGTGTGTGCGGAGTTTGCACGTTCTCCCTGTGCAGCGGGGGTTTCCTCCTCCAGTCCAAAGACATGCATGGTAGGCTGATTGGCGTGTCTAAAGTGTCCGTAGTGTACGAATGGTTGTGTGAGTGTGTATGTGATTGTGCCCTGTGATGGACTCGCACCCTGTCCAGGGTGTACTCCGCCTTGTGCCCGATGCTCCCTGGGATAGGTTCCAGGTTCCCCGTGACCCTGAAAAGGAGTAAGCGGTAGAAGATGGATGGATGAAATGTTGACACTTCTTCATTTTTTGTAAGTATAAATAGAAAAAAATATCAATCATTAAAATTTAGCCTATTTATAGGACGTGCTTGGCGGCCAACTCACAGACTACATGCGGGCTACCAGGTGCCCATGGGCATCATGTTGGGGACAACTGGTCTAGAGGGTGCAATTGCAAATTTTATACTACACAATCATCTCAGGTGTCCCCCAAAGCACACAGCATCATTACCAGTGCTGCAAAAACAACAAAAGGAACGAATAACTTGAGTTTGGTTATGCTATACAGTCATTAACTGCCTTTTAGCTGCCTAATGACTGACATTTCCGTCAATAAGAAGGCAGAAAAAATTGTATTCTGGACCAAGAAGCCGAATGGCTAATTTAGGAAACTACAGAGGAGAACACACACACACACACACACACACACACACTCTCACACACACACACACTCTCTCTCTCTCTCACACACACACACACACACACACACGAGGTCTGTGGCTGTTTCAAAACTGTTTACATGTTCATTCAGCCGCTCTAATGGAAATTTCAGTCATTTGACAACAACTTGGTCTAAAGCAAGGAGAGAGGAAACACGCCCTCGACAGTCAGATAGACTGAACACGGGGCAGATCGGAGAGATCCTGGAGCACATCACTGTGTCAGGGGGGCAGATCGGGCAGGTACCGGGGCAGATAAGGGCAGATTGGACTGATACCGGGGCATATTAGGGCAGATTGGACTGATACCGGGGCAAATAAGGGCAGATTGGACTGATACCGGGGCATATATGGGAAGATTGCACTGATACCGGGGCATAAACGGGCACATTGGACTGATACCGGGGCAAATAAGGGCACATTGGACTGATACCGGGGCATATAAGGGCAGATTCGACTGATACCAGTGCAGATAAGGGCAGATTGGACGGATACCGGGACAGATAAGGGCAGATTGGACGGATACCGGGACAGATAAGGGCAGATTGGACTGATACCGGGACAGATAAGGGCAGACTGGACTAATACCGGGACAGATAAGGGCAGATTGGACTAAAACCTGCAGGAACGTTGCGCTGCAGTTTGGACAGACAGACTCCGAGCAGATCAGTGCGACAGATTGGATTTATAGCGGGTCGGTGTGTCGTGGTGCAGATTGGCATCGGATGTGTCTGGATGCTGTGAGACTGACTACTCCAAGGGTCTTATTTCACACTGAATCATGGGCGATGTCTCTGCTACGTGTCCCGTCCCGGAATCGGCGGTGGTGGTGGTGGACCCGGCGGCGGGGAGCGGGACTGAGAGAGACCGGGAGATGAACATCACTGACACCGTGGAGGGAGAAGGTAAGTCCGTCAGTCTAAGACTGTATCTGTGTTTACTTTCAGGAATAATTAGGATAAAGTCGTACCTCCAGATGACTGAAGCATCACGCACACCCTTCCCAAGCTTTCTTTAACGCACAGTCTCCAGGTGAACCCTAATGTCACCTTCATTTCAGTTATTTAAACGACATAACAGCTCATTTAAGAGGACACAGAGCAGGGAGATTCACAGAAGTAGGTGTGGGTGTCTGGAAGAAATCTGCTCTTTAACTCTGCAGCTGAAATGTCACCCAACATTAATCCCCCAAATGTTTAGGAAACCTAATATTTTACTTCTCATTGAAGATGTCAATCTTTGCATGCTATTGATAAAAAGTAGTAGGTGCCATGTTGAGCCAGAAAATCTGTCTAAAAAAAAACTTGTTATAAATATCTTCATGTTTCAGGCACCATGTATATACTGCACGTTCTATTCCTTAAATTATAATTCCTGATTTACATGTTGCATGGTTACTCCACTTTGTTAGGAAGCACATGCCGACATATCAGGGTGGAAACTGCAAGGTAAACTTAGCTGTGGTATCAGCAAGTCATTGTACATAGAACAAGCGTCGACCTTGAACATATTTTGCATCTCACATATCTGAAACTTAGCCAATTTTATTGTTTTCCTGTTTAATTCTGCCTAATAGTGGAATGTGTGAGAGTGAAACATGCAGGCAAGCGTTATAAAACATAAAACGGATAAAAAATTAAGGTATTAAGGTGTTTTTAACATACAATACAAATCAAATGTGATGTCTGTTCATTACAGCGCTGTGATTGCAGGCCGGGTTAATTTTATAAAGCAAAAGTACTATAGACTGACAGATTAAATAGGAGTATTGGAGACAGACCCAAAACCATGAACGTGTGAGATTGGGCTAATTCATATACTCTATTTATCTTTTTAAATATTGCACATTATTATCACATTCATTCATCTTAAGTAACTGCTTTGAGTTTCATCAAAGAAAGCATCATCGGTAACACTGACAAACACATATGCACTATACATGTTTAAAAAAGGACAGCAGTGCATAAAATACATTTTTATGTTATTATTTACTTGTGTATAAACAAACAATAAAATATATAGTAGAAATTGAATATTTTAAAGCAGTCTAAACCACATACAAGGAACGACCTGTATCCAAAAATCTCTGGCACTAAATGTCAGGAGTGCTAACATTTCAGGCAACGATAACCCAAGTTTAACCCTTCAACTTTCTTAAGCATATTGGAATCACTTTTAATTTTGTTATTTTTCACTAATATACACTATATGGCCAAAGTTTGTGGACACCTTATCATCACACCCATATGTGTTCTTTCCCCAAACTGCTGTCACAAATTTGGAAGCACACAATTGCATAGAATGTCTTTGTATTCTGTAGCTTTACAATTTCCCTTCGCTGGAACTAAGAGGCCCAAACCTGTTCTAGTATGACAATGTCCCTGTGCACAAAGCGAGCACCATGAAGACATGGTTTGCCAAAGTTGGAATAGAAGACCTCAACCCCACTGAACATCTTTGGGATGAACTGGAACACTGACTGCACCCCAGACCTCCTCACCCAACATCAGTGCCTGACCTCACTAACGCTCTTGTAGCTGAATGAACAAAATTCCCCACAACCACGCTCCAAAATCTAGTGGAAAGCCTTCCCAGAAGAGTGGAGATTATTATAACAGCGAAAAGGGAACTAAATCTGGAATGTGATGTTCAACAGGCACATTTGGGTTTGATGGTCAGGTGTCCCCAAACTTTTGGTATTACAATACAAATACTCACATGTAATCACAATGCACAGTTACCAGAGCAGATTCATACAGTATTCTTTTCATCTGAGTCACAGTCCATGACGGTCAGCTCTCTCATTCATACTCAATGCCATGCTCTGCTTATGAGTGCGTCTGGCAACATTCTGTTTATCCTGCCTCGAGCTACTTGATTTGTCCCAGCTAATATAATTTAGAGTCTGTAAATGTAACATCAAAGGAATAGTATGACAGAGCCTGCTCTCCAAGGCCTTATATTTTAATGGCATTGCTGTCTCATTAGCATGGCTCTGTAGGCACTAGAGTCAGTCTGAGCCAGCCAAGGAGAAGATAAGAGGAAGATGAGAGTAGGACACAGCAGGAGCTCTGGCATATGAACTGGTAGAAAGCCATTTGTGGTAGAAAGCCATTTAAATAGAATAATGTGGTGTACTGAGAATAAGGTAACGACCACGACTGACATATCCAAGATGTCATTTACTGAGAACATTGGATTCATTTCCTTTTTATGACCCAAACTCATCACTGGACTGATCTTTAACCATCTTTGCTATCTTAACGTACAGCTTATGCAGATAGAGTCACTTACTTATGCAGGCAGAAATCGGGATTCCTGATCACCACCACTAAATGACCATCTCATCATCCTCCACAGCCTACATTAGTATTCCATGACCATGAGCACTGTGCTACAGTGTTGCTCTGTGGCACATGAAATCACCCCAAGCAATCAATTTGTGCCAATGAATAATTTATAAAGGTTTTTCATTTGCTGCTGATGTCTGGGCTACATGGTTAGAGGCGTCAGAATGGTAACATGACTGCGAGCCCTGTTGTTCGTGCATTTCAGAAGAGTGGCTGGTACAGGCAGGAGTGAAATCTTGTTTGAGAAACAATGTTAAGCAGATGTAACTGCAAATAAGACGTATAACAAAACTGCACTGTTCTGACATTTTCTGAAATGGAGATAAACTTGTTTGTACAACTGTGGAAAATTAATGCATCAGCGATCTGGAATCTGTTTTGTTTAGTTTTCTTTTCTTCAATGTCAAACCATATCAAGCTTAGGATAATTTCGAGGTGAATTAAGTCATGTGAATGATTTGAGCTTCTACCTGACTAACAAGCAGACCTAGGGAGTAGGGAATTAACTCTCAGAGTGGTTTCACACTAGGTCCAAATACATAAGTCTGCACCCAGAAACGATTCTGGGCTCATTATCTCAGGTTTGCATTCACGATGAAGAATTCCTTCCTAACTGTAGTTTCATTGTGCAGTTCCATACATCATATTCGTGCACACACAGGATTGTAAAATGGCAGGAGATTCATCTGTTTATTGTGTATTATTCTTTTCATTTGGTCCTTTGGCGATATTCTTTGTGCAACAGTCACACCACAAAAGTTATTACATCCTATGGACATGTGTTTTATTGCTGATACTCTTATTGATACATACTAGTGATGCATCATTTCTTCTGTTGAGTCTTGTCTTTCTCACTGAATCACATGCATTCCAATACTGCTAAGGTGTTTATTTTTTTAATTTTTTTTTTACTTTAGCTTGACACTGATCAACCTTGAGGCCTTTGAGTTGAAGCTGAAGCTACTCTCATATATATATATATATATATATATATATATATATATATATATATATATATATATATATATAAATAGTATCTCACAAAAGTGAGTACACCCCTCACAGTTTTGTAAATATTTGATTATATCTTTTCATGTGACAACACCGAAGAAATGACACTTTGCTACAATGTAAAGTAGTGAATGTACAGCTTGTGTAACAGTGTAAATTTGCTGTCCCCTTAAAAAAAAACTCAACACACAGCCATTAATGTCTAAACCGCTGGCAACAAAAATGAGTACACCCCTAAGTGAAAATGTCCAAATTAGGCCCAAATTGTCAATATTTTGTGTGGCCACCATTATTTTCTAGCACTGCCTTAACTTTCTTGGGCATGGAGTTCATCAGAGCTTCACAGGTTGCCACTGGAGTCCTCTTCCACTCCTCCATGACGACATCACGGAGCTGGTGGATGTTAGAGACCTTGTGCTCCTCCACCTTCCGTTTGAGGATGCATCACAGATGCTCAATAGGGTTTAGTCCATCACCTTCACCCTCAGCTTCTTTAGCACGGCAGTGGTCGTCTTGGAGGTGTTTTTGGGGTCGTTATCATGCTGGAATACTGCCCTGCGGCCCAGTCTCTGAAAGGAGGCTTCAGTATGTCACAGTACATGTTGGCATTCATGGTTCCCTCAATGAACTGTAGCTCCCCAGTGCTGGCAGCACTCATGCAGCCCCAGACCATGACACTCCCACCACAATGCTTGAATGTAGGCAAGACACACTCGTCTTTGTACTCCTCACCTGGTTGCCACCACACATGCTTGACACCATCTGAACCAAATAAGTTTATCTTGGTCTCATCAGACCACAGGACATGGTTCCAGTAATCCATGTCCATAGTCTGCTTGTCTTCAGCAAACTGTTTGCGAGCTTTCTTATGCATCATCTTCCTTCTGGAACGACAGCCATGCAGACCAATTTGATGCAGTGTGTTGTGTATAGTCTGAGCACTGACAGGCTGACCCCCCACCCCTTCAACCTCTGCAGCAATGCTGGCAGCACTCGTACGTCTATTTCCCAAACACAACATCTGGATATGACGCTGAGCACATGCACTCAGCTTCTTTGGTCGACCATGGTGAGGCCTGTTCTGAGTGGAACCTGTCCTGTTAAACCACTGTATGGTCTTGGCCACCGTGTTGCAGCTCAGTGTCAGGGTCTTGGCAATCTTCTTATAGCCTAGGCCATCTTTATGTAGAGCAATAATAATTTTTTTCAGATCCTCAGAGAGTTCTTTGGCATGAGGTGCCATGTTGAACTTCCAGTGACCAGTATGAGGGAGTGTGAGAGCGATGACACCAAATTTAACACACCTGCTCCCCATTCACACCTGAGACCTTGTAACAGGTCACATGACACCGGGGAGGGAAAATGGCTAATTGGGCCCAATTTGGACATTTTCACTTAGGGGTGTACTCACTTTTGTTGCCAGCGGTTTAGACATTAATGGCTGTGTGTTGAGTTATTTTGAGGGGACAGCAAATTTACACTGTTACACAAGCTGTACACTCACTACTTTACATTGTAGCAAAGTGTCATTTCTTCAGTGTTGTCACATGAAAAGAGATAATCAAATATTTACAAAAATGTGAGGGGTGTACTCACTTTTGTGAGATATTGTATATATATATATATATATATATATATATATATATATATATATATATATATATATATACATATATATATATATATATACCAGAGTGTTTATGAGTTGTGGCCCCTGTGTTTGAATGCATTCTTGACGCAAGAAGTAATGTGGCAAGTTAAACCAACACGTCCCATTTACATTTATTAATTTAGCAGACGCTTTTATCCAAAGCGACTTACAATTGAGGAAATACAAGCAAAGGAAATACAAGCAGAAAACGGTGAAGACTGTTCCCAGGTTCAAAAACAGCTTTCACACTTCTTCATGGTCCCAGATTCGAATAAACCTTAAGTGAGAAAATGATCTCAGATTTATAGCTTTGTCTTTAAGAGTTTGCCAGTTAATATTTTGTATAGGAGTGTTTCAATTTACCTTGTCAGGATTAGTAACGGATTTTCACCAATTAAACTATAATCTTATGTTGCTTTAGACACCTATATGTTAGCCTTGACTTTTGACTTGTTGGCGAGGAATAAGTATGTGCTTGTGTTCCAGGCGAGTTAGATCATGTGAGATGGGGAAGGAAGACGGGGGTAATAAGAGAAGGGGAGGGATCACATTCCTGAGTTTTCTTTTTCCATTTCATTCATTAAAAAAGTGCCAGCATTATGGTGTCATACTAATCCCAAGCCCCCTTAAGCATGTGACCACTACATATTTAATGCAGCTAGGGAGGAGAAATATACAGCTACCCAAACATCCATTAACAAGTCTGCTGCTGGGACAAAGAAGAGGCTTTGCATAGATAGTGGGCAATGTGTAGCTTGTTTTCTGTGGTTTCATTGCTCCACAGTTTATTGGATCACATCCCTTCGTTAACGTCTGTATGGAGAAACAGAGTGGATTGTTTGGCATTTTGGGCATCATTTGGAAATTACAGATTGCCTCAAAAAAGTGCCATTCGTTAGTTTTGTGTGGAATTTTAAAATGCTTTAATTGACTTGGACGTAGACTTGGAATTCTCATCTCTAGACATACCTTCCTATGATCGACTGACTTGGACTTTGCTAAACAGATGGAATGTTCTTCTATATGCCTGGGTTGTTGCTTTTGCTGTAAGTCACAGTTTTTTTTTAACCTTTCTGTTCTGGTCTGGTAAAATTACCCGTAAAAGTGGAACTGTATTAGATATATTACATTTCTACAAAACAACTTTTCCATTGTTACACTTTATGTGCATTAGGTACTTTTGTGTTCATACAAGATATTAGAGTCCATCTCATTTTGTCAATGTTCAGCTCATCTGATCCTAAGGGTAACAAAGTAAACTACTGTAAATATAGGAAAAAAGCTGCTACCAAGGGGGATCCCCAAAGAGTAGTGCTTTGCAACAGAACAAATTTCTGTTTTAGGCACAAACACAAATCAAGAAGCCCTAAATTTTGTAGCCGACCGCACGTTTCAGCTGATTTAACAGATCCATTTTGCTCCTGCCATGTTCTTCACCTCTGAGTTTACTCTTCACATCCCTCATTGAGTAGTGTAGACTTTCTTGGCTCAATCATGGGCCAGGGGATTGAGAATAAGCCCTTTACTTCTGTTGTGGAAAAAAAAAAGGGCAGGTTATTTTTAATGGATTTTTTTCACCTTTTGTTACAGGTTTATTGGAGAGCAGCATGCGTCTAAAGCCCCATGAAGCTCAGAGTTATAGGAAGAAGGCATTATGGGTATCATGGCTCTCCATTGTTGTGACACTCATCCTGGCAGTGGCGGCCTTCAGTAAGTTGATTCTTTTTGTTTCATCACTTTGCTTTTTGTGGTAATGGAAAGTTGATTGAGCACTGAAGACTGATTTGAATGTTCCTTAGACTGGGAATGGTAATTTATTTACTTGAGGAAGTATGAAGTCACTGGACTTCATTTATCAAGCTTGTGTCCTGAGTAAATTTATGCATAAAGGGTCACTAATGTTAACCTCAATTGTTCCTGCAATTTCATATAAAGATGATATAAATTTCATAATGACTTAAAAGTACACAATCCAAAAGAAATCCATAAATGAAAAAAAAAAAAAGACTAGCTATTTAATTATGACAAAAGTGAGTGTTCTATAACAGAAGGAAGAGATAGTGTGTTTCTATGATAACCAATGTGCTGCAGTGTGTGTGCTGCATCACTGGAAGATTTAGCATATGCAGCACTGAGGAGATGCTTTCTTCTCACCATTTAGTTGTCATTTTGTACTTTCAGCTCACTGAACCTTGGCTTTTACAGAGATTTGTGGGTGTCGTCAAATGTAAATCAGTACCTTGAACACTCCTGTGACTTTATGGGTGATTGGCATTCACTGTATCAATGTATGGGTTAATGTAACATTTGTAAATTTGGTGAGAATTTTTAGTTTGGTGTGGCCTTTGAAAACATTTACACACAACTTTACTGGAAGATTCATAAACGAGGCCCATTCGTTGTGCCTTCTCTCAAGCATACATTTCTTTTTAAAGAACTAGGCTAGACCAACTGTGTTTTGTTCTTGAAAACCATCTGTGTTTCCTCAAGATTACGTTTATGTAATAGTTCTTTTTGTAGATATGTTGTTGTTCAGGATAGCAGTTGGGAAAGATGAAAGGGGCTGTCCCATGAGATATGGGAAATCTTGTGGGTTGGAGACAAGGTTCTTTATCTTGTTAGTCAAGGACAAGCAGAAGCAGTGTATGCAGAAGTAGTGAATGGAGGCTTCTCAGTTGCTGGAAATGAAGCCCGGGTCACATTGGTGCATTATCTATCTCTCACTACAGGTCACATTGTTCCTTCCTAAATTGGCATAATCTTGAACATCTCACCATAATATTGTTATTTAACCAGGGGTTAAACTGAGGGAAGGCTCAAGGATTGCAGAGCTCCCCCAGCTTTAGTTTATGTAAGATATATAATCTGATGGAAATCTACATTACCAGATACAAGTTTAGGCACACTGTAGTCATGTATCAATTTCCTTCTTAATGTATTTGTTTAACAAATAGATTTTACTTAAAATGAGAAGTTTAAAAAAATAAATCGCTTCCCCAAATAATTAGATTTCATTTAAAATCCCTATTTGTTAACTTCTAGGTGAAGCTCCTCATGAAGCTGGTAAAGAAAATAAGAGTGAGAAATAAGAGGGTGAAAAGCTTCATCCATAATATTGTTAATTCTGTTAAATATAAAATAATTTTGATTTGTTCAACACTTTTTCTTGGTCTCTTATTGGTCTTGGTCTTGGTCTTATTGTGCGAGGGTGCATGGTGGCTTAGTGGTTATCACATTCACCTCACACCTCCAGGGTCGGGGGTTCGATTCCCACCGTGGCCCTGTGTGTGCGGAGTTTGCATGTTCTCCCCGTGCTGCGTGGGTTTCCTCCGGGTATTCCGGTTTCCTCCCCCAGGCCAAAGACATGCATGGTAGGCTGATTGGCATGTCCAAAGGTGTTCGTAGTGTATGAATGGGTGTGATGGGTGTCCTGCGATGGATTGGCACCCTGTCCAGGGTGTACCCCGCCTCGTGCCTGATGCTCCCTGGGATAGGCTCCAGGTTTCCCCGTGACCCTGAAAAGGATAAAGTGGTATAGAAGATGGATGGATGGATAAAATTGTGCAAATGAAGAAACCCCTTCTGTGTGCAGGTCCAAATCATGGTATAATTGTCACATGTCAGAGACGTTGATAGTTGCAGGTTAAGTTTCTTTAGTTTTACACATGCAAACAAATTCAAAATGTAGAGCAGAATCAGGGTTAAGAAACTGGCAGAAGTCAGAGTTACAAACGATAAAGACATAAACCAGGAACCAGAAATGGAGTCATAACCATAAACACAATAGCAGGCAAACATAAGGCTTGGTATAGACAGGTACCGGATGATAAGCATATATACTTTGCAATTAACTGGTACGAAGAGAGTCCTTAAATACAGCGTGCATGGAATTGAGTCCAGGTATGTGCAATCACAGTAGAGGTGAATGCGAACATGAGAGAGTATGTGATGGCTGTCAGGTGCTGTTGGCCTCAGCAGCCGTGATTGTAGGCCGCTCTGTGGTCTGGGAGTTGTAGTCGGCAGCCATTTTTGTAGGTCTTTCTATGTTACCTGACGTCTGAAGCAACGCAATATCCAGGGGAGAATTGACAATAATATTAATGGTGACACTTATGAACAGCTGTGTACAAAAATCGTTTGTTTTGCAAATTTATAGACAGGAGCAAAAGAATTAGGAAATATTTTAGATTATTTTCCTGCAAAAGTGACAAACAAGGAACACACAAATACCGTAATTTCCGGACTATAAGCCGCGACTTTTTTCACACGCTTTGAACACTGCGGCTTAAACAATGATGCGGCTAATTTATGGATTTTTATGGGCTAACGAGCTTCATGCCGCCAAAACATTTAGCCTCGTCACATCAGACCAATGAAATTACCGAACAGGTCACAGTGGACCAATGAAACTGTTCAAATTAAATCAAATGCACTCACACTAAATTCTTCAGAGCAGTCATTTTGCGCTTCATGCACACCCCCTCATCATGGAAAACACACAAAGAAATGGATATGATGCAACTTTCAAGTTAAAGGCGATCGATCTGGCTGTCGAAGAAGGAAATAGCATGCGAAGAGCAACTTTTGCTCAAGTCTGCCAGTGGATCCTAACAGCGTGGAGCAGTGTCAAAAAATCTACGATCACCAACGGGTTTCGAAAGGCTGGACTGCTGTGTGATGAAGAGGACAGCACAAGCTCAAGGGCGAATTTGCCTCGAGACGTAATTGACATTGAGAGTGACAACGAAAGAGAGACTGAGGAAGTGTGTGACGAAGTACCAGTAATTCTGTGGCTGTTCAATTCCAACACCGAAGATGACGACTTTAGTGGTTTTAGTGCGCAGGAGGAAGATGAAGATAGCGATCAATGACTTTTCCTGGTAGGCAACTGTATATTTTTTTTTTAACCAGCCGTGTTACAGGCACTGTTCAGAAAAAAGCATTTACGGTACGTATTTAATTAAAAGTTTAAAAAAAGCTTTCTGTGTAACATCTTTCTGTGTAAATATCTCATGTTACAACGTGGACACCTGCGGCTTATAGACAAGTGCGGCCTATATATGTACAATTTTTTTTTTCTTTTTAAAGTTAGTGGGTGCGGCTTATATTCAGGTGCGCTCAATAGTCCGAAAATTACGGTACTAAAAAGCTAAGATCTGGACAGTCAATTGTAGTTAGCTAAATTAAGTCATCAAAGAGCTTCCCCACCTCCTAAATCTGATTTAGCCTCCTAAATCATTATTGCAGCCAAACGATCAGCTGGAATGAGTCCTCAGACCAATCCTATAGTGTGTGCATGCCAATGTTTCTTCTGTTCCCCACTCACAACTTTATTTTCTACCTTCAGTGATTCCCATTTGCTGTTTTACTCACAAAATTGGAAGAAAAAATTTCTCATCCTGATATACATGTCTTATCTTTAACCCTTTCTTTTAGTGCACTGCCGTTAAATTTTGCTGGCAGAATGGAAATCAAAGTATCAGATTTTCAATCAGTGTATTCAAATGAATTGTTTTATTGCCTCATGTCCGTTATAAGATTAGGACACTGTTGGGTTTCTGCGTATAGAGTTTCGTGAATCTGTGTTTAGCTGCTGATGATCTCGGCGATGACAAAGTGGTGTGGTGTGAGCTCCATGCTGCGCAAGCAATTCACACCTCTCCACAATAATTCAAACATAATTTTTTGGCCTCTGGTAAAGAGTTAAATGTGGATAACATAAATCTCTGAAGGAAGTATTAGAGATCATTGGTGGGTCCGGTGACTGTATACACAGCACATGTATATAACACATTCCTAAATGTATTGTGGTACTTTGTAGTTTTATAACCAATCATCGATTTAAATTATATGAATTATTATGAAATGAGTCATAATATGTTCTGGCACATATGTAAATATGTTGTGATTGCTACTGTGTTTAAAGAGAATCTTATTTCTTTTTCTGCTGACTTCTATGAAGACGCTTCACGAGACTAATAATAAATGGATTACAAATGTGTTACTATTTAACAAAGAAAAATATCTAATTGTTGATCTGGTGAGGTTTTCTGTTTCAGGACATGTTTATATAGCATTTGATTTCTTGTAATTTAATTTCTTAACCAGGAACCACATTTTTTGAAAAAATTTCAGTCAGCCTTTAAACCAACACTATACTATATAAACATGTAGAATCTGCCCTCCTCAAGGTAGCCAACGATTTATTGCTGACTTCTGATTTTGGAAACTGTGCTGCTTACCAAGATCTTAGTGTGGCCTTTGATACGGTTGACCACAGAATACTTCTGTATCGTCTAAAGCGTGGTGTAGGCATCCAGGGCACAGCTTTAAAATGGTTTGTCTCCTACCTTAATAACAGGACTTTCTCAGTTAAGCCAGTTTTACACTGTGTGATTCCAGCGGTCTTTTACGATTATTACTTGTCACACTGTACGAGATGATCCTAATAAAAATCCTGTCGCAGATTGTATGATTACGTGTTCATGTAATTGTCAGGAGACATTATTAGGGCTGCAACTAACGATTATTTTCATAATCGATTAGTTGGCAGATTATTTTTTTTCGATTAATCGAATGGGGCGGGGCAAAGTTTCAGTGCCTTTTTTTTTAGTTTATTTAAAATAAAATCACAAACTGAGTGTTACAAATATAAATTCAGACTAAAACCTTACACAACTGTTTGTCACAAAGAGAAAAGAACCCAACACACACACACACACACACACACACACACAAGAATATATATTATTAATTTAGGACTGTAGTTTAATTCGGTGCTTTTTGTGAATCCATCAAGAAATAATGCATAAGTAACCGCTGACAACAAAAGTGAGTACACCCCTAAGTGAAAATGTCCAAATTGGGCCCAAAGTGTCAATATTTTGTGTGACCACCATTATTGTGTGGCCAGCACTGCCTTAACCCTCTTGGGCAATGAGTTCACCAGAGCTTCACAGGTTGCCATTGGAGTCCTCTTCCACTCCTCCATGACGACATCACGGAGCTGGTGGATGTTCGAGACCTTGTGCTCCTCCACCTTCTGTTTGAGGATGCCCCACAGATGCTCAATAGGGTTTAGGTCTGGAGACATGCTTGGCCAGTCCATCACCTTCACCCTCAGCTTCTTTAGCAAGGCAGTGGTCGTCTTGGAGGTGTGTTTGGGGTCGTTATCATGCTGGAATACAGCATACTGATCAAGCTCTGCTTCAGTACGTCACAGTACATGTTGGCATTCATGGTTCCCTCAGTGAACTGTAGCTCTCCAGTGCCGGCAGCACTCATGCAGCAACAGACCATGGCACTCCCACCACCATGCTTGACTGTAGGCAAGACACATTTGCCTTTGTACTCCTCACCTGGTTGCCGCCACACACGCTTGACAGCATCTGAACCAAATAAGGTTATCTTATTTATTATTATTTTTATTTATTTATTTTATTTGTATAGCGCTTTTTACAATAGACATTGTCTCAAAGCAGCTTTACAGAAATATCAACATGGTATACAGATATTAAAGGTGCAAATTTATCCCAACTGAGCAAGCCACTGAGTGGCGACGGTGGCAAGGAAAAACTCCCTAAGATGTTTTAAGAGGAAGAAACCTTGAGAGGAACCCGACTCAGAAGGGAACCCATCCTCATCTGGGTAACAACAGATAGTGTGAAAAAGTTCATTATGGATTTATATGAAGTCTGTATGGCCTTAGGAGCAGCCGTAGTCCCAGCAGTCTGGAATTAGAGAAGATTTGAGCTCCATCCAGAGGCAGAAAGGATCTGGATCTCTAGTATCTCCATAAATTCATGTGGGGCTCGGCGAAAGGAGAGAGGGAGAAAAAAGATTATTATGACTGCGAAGTAGTAGAACAGAATCTAGTCAGGGTAGGCTTGAGTAAACAAATACGTTTTAAGCCTAGACTTAAACACTGAGACTGTGTCTGAGTCCCGAACACTAATAGGAAGACTGTTCCATAACTGTGGGGCTCTATAAGAGAAAGCTCTTCCCCCTGCTGTAGCCTTCACTATTCGAGGTACCGTCAAATAGCCTGCATCTTTTGATCTAAGTAGGCGTGGCGGATTATATAAAACCAAAAGGTCGCTTAGATATTGTGGCGCGAGACCATTTAGTGCTTTATAGGTTAATAAAAGTATTTTATAGTTAATGCGAGATTTTACTGGGAGCCAATGCAGTATTGATAATATCGGTGTGATATGGTCGTACCTTCTAGTTCTAGTTAGGACTCTAGCAGCTGCATTCTGGACTAACTGGAGCTTATTTATATTCCTACTGGAACATCCAGACAGTAAGGCATTACAGTAATCTAATCTAGAGGTGACGAATGCATGAACTAGTATTTCCGCATCATGTAGTGACAATATGTTTCTTATTTTAGAAATATTTCTGAGATGAAAGAAGGCTATCCTAGTAATATTATCTACATGAGCATCAAATGATAGGCTGGAGTCAATAATCACTCCAAGGTCTTTAACTGCTGCATATGATGAAACAGAAAGACCATCCAGAGTAACCATGTGATCAGAAAGATTACTTCTAGCTACACGTGGGCCTAATAAAAGTATTTCTGTTTTATCAGAATTAAGTAGAAGGAAGTTAGTTAACATCCAATGTCTAATGTCCTTTACACAATCCTCAGCTTTACTAAGCTTCTGTCTGTCCTCTGGCTTCGCTGAAACATACAACTGTGTATCATCAGCATAACAGTGGAAGCTAATTCCATGTTTACGAATAATTTGACCTAGGGGTAGCATATATAAAGTAAAGAGCAGTGGGCCTAAAACAGAACCCTGTGGAACTCCAAAAGTAACCTCAGTACGCATGGAGAAATCTTGGTCTCATCAGACCTCAGGACATGGTTCCAGTAATCCATGTCCTTAGTCTGCTTGTCTTCAGCAAATTGTTTGCGAGCTTTCTTATGCATCATCTTTAGAAGAGGCTTCCTTCTGGGACGACAGTCATGCAGACCAATTTGATGCAGTGTGTGGCGTATGGTCTGAGCACTGACAGGCTGACCCCCCACCCCTTCAACCTCTGCAGCAATGCTGGCAGCACTCATACGTCTATTTCCCAAAGACAACCTCTGGATATGACGCTGAGCACATGCACTCAACTTCTTTGGTCGACCATGGCGAGGCCTGTTCTGAGTGGAACCTGTCCTGTTAAACCACTGTATGGTCTTGGCCACCGTGCTGCAGCTCAGTGTCAGGGTCTTGGCAATCTTCTTATAGCCTAGGCCATCTTACCATGTAGAGCAACAATTCTTTTTTTCAGATCCTCAGAGAGTTCTTTGCCATGAGGTGCCATGTTGAACATCCAGTGACCAGTATGAGGGAGTGTGAGAGCGATGACACCAAATTTAACACACCTGCTCTCCATTCACACCTGAGATTTTTTTTAAGGGGACAGCAAATTTACACTGTTACACAAGCTGTACACTCACTACTTTACATTGTAGCAAAGTGTCATTTCTTCAGTGTTGTCACATGAAAAGATATAATCAAATATTTCCAAAAATGTGAGGGGTGTACTCACTTTTGTGAGATACTGTAAATATAAACTAAATAAATAAGATATATATATATATATATATATATATATATATATATATATATATATATATATATATATATAGATAGATAGATAGATAGATAGATAGATAGCATTATTTTTTATGGATGCACAAAAAGCACTGAATTAAACTACAGTCCTAAATTAATAATAAAAACTCCCTTTCACTCCACTTTGTGGTTTCTGTTACTCACTGCCTTTAGACATATTATTTTACTTTTGATCATAGTGTTTTAAATAGACATCTTAGACAGATCTTACTCATCTAATCAGCAGCTTTGAACCATTCCATGCTCATAAAGGAAGTTCAGCAGTGGCTGGACCTTTTCTGTTGCTGCTCCGATATTGTGGAATAGATTACCATTGTTTATATAGTCATCCCCTACAACAGACGTTTCTAAATCTAATTTGAAAACATTTTTATTCCCCAAGGCATCTGAGACCTTGTAAGGTCTCCATCATCCTGCGTTCTGTTTTTGTCTTGTTATTGATGGTCTTGGTTTTGCTGTCTCCCTGTAGTATTATTTAATCTATTAGATTTCTTAATTGTGTTGTTTTTATTATATTTTATTCTGTCTTAATCTTATACTAATTTGATTTTACTTTGGTTGACACTTGCTTTTTTAATGTGCTAAATATTTTAAATGTGCTATAGAAATAAACAACATGACTTAATGATTAATTAATTAACTGAAACAAATTATGACATCATACTTTAATAAATAAAGACGTCATTTTTTTCAGCAAATTGTACAGTCACTTAATCAACTTTGTCATTACACCACTCAGTCGTTGAGTATTTTCCTATAACTACACATCCCGTGTGTGTTTTGCTCCTTACATATTAGACCTCATCAATGAGATCAATATACTAAGCATAAGAACCATCAAGCCAGTGGTGTTTATTTAGGTGACCGTTGGTGACTGTTTGGATAGTCATATTTTCAATTACTCAAATTTGTAAAACCATGGGCCATGGTCTACAGCATACCTGATGATATAGTGTAAAATTAAGCCATTGATTTGGGTGACATTCAGTTTCATTGGTGTCTTGTGCCCTCGCTGAAACTTAAACTTTGCCACCTGTAGGAATTTATGAATAGATATCAGTGTTTTATGTAAATATGTACCTCAAATGCTGTGATCTTTGGTGAACTTAACATTTTTCTTGCTTCCTTGCTTTGTTATGGCAGATGTTTATGATAGATGTTTATACTTTACTGGTACTATTGGTGCCTGGCTGTTTGTACTTGGTGACCATCTTCAGATTAAGTCAAGCCCAGCTGCTAATAAATATTCCATACAGCTATACTCTCGGTGTTCAGGATGCTATCTTTCTTATGCGTATCATCTTTGATTGATGAATAAATAAGAGCTATTTGTCTTTCTATTCATCGTCTAACATTTGCTGATGCAGCCAAAAGCTGCAAAAGATAAGACCTGACTCGAAAATATTTTAGAGTAGCAAGTAAAAAAGATTGAAGAAAAAAGCTGATCCAAGCAGTGGTTCCCAAGATCTAAGATCTAAGATAGTGCTTCACACCAGTTTGTTTATTTATAGTGGATTTTTACATTATAATTGAACACACCCATTTGCGGAGAAAACTAGGCCAGCTCAGTTGTCACATCCGTGTGAAATCAGCATCAGTCAAACACCCTCATGGCACAATGCCCAGGCATCTTGCTGTGTTCAAGTGCTTAGTCATTCTTCAGCCGTAACGTCACATGAGTAGATGGTGGGGGCTTGTGACTCCTCACCCTTCCCTCCAGTCTCGAGACGATGAACACCCTGCTTTGTTCTCCCCTTTTCCATGTTTCTACGCAAAGACTGTCATGAAGTTTTGAGGAAGTCATGTGATAGGAACTGCATCATCGGCAGACGTGATGGCATTCAGACACTAGTCTTGGCAAATCCGTTCTTAGTGGGTAACTCACGTGGAGGAGAAAACAACAAAGATGGAGTCAAAGAGAAAAAAAGTTGTCACAATATTTCAATACATTTATAGAAGCAGACAAGGGAGACACGCAGGCCAAAGTGCCTTGAACTGCATTCATCAGTGTAATGATTTCACCTGGATACATCAGTGTAATGACTTCAAGTCCTAAAAATCTTAGAGTGCTTATTGTTAGTTTAACATTCTTCTTCTTTTTCTTCTTGTATCATTTTCCCCTTCCAATTTTGATTCCTGATCCTTAAGTGTCTGCTAATACCTATTTCCAATCTCTTTCTCACATTCGAAATGTGCCAAACCCTGGTAATTATACCAATTAAGCTTTTCTTTTTTTCATTTTTGTTAAGGTCGTGTTTCATATTGCAAACTGACACTAGGCTTTAAGTTTACAATTGAATTTGAATTTCTGAGACATGAAAAATAATGACAAATAAAAATGGCTACAGTGTGAAAGCAAATGTTTATACAGCATTTTAACATTCATGTGTTAAGTCCAAATTTAACTAAAATGTTCTTAAGAAAAAGCAGCATTTCCTCTGGTTCCACCAGCATACCATTCCTCTTTTCGTCTACAATAAGAAAGGCTGAACTTAAAAGTTGGTTTGCTTTCAGTATTAGTGCATGGGGCACTGACGAATCAGGATTCCAGAGGAATCTAGAGTAGGTTTTTCAGTACTCCAATGGATTGCTTGATTGAGGAACTGCTGCCTCAGAACGATATACACACAGCACTAATGCTTGTATATCTGGATTCAGATTCAAATTCCACCAAGATAGATTATCTTTTTTTTCTGAATTATCACAGATTTATTTTAGCCATGTCAAACTGGACTATGACAGGATATTAATTCTCTAATATATTAGGTAATGTATGCTTGTTGCAAAGTATCTGAGTTGTGGAGTACTAAAAAAACAAATAAATCTACATTAATATACCTGATAATAATGAATTATGAGTCAAACACTGAAGTAGGCTATATATAGGTGCATCTCAAAAAATTTTAATATCATGGAAAAGTTATTTTTTTTCCCGGAATTTAATTCAAAAAGTGGAACTTTCATGTATTCTAGATTCATTACACATAAAGTGAAATATTTCAAGCCTATTTTTTGTTTTAATCTTTTAATCATGAAACGAAAAACGTTTCATGCTGAGCTGTGTATATAACAACTTAAACTATGTATTTTCCTATTTGTAGAGTTCTTAGCGGAAAAATAACATGTTAATCATTTCATTCCATGTTATAGATCAATAGGTACCTTGAATAAGAGTTTGTATCTGACCTCATTAAACGCACACTAATAATTTGATTAATAATACAATGGTTAAATTAGAATTTTCTATATTTCTGCATAAATATGACCTAAAACATCATCAGATTTTCACACAAGTCCTAAAAGCAGACAACAAGAACCCAATTAAACAAATGAGACAAAAATATCATACTTGGTCATTTATTTATTGAGGAAAATAATTAAGCACCACTGTATGCTTGCATAAGTGGGTTAATAACTGACCTGTCTTTATATCTTGACTCCAGTGGAGATGCATCAGCAGTGCGTAATCTTCTGTTCATCTCTTGATCGACATCTCTCTCGTTAATAAGAAGGCGCCTGAGAACAGTGACCTTGGGCTGTTCTAAAACCTAACCTCATGAGTAACTCCTCAAACGGCGGTAAAACAGAGAGGGTTTTTTCGAGCTAGATCTATTAATTTGCACTGGTACATCATGGTCTGCTGCGTAAGCACACACAGGTCATTTCAGCTCAAGTTGACTTTATATTCTGTGAAATGTACTGTTCCACATGGTATGCCTATCCTGTAGTCAATTAACTGGCATTTTTAGGGTTCAAATCCTTCATGGCCTTGTCTATATTCTATATTTCATCTCAGAATACTACATGGACTACCTAAACATGGTTCTTTGGAGTATTCCGTGTGTTCAAAAGTTGCCTCAATAGCCTCTGCAGCACATTTATGAGGAACTCATCCTCATCTGAGTGACACCAGAGAGTGGGTTTATAAATCAGTGTGGTTGTTGTGGAAGAGTTAGGACAAGTTTTTGTAAGGATGTTAAGCATACAGTGAATAAGAGTAGAGGCCTGGGATGAGCACAGGACAGTCTTTATGATTATAGCAGCAAGTCTATAGTATGCAGGTGAGATGATCCATTGAAGAAAACGTGAGACTTGGGCATAAACTGTTTTTCGGAATGTGAGACCATTCACAGCAAAAGAAGGTGAGTCACAAGAAAGCCCCATGCAGGTCCATGAAATGGTTTAGCTTCCAATACTGAGCGTTTCAAAGAGAAATATTCATCCACCAATGTAGTAAATGTAATAGTGCTCTAGACACATATCCAAACTCCAATAACAGCGATATCCTTCAGGCACTCCTTTATGTGTTTCCTACAGCCAAGGTAAAGCCGTTTGAAAGACAGATGGCTCATCAAGGACAACAAGCCAGATTTTAAGAATAAATGGGGATGGCATTGTGAATCCGGTCCTGAATGATTCCTCTTATTTTAGCCCCATTAAAAATACCAGGTTGATACATGGATACTAACACAATTTTTTGACCTATGAAGTACCTGTGAGGGTTTTCTTTTTTTAGGCCAAATGGTAGAAAGTTCTTCACCAGTAAAAACTATTAGAATAAGACCAAAGGCAAAAAAAAAAAAAGTCCCTGAAACAAATAGGAATTAAAATGGCTGCAGTCCTGACCGAGCCTCACAAGAGAATACACCCACATCTACTCATCTGTATAAGCTGTCGTCTTCAGTAAGTGGTTGATTAAGGATATAAAGCAAAATACTAAATTCACCACCTTATAAACTATAATAATTTGCATACAGTTTTCTGAAATGAGAACCAGGCACCACCATTAAGCTTGACAAACACCTCCTCTAAGATACATAACGAGCACATGCTTCATAATACGGCTGTCATTTGAACAATAAGCAAGACTTACTAATAAAGCACATGTGACATTTGTTCCATCTAATGAATTTTTATGAATGATTTGTATTTCTGGTAGTAGTAACACACCCATCAGCAAGAACCACAGGAGTCTCTGCCTACTGGTTTGTTAATCAATGTCACCATAGCAGTGCTATAGAGAGCACAGAGTGTAATCACTGTCATTTGGGATACATTTGTAATTGTTTTATCAATCAGTTTATGTATATGCTTTGTCTGTATTTAATTACACCAGAGAATTCTACTTCTTATTACAACCCCAATTCCAAAAAAGTTTGGACACTGTGTAAAATGTAAATAAATGTAAACACAAACGGAATGCAATGATTTGCAAATCTCATAAACCCATATGTTATTCACAATAGAACATAGAAAACACATCAAATGTTTAAACGGAGTAAATGTACCATTTTAAGAAAAAAATAATGGCCGCACCACGTCTCAAAAAATTTGGGACGGGGGCAACAAAAGGCTGGAAAAGTAAGTGTTACTAAAAAGAAACAGCTGGAGGTTAATTGGCAACAGGTCAGTAACATGATTTGGTATAAAAAGAGTATCTTAGAGAGGCAGAGTCTTTCGGAAGTAAAGATGGGCAGAGGTTCACCAAGCTGTGAAAAACTGCGTCTACAATTTGTGGAACAATTTCAGAATAATGTTCCTCAGCGAAAAATTGCTAAGACTATGAATATCTCATCATCTACAATGCATAATATCATCAAAAGGTTCTGAGAATCTGGAGAAATCTGTGTGCGCAAGGGACAAGGGTGAAAATCAATATTGCATGTCCGTGATCTTTGGGCCCTCAGATGGCACTGCATTAAAAACAGGCCTGATTCTGTAATGGAAATCACTGCATGGGCTCAGAAACACCTCCAGAAATCAGTGTCTGTGAACACAGTTCACCGTGCCATCCACAAATGCTGGTTAAAGCTCTATCATGCAAAGAAGAAGCCATATGTGAACACGTTCTATAGTGAATAACATATGTGTTTATGAGATTTGCAAATCATTGCATTCTGTTTTTATTTACATTTTACACAGCGTCCCAACATTTTTGGACTTGGGTTGTAGAAATGTATCAGACTCTACAATTTAATGTGTGTCATATGGTTTAAGGCTTAAACTTTAAGCTCTGATGTCAATCAGTAAGCTCAGAAAATCTACTGTAAGGATATCGAATAAGGTCTACAAATTTTTTCAGTTTTTCCTTAGGCTGTTTTTCATTCCAGTAATAAACTAATGAACAGTATGTCAGTTTTTTCTTCATCTCGATAATAAATTACATTATATGCTTGCGCCAATTACGTGGCATTAATGTGCAGCGGTAAATATGTATAAGTTACAGATCCATTTAATTGATCAGTATAGGGGGCTATGGAATTATCTTTCATTATAGTAAAGTGTATGTCTTTATGTAATCATGGAAACCGTATTTTTTTATTAGAAAATGCAAAATATTCAATAGGCTAAATATGCTAGAATGTTTGCCTATATAGATAATACATGTATAATAACAAGTCAGAATGGTTCCCATTTTTCATAAATGCTCTGTTTAGCAATCAAATTAATCAATAAGGAACCCCCCCCACCCCACCCCCACGCCCGCCCAAGTTTTCTGCTTGTAAGAAGCCGATAAAGTTAACTGCACTGCGACAGAAGGCAATTAAAGGCAAGTTATCCCAGTATTAAAAAGCAAAAAAGGATTAATGCTGGAATTTGACAGCAATCTGGATACTGGCAGACAGATTGAAAGAGCTTGTGGTGTCTGTAGATTTCTAATGACCACAGCCTTGGTGTTTCTAGAGGCACAAAAAACCCCAACCCTGACAGGATTGATATCTTCTCCAAAAGAGCAACCTTTTAAATGAGCTCCCATAGGAAATAGAAAGGGGACAAAGCTTCTCTGCCAAGCAGCAGATTGCTATACTGGGTAGATAAAACCATTTTGCTCATGTGGGAACATTATGATATTCATGTTTCTATAGTTATTTAAAATCTGGTTAATACAATACTAGCTTCTGAGACACGCAAATCCAACATCCACACACTTGTTAGGCTTGTGTCAGATTGGAAAGTTCTGCCTGGATAAAAATAGTCTGCAGAATAAAATCATGAATTTTTCAAAACTGTTGCATGCAACAGCATTGAGTGATAGGGACACAGTGATAATCTAATTAGGTAAGCTATCTAGGTGTCTTACCACACTAGAAACTCTAGGGAACATTATTTGTCCAATAAAAAAAAGAAACATTTGACCAATGACCTTTTATCAGATGTCAGTATGCAGTATGGTACTATATACAGGTCTTTAGGCAATATATATATATAGTTGCAATCAAAATTGTCCAACCCCCACTGCAAATCAGGTGTATTGTTAAATTTTACAGACTTTCAGCTGTTTGCAATGAACAAATCAAACAAAAGCAGTTGAAATGGTTCAACACAATGAATGCTTCAAGTGGTTTCCCCAAATTCAGCTGAAAATGCAACTTATAATGATTTCTCCAGTTTCAAAATTATACAACCTCTTCATGGAAAGCATATTTAGTACTAAGTAGAGCACCCTTTTGCTGTTATTTGACCTGCTGCAAACGAGATGCATAGCTTCTGGCAGCGTTCCTGAGGAATCTTAGTCCATTCCTCATGAGCAATGTCCTCCAGTTCAGTAGGCCTGCCAACTGCCTTCTTCAAATCCTAACAGAGATTGTCTATGGGGTACATTATTATACAATTTTGATTGCAACTATATATATATATATATATATATATATATATATATATATATATATATATATATATTCCTCATGAGCAATGGTCTCCAGTAATAATCTTGGGTTTGCATGCTGATTAGTTACATCGGGTGTGCTTGAGACAACACCTGTTTTGCATATTTGTGCTGTTGTGTGAGATTCTATTCAGGGGGTTTAATAATTTTGAGTATAATTTTGAGTAATAATTTTGCATTTTCAGTTGAATTTGGGGAAACCACTTGAAGCATTCGTTGTGTTGAACTACTTCAATTGCTTTAGTTTGATTTGTTCATTGCAAACAGCTGAAAGTCTGTAAAATTTGCTATTTGCAGTGAGGGTTGAATAATTTGATTGCAACTGATTTCATATTTATTTCACCTACATTTCTAAATAGGATTCAAAATGTAACGAACATGCCACAGGATATTGCCATGATAACAACATGAGAAAGGAACTCCAAATCTATACATATGGGCTACATGCAATCAATTTATATTCTTGGCATATTTGTTATATAGCCATTGGCAATTGTTTACAATTGACAATAGCATTATGATAAGCAAGTCACCAAACATACATAAAGGAAATATTATTTTAATCTTAAACTTCTATAATTCTTGGAGTATATATATAATTTTTTTATTAATTATTAACTAATACCATATTAAATCCATTGGCAACCAAAAACAAGCCTAGTGGAAACTAACTTATAGAATATTTCCTGTTGCAGTTTGCCAAGTATATATATATATATATATATATATATATATATATATATATATATATATATATACAGTGAGGGAAAAAAGTATTTGATCCCCTGCTGATTTTGTATGTTTACCCACTGACAAAGAAATGATCAGTCTATAACTTTAATGGTAGATTTATTTGAACAGTAAGAGACAGAATAACAACAAAAAAATCCAGAAAAACGCACATCAAAAATGTTATAAATTGATTTGCATTTTAATGAGGGAAATAAGTATTTGACCCCTCTGCAAAACATGACTTAGTACTTGGTTTAAAAACCCTTGTTGGCAATCACAGAGGTCAGACGTTTCTTGTAGTTGGCCACCAGGTTTGCACACATCTCAGGAGGGATTTTGTCCCACTCCTCTTTGCAGATCTTCTCCAAATCATTAAGGTTTCGAGGCTGACGTTTGGCAACTCGAACCTTCAGCTCTCTCCACAGATTTTCTATGGGATTAAGGTCTGGAGACTGCCTAGGTCACTCCAGGACCTTAATGTGCTTCTTCTTGAGCCACTCCTTTGTTGCCTTGGCCGTGTGTTTTGGGTCATTGTCATGCTGGAATATCCATCCACGACCCATTTTCAATGCCCTGTCTGAGGGAAGGAGGTTTTCACCCAAGATTTGACAGTACATGGCCCCGTCCATCGTCCCTTTGATGCGGTGAAGTTGTCCTGTCCCCTTAGCAGAAA
Source organism: Ictalurus furcatus (assembly GCF_023375685.1). Taxonomy (NCBI): domain Eukaryota; kingdom Metazoa; phylum Chordata; class Actinopteri; order Siluriformes; family Ictaluridae; genus Ictalurus; species Ictalurus furcatus. The sequence continues at coordinate 9,662,921 of NC_071260.1, read as the reverse complement.
AAAAACCCCAAAGCATAATGTTTCCACCTCCATGTTTGACGGTGGGGATGGTGTTCCAGGGGTCATAGGCAGCATTCCTCCTCCTCCAAACACGGCGAGTTGAGTTGATGCCAAAGAGCTCCATTTTGTTCTCATCTGACCTCAACGCTTTCACCCAGTTGTCCTCAGAATCATTCAGATGTTCATTGGCAAACTTCAGACGGGCATGTATATGTGTTTTCTTGAGCAGCGGACCTTGCGCGCGCTGCAGGATTTCAGTCCTTCACGGCGTAGTGTGTTACCAATTGTTTTCTTGGTGACTATGGTCCCAGCTGCCTTGAGATCATTGACAAGATCCTCCCGTGTAGTTCTGGGCTGATTCCTCACTGTTCTCATGATCAATGCAACTCCACGAGGTGAGATCTTGCATGGAGCCCCAGGCCGAGGGAGATTGACAGTTCTTTTGTGCTTCTTCCATTTGCGAATAATCGCACCAACTGTTGTCCCCTTCTCACCAAGCTGCTTGGCAATGGTCTTGTAGCCCATTCCAGACTTGTGTAGGTCTACAGTCTTGTCCCTGACATCCTTGGAGAGCTCTTTGGTCTTGGCCATGGTGGAGAGTTTGGAATATGACTGATTGATTGCTTCTGTGGACAGGTATCTTTTATACAGGTAACAAACTGATATTAGGAGCACTCCCAATGTGTGTGTGCTCCTAATCTCAGCTCGTTACCTGTATAAAAGACACCTGGGAGCCAGAAATCTTTCTGATTGAGAGGGGGTCAAATACTTTTTTCCCTCATTAAAATGCAAATTAATTTATAAAATTTTTGACATGCGTTTTTCTGGATTTTTTTGTTGTTATTCTGTCTCTCACTGTTCAAATACAACTACCATTAAAATTATAGACTGATCATTTCTTTGTCAGTGGGCAAACGTACAAAATCAGCAGGGGATCAAATACTTTTTTCCCTCACTGTATATATATATATATATATATATGGATTTTCTTTTTTTTTCTTATTTTACTTCTCTTGAAACAATTTCACTTGCTAACATGAGTACACTAGCTTAACTATGCTAGATGGGAATGGTTGGTGTTATCCTTACTAGGTAGTTAATAATCTTTTGTGTTTGAGCAAATAAAAAGCTTAACTAAAAGGTTTGAAAAAAAAAAAAAAGTTGACAATTCTCTTTATCTCTGCTAGGAAATACAGTGCCCTCCACTAACATTGACACCCTTGGTAAATATGAGCAAAGAAGGCTGTGAAAAATTGTCTTTATTGTTGAACCTTTGGATCTTTTGTTTAAAAAAAATCACAAAAATACTCTTCTCTCATGGATATCAAACAATTGCAAAGACAATGCAGGTTTATCCAAAAATAAATATCTTTGTTAAATATATTTATAATATAATATACCAAGGGTGCCAATATTAGTGCAGGGCACTCTATCCTACTTTACCCTGTTATGCTGTTAGAATGAAATCACTCATAGCTAGTGTGCTCATGTTAGCAAGTGAAAGTGTTTCAACAAAATGAAAACAAACAACAACAACCAAAAAAAATTCCAAGAAAATCTATACATGCTTTTGTACTTGGCAAACCACAAATCTACTTAGCTAGCTATTAAACATGATATTAGGGACTGATCCATCCACTAACCTATCTGTAAGTTAAAATAAATACAAAAATTAGTAAACACAAGTTAATAATTATTATAATTGTGTATAAGTGATTAGTTTGAGAATAGCAAGCATCTTTATGGCAGCTGCGTAGTGTTGAATTAGACATCACACTGAAACCATACTGACAGAGTTATCAGAGAAAAATGATTAGTAATTACTTGTATCTATAAGTAAAGGTTGCAAGGCTACAACCTCAATTTGATCTCATGCATGTGATATTACATTCATTTTGAATACATGCAATAAGACAGACCATAATTTATTACTGCATCAAACAGCATATTTGTCTTCCTGAAATAATAATTAAAGTGTAGTATAACTTAATCTAACAAAGGAAAAATCATCCAAGCATATACTGTATATAGTCCCAATTCTACGAGGACCCCATTATGAATTGTATGAATGGCAGTTGTTATGTCATTAATGTCACTCATTAAGGCACATTTATTGAAGGCTGTTTGCCTCGTTTGTTTCCGTGTCATTAAACATGCACAATCTTCATTTATTCCATTGTCTAATCAGTTATCATCATGATGTGCACTATAAGCTGTTTGCTTCACAGCACAACATCCTATACCCATTCATGCCATTCTAACTGAAGGAAAAAAATTTATTGACCCCAGATGATCACCTTTGGCTGACAAGGGTCTTATCTCAATATTAAGCAATTGATCTACTGTTAAGAATTAGATTTGTTGGCTTCTGAGTGGTGAAACATAAAATAAAAACGTTCATCCTGTTGTCTTGAAAGCGCGAGTTTGAATTCCAACAATGCTACAGCCATGCATGGCCAGGAGCCAAGGGAGCAAAACTGGCTTTGCTTGCTAACTGGGAGGTGTGGCATACTCTCTGTATCCAGTCAATCACAGTGACATTAGCCAATCATGGGTGCCTGTTAGTTCATGTATACAGAAGAGTGTAGATAGTGATTTCCTCTAAGTGTGTTATGTGGTTGACTAGCTTTATGTGTCTCAGAGGAAGCACATGTTAGCCTTTACGCTCCCTGGTTGGTAGCTGTCATATGATAAGGGAGAGCTTTGGTTGGGATTGGCAGGTGACAAAATTAGGGAAAAAAAATATTTTAAAAAATGGAAACAGATGTATTATTTCTGGTAAAATGTTTTTGCACAAATTCTGTAGTGCACTTCAAAACATCTTTAAATCTCCATCCTCAAATACAAAAATTATGCCAAGGTGACTACATTATACAGTTTCTCTTCAGTGGCCTAAACACTTTTCATTTCATTCACTTACCTTTTTTTCCTGCATCCCTTTTCACTTCTGTCAGATCAATACTTTTAAAACTATGCAACTTCTTGCTTGACACATTTCATTATACAACCTTAGTCCTCTATTGACACTGCATTGAGTTTTGGTCCTAATTATAAAGTGAAGTTTGAAAAACATTAAAACCTAAAGAGTGGATCAAGATTCAATTTATCTTTACAATTATCCTACAAGCTATAATCTGTCTTCTGTCTATCTGTTGAGGAGAATCTCAATGTATTCTGATTTATGTTACCAAAAGCTTAATTTGCCTTTATCCTAACATCCTAACCCACTCAATATCTATGCAGAAGGTGGGGGCAACACAAGCGCAATGCTAAGAGTTCCATCTAGGATAGTTCCTTTCACCTAGGACTGGAGAATGAGAGTCGATCTTGGCAGGAAGTTCCAGTTCCCTAGTGAGATCACCAACACAAGTCTCTGCCCTGATATAGTGATGTGGTCCAATGGCACCAAGACTGTGCTCCTCATTGAGCTAACTGTACCATGGGAGGAAGGAGTAGAAGCTGCTTTTGAGAGGAAGAGTCTGAAGTACTTAGATCTCATTGCTGAGTGTAAGGAGGCTGGCTGGAGAACCATCATCTACCTGGTAGAAGTAGGATAATACGGCTTTGTTGGAACATAAACTGTTCGCCTCCTGATGGATATGGGAGTAACTGGAGCAAACCAGTGGAAGGCCCTGAAAGACCTGGCTGAAGAGGCCAAGAAAAGCAGCAATTGGCCCTACGTGAGGAATTAGTTGTAATAGGCGGAAACCATATGGAACCAGTGGCACTGAGCATGCATTAACGGTGACAGTGGGGCTTGCTACAGCCTTAGTCACTGGGGAGGTTGTATGGTTTTGGTTGTGATAGGCATGGTGGCAAGGCTGAAGGAAGAGTGTTAATCCTATGGGCACCAGAGGAGTTGCAACACAGTAATTAAAACAATCGTTTTAATTATTTTTGTTGTTTTAATTAATTACCAATTGTTTGTAAAACAATTACCCCCCACATTTCCTCATCTTGCTTTTGTCTAGTTCTTTGTTATTGTTTTTCTAGTTTTTTGGGGGTCTTTCCCTGCATTGTTTTTTATGTTTCATTTAATAAAGAATCATCTGTATTCGCGTTTTCCTCCTGGAAGTGTTACATAATTCGAGGGCGGGTGCACTCTGGTGTTCTGGAGGGGAAATGTCCAGGATGGATGTTGTAGTTGCTTGTAAAAGCCTCATTTTAATATTCACAACACACACACAATAAACGCCTGAACAAAATCACATTTACATTCCAGTGATGACTGAAACCCGAATTTACTTCCGTCACATGATGTAACTTGTTTGGAACAAATCAGCATTAAATCCTCTAGGCCACTTCTAGCCTCTTTTACTTAGTTATTTATTTATCCATCCATCCATCCATCCTTTCTCTGTACCACTTATCCTACATAAGGCTGTGGGGAGCCTGGAGCCTGTCCCAGAGAACTAGGTTCACAAGGCAGGGGACACCCTGGACAGGGTGCAAATCCATCACAGGGCACAATCACACACCCATTCACACATCATGGACAATTTGGAAATGCCAGTCAGCCTACAATGCATGACTTTGGACTGGGGGAGGAAACTGGAGTACCCAGAGGAAACCCCTGAAGCACGGGAGAACATATTAACTCTTTACCAAGCCTGAACATGTGTTTTATAGCATGAGCGGGTTAAAATGTTTGTCCACTGTAGTTCAAGACTTTTCCTGAATGTTATTGAAAATGACCTCTTATTTTAACAGACCACATGGTCCTAAGAAAGTCTTGGAAGCTCCTCAAACTCACACATCAAACTCACACATCATCAAATAATGCATTAACAATGCATCAGTGAGAGAGTTTTTTCTCATTGACTTCCTCTGGGTGTAGGGTGTAATGAATACTTAAATAGAGAATTCTATATTTAAGTACTGGTTCCTCAAATGGTTAAGGTATTCAAATACTCTTGCACATTGTTATCATGACATCTCACTCTATCTATGTCACCTTAATTAAAATGCAAATTAGTATGGCTGAATAGGTATAAATGAGAGCTCATCCAGCAAGGTCTCATATTTATGACAAGTCATATATATATATATATATACACACTGTATACTCAGCAAAAAAGAAATGTTCTCTTAGATTCTTCTCAATCATCCTCTCACACTGCTTTTATTTACAGCAAATGTATTAACATGTGTAAATATTTGCATTAACATGAAAACATGTTAATGGGGACACATGGTTACATGTAATTTTCCCCTGCAAGGATGAGCAGCTGTCCTTCTTGTCTCCGTGTAGCACTGTCTTAGGCTTCTTACATTGCAGACATTGCAGTTTATTGCTCTGGACACATCTGCAGTCCTCATGTCTCCCTGCAGCAGGCCTATGGCATGTTCACACTGGTGAGCAGGAACCCTAGACATCTTTCTTCTGGTGTTTTTCAGAGTCAGTAGAAAGGTCTCTTTAACGTCCTAAGCTATTGTAACTGCGACCTTAATTGAGCTACCGCCTGTAAACTGTTAGTGTCTAAAGGAGCATATGCAATAATTGTTTATGGATCATTGAACAAGCATAAAAAACATTGTTTAAACCCTTTCTGATAAAGATCTGCAAATCTTATTTGGATTTTACAAAATTATCTTTAAAATACAGTCTCCTGTCACTTTAAAATACTATAGTTATTATAAAAGCTCCATAGTAAGACACAGCAGTACTAAAAATACTGTATATATTTAATATACACAACCCTGTAACTTTGCAGAGATTTTTTTTAGGAATATGGTGGTGGTTGAGACAGAGACAACTATGTTTTTAATTATTATTTTTCTTTTTATTAATGTTTAACTTATTGATTCACTCTTCTATTTAAGGTTTAATTTTGTGAAGAAAATATGCATCATAAAACTGTTTTCTGAGACATGGCTTAGCATTGTCTATACAGTAAATAAGCTGGTCCTATTATAAAACAATACCAGTGCTATACTGGTTATCTGCATCACTTTTTTCCCCATCGATTCAGTATTTATGTTATCCCTGGGATCAGCACAGCACTCAGAAAGCACCTCATTTCAAATAAAACTTTGAACATGTCTTTGTGAATTAGCAAATGACCAATAACTTGCTTTCCTGAATTTCCAATACCTGATAGCAAGTTATGATTTCTGTTTCCTTAGACTGGGTGTGTATGTCTATACTCACTCTATTTACATCATCATCATCATCATCATCATCATCATTGATGTACATAAAGTATTGAAAGTATTGAAACAGCAAGGCCAATTTTTTTATTTTTTATTTTTTTTTTTGCCATACAAGGAAGACATTTCAGTTTGAGATTAAAAGATGAGTATGAGACGATATATCAGAATTTCAGCTTTTATTTCTTGATATTTACATCTAGATGTGTTAAACAACTTAGAACATGGCACCTTTTGCTTGAACCCACCCATTTTTCAAGTGATCAAAAATATTGGACTGACAGGTGTTTCTTGACAAGAGTTAGTGACATCACCAACAACCTCAAAAGGGCATGGGTGAAGGAATCACAATCCAAGTTCAGAGAAGACTTCGAGAGCAGAAATATAGAGGCCATACCACAAGATGCAAACCACTCATCAGCAGTTAGAATCAGAAAGCCAGATTAGAATTCACAACGAAATACAGCGATTAGCCACAAATGTTCTGGAATCAAGATTAACCTCTACCAAAGTGATGGAAAGGCCAAAGTGTGGTGAAAGAAAGGATCATGATCCAAAACATATGAGCTCATCGGTCAAGCATGGTGGAGGTAGTGTCATAGCTTGGGCTTGCATGGCTGCTTCTGGAACAGTCTCACTAATCTTTTGATGATGTAACTCATGATGGTAGCAGCAGAATGAATTCAGAAGTTTACAGAAACATTCTGTCTTCCAATTTACAGAGAAATGCATCCAATCTAATTGGGAGGAACTTCATCATCCAATGACCCAAAACACAACTCCAACTCAACTAAGGATTTTATCAGGGGAGAAAAGTGGAAGGTTTTAGACTGGCCAAGTCAAATGCCAGACCTTAACCTTGTTTAGAATGCATTTCACCTCCTGAAGAGGAGACTGAAGGAAGAAACCCCCCAAAAGAAACAACAAATGAAAGAAGCTGCAGTAAAAGCCTGGAAAAGCATCACAAAAGAAAAATGCAACAGTTTGGTGATGTCAGTGGGTCACTGGTTGGATGCAGTTATTGCAATCAAGGGATATGCAACCAAATATTACGTGTTATTTACTTTAATTTACTTTAAGACTTATCTGCTCCAATACTTTTGCTCATCTAAAAATGGGTGGTCTGCCACCAAAGGTGCCATGATCTAAGTTGTTTAACACATCTAGATATAAATATAAGGAAATGAAAGCTGAAATATCTGATCTATCGTCTCATATTCAGCTTTTAATATCAGAAATGTCTTCAGTCCACAAAAGAATTAGCCTTGCTATTCCAATACTTTTGGAGGGGATAAAGTGAATTGTGGCACATAATAATGGAGAGTGTTACTGTACAATTAAAATTTTCTTTCTGTGTATCTCTTTCATTTATACCCTCAGCAAGAGTTCCGAATGGTTCCGACCTTAAGCATTAAGTTTGTGTTTTTTTCATAGATAGATAGATAGATAGATACAAATTTATTGTCATTGCACAGTACAAGTACTCAGCAACAATATGCAGTTTAGCATCAAGTATTCAGAGACACTAGGTCTTTAGGTGAGCAAAAATGCTGAGTCAGATGCTGCAGAGACCACATTTAAGAAAACATGGCTAAGGTTTCATGTTAACTTTAACCTGTAATATTAAGCTCAATTTTTAAAAGAAAAAGTTAGCAGTTGTGTATGGTTTGTTTCTTTGCATCGTGACAACTTTCATTGACTTTATTCTGCAAAACGACAACCCAACAGCTTGATACTTAGAAGCTACTGACTCTCAAGAGGTCTTCGTTGGCATCTTGAGATAGAGTAGCAGAGTGAATATAAAGAGATGAGAGCCGCACGTCACATGCAGGAGAGAAGAATTTGTTGCCCAGCTGAACAAATTCAAGTTTCAAATTCAAGTTTCCTTCACTGTAGCAGATAACAGAAAGGTCAAGGAGACCAGTGCTTAGCAGTGAATGTGAAGATTTTTTTTTTTTTAATATCCTTCAAAATATAAAGGAAATCAACAACAAGACAGCAACAGTGCAGCAACGGTTAGTTACTGTAAAACTGCAGGGCAAAGCCGCTCCACATCTGTTAACATTATGAATAGAATAAATGAATATTTACTCTCTTGTAGCAGACTGTATTATGAAGATATACACTCACCGGCCACTTTATTAATAGACTGTTATGTGATAATTGATGTAATTATTTAATCAGCCAATTATGTGGCAGCAGTGCAATGCAGAAAATTATGCGGATAAGGGTCAAGAGCTTCAGTTTATGTTCACATCAAATATCAGAATGGGGGAAATTGTGGGCTCTGACTTTGACCATGGCATGGTTGTCAGTGTGGGCTGGTTTGAATATTTCAGAAACTGCTAATCTTCTGGGATTTTCACCCACAACTCTCTCAAGTGTTTACACAGAATGGTGTGGAAAAAAAAAAACATCCAGAGAGAGGCAGATGATGCCAGAAATGCCTTGCTGATGACAGAGTTCAGAGGAGAATCGCCAAACTGGTTTAGTTAAATAATGGTAACTCAAATAACCGCTCTTTACAGCCGTGGTGAGCAGTAAAGCATCTCAGAACACAGTACATGTTGAACTTTGAGATGGGTGGCCTGCAACAGCTGAAGACCACACAATCCACAAGTATAATAAAAAATAATGATAATAATACTTTTACAGATACTGATTACAATACGATGCTCCAGTGTAACAATGAATAATTGAGTTTGTGTTTTTGTGAGACATCCAGATTAAAAAGTAAGGCAGCACAAACATTCAAAGCACATTAGCAAATATAATATTTTTAAAGACTAATCCATTTAGCAAATCCTTATTTCAGTCCTTAAAGCCATATTACCATAACTATGGATGAGAATGTATTGCGAGAAAACTCAAAAGTTCCCTTTCAAAGGGAACTTTGACGTTGCATTTAGCATAACAGTATGGGAAGCGCCCTTGCACGCGTGACCGGTATCTGAAGCTTGTGTAAAATCATGCCTCTACTTATAGGCCTGCCATGATCAGGTGACGTGGCAATTAAGCGCGTCGCATGATATATATATATGGCACCTGTGAACCACGCCACCAGCCTTATTATCTTCAGCGATTTGGGCCTAATGCACATGAGACCGTTTCAGTGGTGGCTGAAAAGTCGGGGGTTTCATCCAAGGATGAAACCTCTGAGAGTAATCAGTGTCACGCGGTGATGCCTACGTGCTCTGAGTATTTGGAGGTGCCCGCAGTTTCTAGCCTTGGGTCACACTCTAGGGGTGTCTCCTTACCGCAAGACGGTAATGACAGACGTGTCCCTCACGGGCTGGGGTGCAGCCTTAAATGGCTGTCCAGCTCAGGCTTTCTGCCCTCCTCCATTCCTCACACCGGAACAAGAGAGGATGCACCTGCTGTGACCAGTAAGGGCTGTCTGTACTTACGTCCACCGCTCTGGCCAGTGGCGTAAGTCGGAGCAGCTGCTGGTCTGCTTTGGCGGCGACAGTAAAGGTGATGCTGTGTCAAAGCAGCGCATCTCTAATTGGATAGTGGAAGCAATCTCTATGGCTTACGAGGCGCGCAGTCTCGCCACGCCTCTGGGCATAAGAGCTCATTCCACTAGGGCGGTCGCCTCCTCGAAGGCTTTGTCCAAAGGGGTATCCTTGCAGGATGTGTGTGCTGCTGCAGGATGGTCTACGCCACACACATTCATTCGTTATTACAGCCTGGATATTCATTCCACCCCGGGCTCGGGTGTTTTGCAGTGACCCTCGGGCTTAGGTCTTTTTGAACAGGCCGTACCCTTGGTATGACGGAGTGGGTATTCCCGTTCCCATACTGTTATGCTAAATGCAACGTCGAAGTTCCCTTTGAAAGGGAATGTCGGGGTTACGCATGTAACCCTGTTCCCTGAGAAGGGAACGAGACGTTGCATAGCTTTGTCATACCAGGGCAGGCCTGTGAATTGCGTCTTCGCTTCACATAATAGAGGCTGACGTTTTCTTATAACACATTAACACATTGTAATACAATTATAAGAACTTATTTATGTTGTGCATTTTTTGAGTGTATTTTTATTGAATACTTTATAACGTTTATTTGAGTACAAGAGAAATACTTAGCTTGAAAACATGTTGCTTTAAAAAAAAAACCTTCAAAACAACAAATATATGTTTTCACAGTACTTCTTTATAATCATTACTTTCAATCAATTCTTTTCTTTAGTGACTTATTTGTGGTGCAGTATTAAGGTACACTGACTCAAATCATGTGTTCTTTTATATTTTCTCAAAGACCATTATACTTGTTTGAATGAATGATTGAAGGAATGCTATCAACGACTTGCATTTGGGACATTTTTTGAACCAGAACCAGTTCTTCAACCTTTGTAGAAATTAGATATCATTCAGGAAAGTGGGTCACAAAATCCTTTCTTTCTGCATTTGTTGTCCTTCTTTCTTCTCTGAGGATTTTTTTTTTTTTTGTGGTAGAGAACCAAACCAGCCAGACTGTGTAACATAAAACACTCAACTGGGAAAATACTACAGAACAATCACAAAGCCAGAGCAATATAATTTACTGCCAACTGCAGAGATAGGCTACAGCTGCATGTGGATCCTGTTTGTTTTTGCTCCATAGTCAAATTCTGCAAATATTACTATAAAACAATTAGAGGATATCTGTTAGACATTGTTGAACAAAATACCTGCAGAAATTATGAATTTTCTCATCAATATGGAGGCTCTTCCTCTTAATATTAATTATTATGTCCGCTAATATTGCTTGTTTCATCTAACTCTTCATGAATCCAAACACTGATAACCTTCTTTCAGCCTGTTCCTAATAAAGATTTATTGCCTTCGGAAGGCAGCGTGAGACTAGAAAGTGCTGCCTAAAATCCATTGGCATGTCCTCCTTGGCTCCAGAACATGCACTCTTGACCTCCATACCTCATGACTGAAGCAGAATCCTCCTAAATGAGTTTTCTACTTTCCATAATGCATGTGTCCTTTCAGCTTTTAAATGATAACCAAAGCAAAGTTAAACACGGTCCTGGGCTATTTACAAATCTACATAGTATTTGAATTAACCTGCTACCTCAGGTTTCCATAGCTATTTTGTGAATTTTTTCATAGAACATAGTATATAAGTGTGCATTTTGAACACAAATACAGATTGCATGTGCCATACTCCCACCAAAGGGCTCCACACTTCATAGTGATGACTGAAGGGTCCTTTCTTTAAGGAGTCAAAGTAATGGCCATTTGGAATGTACCTTAAGGTTATTTTATAATCACATTGCCACACATGTACTGACACTTAAGATAAGTATTGTATATGGACTAAGCAGCAGCAGCAGAAACAACAACAACAAAAATCATGGTGCCACCAATTTTATTTAGGAGCTGCTGTTCATTGATTTCGTAAAGAGCTCATTTGCCACACCACTATTTTCAGCTGTTTCATGTTTCTTACTTGGACTTGACATACATTTATATAGTAGCTAAACGCTCAGCATAAAACCAGTGTGAATGAACCTCAAGAGCAAAGTGTCCATCAGTTGTTCCCTTTATAAACAACCATTTTGAAGGCCCTACTGAAGTAAATGCTTTCTTCCTTGTTTCATTTCCGAATGACTCTACAAATGGTCACCGTGGTCGTGTCCCCATTCGAAATGCCACATTCGCTGAAAATTTTCCACTGGGTCTTCAAATGCATGTTAAAGTAGCACCCACTGTGGGATTTTTAATGGGAGTTCATAGTACATTATTGGTCTCCCAATTCAATTGGGTTTTGGAGTAACCTAGCTATCTGGCACTTGCAAAAATATACAATATAGTATCATAGCCTGTGGTTTTGAATGTAATTATTTGTGCCATTTTATTTTGATACTGACACTTTTCCAAATAATTTAAAGCAAAGAGATACACTATATGGCCAAAGGTTTTTGGACACTTGACTATATATATATATATATATGGGCCTTCCCTAAATTGTTGCCACAATGTTGGAAGCACACAATTGTACAGGATGTCTTTGTATACTGTAACTTTGCAATTTCAATTTACTGGAACTAAGAGGCCCAAACCTGTTCCAGCATGACAATGGCCCTTTGCACAAAGTGAGCTCCATGAAGACATGTTTTGGCAAGGTTGCAGTGGAAGAACTCAAGTGTCCTATACCGAGCCCTGACCTCAACCCCACTGAATACTTTTGTGGTGAACTGGAATACCGACTACACCCCAGACCCCCTCACCCAACATCAGTGACTGACCTTATTAATGCTCTTGTAGTTCAATGATCACAGATCCTCACAGCCACACTCCAAAATGTAGTAGAAAGCCTTACCAGAAGAGTGGAGGTTATTATAAGAGCAAAGGGGAATAGCTCTGGAAGGGGTTGTTCAACAAGCACATATGTGATGATGGTATGATGGTCAGGTGTCCACAAACTTTTGGCCATATATGTATTTTAGGCAGTTTCTTTTCTTAGGACATTTGCATTGTGCAAATTTGCATTAAAATAAGTGAATGGAAATCACACTGTAGTGTCATCTCCCTTCATACACAAGCAGAGCTGAATGGGGAGACACAGAGGGATGGAGAGGAAGCAGATAACTCTGTCCTACTGGACAAGAAGCACTCTCTCAGAATGGCCCAGCACTGTAGGTCCTGAATTATTAAAGATGACAGTGAGAGAGTGCTCAATTTTTCACTTGCCGCATGCTGCAGATGCAGATTTGTCTGTCTGAGGTTCAGTGGAGATTCTTAATGTGACAAGGAATTGGAATGTGAATGGCTGGTAAATTTACTGATCTGGAGAGAGAGGCCTTTTCTCAACTAGTCAAACCAACAGCAAACAATTATTTCATATGGAATCCAACCAAATCATTAAGAATCATAGATATTATCTGTGCAATCTGGTTGGACAGTTGTTTTCTAGATAACCTATTTTTGGTTGAACTTACCAGTGCGCACACAATAGACAACATGAATGAATACTTCAGGTATCAGAAAATGATGATTTGGACTCTTACCTAGTACAATATGACACATTCGCTGCCCTAGGAAATATCTTACCCCAAGAAAATGAAATCATGATAATAATGGTTATCTGTGATTTATTGTTAGAAAAGGGATAATGCTGAAAAATCTGCATCAGTCACTGAAGCATAAGGATTCGGTTGAAATTCATTTCACACACCATGTTGTAATAGAAACTCCTCTCATCCCAGCCCTCTGCTGACACCGAGACTGAGGCTTACTGTCGTGGGCGACTTTCACTGTGGTCATTAACAGTCTTCACACAGATGGAGATCTCTCAACACACACACACACACACACACACACACACATGCACACACACACACACACACACACGATTGTTTTACTGTCCTTGTAATTCTCTTGGCATAATTGTTAATGCTGCTACCGAAATGCTATGCCCACACCCAAATCTTACCACAACCTTAATCGCAGTAACCAAAAGGTTAAAAGGTTAAAATAAAAGTTTTTAAAATAAAAGCTCAGCCCCATGTTTTCTTTCCTCATGAGGACCAGCTAAATGTCCCTGCAAGGTCAAAACTGTCAGATATTCCTGTCATTGTAGGGACATTTGTTCCCCACAAAGCTATAAAACAGTTTACAAAGTTGAGGTAAAAAATATCTACTTTAATAATCAAAATCCCATTATTCAGTGTTACCCTGAGACAATAGGTCTCTTTTCAATCTGGTTCCTCTCAAGGTTTCTTTCTCATGTTGTCTTTGGAGGTTTTGCTGCCACTGTCATAACTGGCATGCTCATTAGGGATTTAGATTTGCATCTGAATTTCTAAAACTGTTTTGTGACTGTCTGCTGTTAAAATTGCCATACAAACAAAACTGGATTTATTTTCTTCTTTGTGAAGCGCCCTTGGCAGGTGAGGGTGTTGTTCTACAAATACAAATGTTACAAATACAAGATTATTCTTCTTCTTATCATTTTTTATTCCCTGATCAAAGGATATATTTCCATAGATACATTGACTTTTGGACAGACCCTAAGTCTTAAGTCTTTAGCATTAATTAGGCCTCGGACAGCAAAAATTAGGTTGGGTGCTTACTTTCCAGACTTTCAAAATTCTTCCTAAATTTAAAGGGCATTACATGCATAATGAAAAGTAAAAACATGAAATGTGATATGCAATAAAGAAGCCTGCATACTGTAAGAGCAGAAAATACAAGAATGCCTTAACACAACAAAGGCATCATTATTGGTTGTGAAACAAATTTGTGATGAATATGTGAAGGAAACCCACCCAAATTAGATATAAGGAAGTCAGTACCTGGAACCTAATAAAACTGACATTTTGAGCAAATGATTGTGCTATTAAGAGTTAAAGAAGCTGACAAAGCTTTCTTCAGTGCTTTCTTGCTACTCGAGGTGATTACTCTGGGTGTTTCATCTCACCAATTACTTGCAAAGGGAGGATTTATACTCAAGAGAAATAGAAAGTGAAGATAGAAATACTCTTTTAGCTGTCCAGAGCTCTCGGTCCCAAAAGCTATTCACAAAAGGTTTTTTTATTTATTTATTTATTTTATTTATTTGGTTTTTTTTTTTACTGCAATAGCAAAGTATTTCTGAATATTTCAAGAGATTTAAAGAATCTTACATCAGATTTGCTGTACATGTAGCTGATGTTTTGAAGGGATCTCCTAACCAACAGTCAAAAATCTATATTGGAAAGCCACAAACATATAAGCTGACTGAAAGACTGAATGTCTTTTTCATTGATTCTCCGGCTATGGACATCCTCATTCACCGTTTTGTAATGAGACATGGCTAAACAAACACCATTGGATTTATGCATGCACCAGCTTTGCCCATGCATCTATTGCCTAGATAAAATTCTCTTCAACATTCAGAGCTTCATTTGTATGCCAGAGCAAGTATGCCAGTCAAGGCCACACATTACACCATCAGTCAGGTTTTGAACAATGCAGAGAGGATGGAGCTGCTCTGGGGCTGCATGCGATGACTGGCAGGTGTACTGCTATGACTCATTGTACTCTGCCTGTGGATTTAGAATTTACAGATCAATAGAACTGGGAACTTCTCTCCTCACAAGAGAAGAGGAGAAACAAACAAAGCACTCTGAAGGAGACATTTACATCTGTAGTAAGCTATGTTAAATAGAAATACTGGTGGAGACAGAAAGAGCTAGAAACAGAAGCAATCGATGGTCTTGCTCATTTATGGTCATAATTATTGCACTATTTGCCTGAATTGATTCATTTAAAACAATTCATCGTGTACACACATTTCCCAGTACAGTTACTGCGATTTTCCCATTCCACTTTTTGCTTGTGCCAGTAGACTAGCATCTTTAGCCAGGAACCACACAGTATTGCTATCGTTCTGGATCCAGTACCAAAAATTGCGCATCTTAGGGAGCCCAAACACTTTAGACTGGTAGTCTTAACTTCTCACCTGATGAAGTCCATGGAGAGGAATGTACTGCAACAACTTCGGACCCTGGTTAGCCCAGAGCTCGACCCCCTATAGTTCGCTTACCAACCAGGCATTGGGGTTGATGGCGCCATTATTTATCTAATGCACAGATCACAGCTATGCCTGGAGAATACTGGGAGGATTGTGAGGATTTGTGAGGATTGTGTTGCCATGTGTTGACATTGTGAGGCTCATGTTGTTTTGATTTTCCCAGTGCTTTCAATACAATTCAGCCATCATTACTTAGGGGGAAGGTACTGGGAGCTGGAGTTGACCGCTATCTGGCTGCATGGATAACCAACTATCTCACTGATAGACCACAGTATGTGAGGCTCCAGCACTGTATGTCTGATCTGGTAGTTAGCAGCATGGGAGCATCACAAGGTACAGTGCTCGCTCCCTTTCTCTTCACCCTGTACACAGCAGACTTCAGGAATAAAACTAGCAGCTGCCATATGCAGAAGTTCTCTGATGATACTGTCATTGTTGGATGAGTAGCAGAAGAGAATGATCAGGAATTCCAGGAGATCATCGCTGACTTTGTCAACTGGTGTGAGTTAAACCACCTTTGCCTCATTGCCAGCAAGACAAAGGAGATGGTGGTCGACCTCTGTAGGAGGCCACCACGGACTACACCAGTGAACATCCAGGATGTTGACATCGAGAGTGTGGAGACGTACAAATTCCTGAGTGTTCACCTCAACAATAAACTGGACTGGTCCATAAACACAGCTGTCCTGTATAAAAAAGGGCTAAAGTCGTCTCCACCTGCTGAGAAAACTGAGGTCTTTTGGTGTGTGCAGGACTCTTCTAAAATCTTTCTAGTACACTGTGGTTGCTTCTGCTATCTTCTATGCAGTAGTCTCCTGGGGAGTCAGGAGCACAGAGAGGGACAGGAAACATCTTAACAAACTGGTGAAGAGGGCTAACTCTGTCCTGGTCTGCCCTCTGGACAGCATAGAGAGGAGAGGAGGGGCAGAGGAGGATGTTAACAAAGCTGCCATCAATCAGGGGCAACTCTTCTCACCCCCTGTATGAGACATTGGGTCCCTGAGCAACTTCTCCATCAGCAGACTGCAGCACCCTCAGTGTATGAAGGAGCGCTACCGCAGATCGTTCATCCCTATAGCAGTCAGACTCTTTAATGCAAAAACAACATTTTGTGGCACTGCTAGCTGTTTTTGCATCATCAGCCAACACGTTCACAATATCCTACAATATGAACATTTATTCATTTATTACTTCCTATTGCTCACCCTCTACTGTGAACTGTGCAATATTCCAATTTTCACTTATCTGTATATAAACGAGGTGTTACTCATCTGTATATATTCATGTTCTTACTCATCTGTACTTACATTGAGGTGTTCATAGTGTACATATTACCATTATTATAATTTTTACTGCTATTATTCATATATATATATATATATATATATATATATATATATATATATATATATATATATATACACACACACACATAAATAATAGCAGTAATAGCATATATATATATATATATATATATATATATATATATATATATATATATATATATATATATATATATATATTTTTTTTTTTTTGACATTTTTTCTATTCTAGTCCTATTTAATGACTATTCTTTCTTATCTGTTTTTTGTGTAATTGAGCTGCTGTAACAAGGGAATTTCCCCAGTGTGGGATCAATAAAGTTTTATCTTATCTTATCTTATCTTATCTTACTGCACCTTTCCGCTTTCATTAATATAATGGACCTTGTTTTGGTGAAGAATCCATTCCCTCTCTCTCCGAAAGCCAACAACTTGTTAACTTTACCATTATCATATACATATAACATTATCACCAGGTTTTCCACTATGCTTCTCACAGGGTGACTGGCCTATTGCTTTTTAAGATTTTGAGATTACTTGATGTCTTTTTCCCTGTCCACTGATTGAGTGACTCTAATGAGTCGGGTACAGGAGAGCTGCAGAATGTAAACTCCCACTTGGAACATGATTATTAGCGGAAGAATAATCAGAAATCATAGTTACTAGAATCCAAAGCTGGGGTTAAAACCCAGGCAGACGAAAACAGAACAGAATGATCATTAAAGGTCCAGAAAGACCTACAAGGAAGAAACTAAAGCCTAGTTGCTAGGCACTTTGTATCTTGATGTAATTCACACATCTAATACTTTCCCCTGCAAACACTACATGAACATGTAAGAAGTCTAACTAATTAACTGGGTGTGTCAGTAAGAGACATGACTAGAAAACATAAGCAACATGTCAAATAGCATTAAATAGGATTGGATTATTGATTAATTGATTGATTTTTTGATTGATTGATTTCCACAGTATATTTGTCTCAGGTATATTGTATTAATATTTTGTAATCATTCTTTGTGAAGTGTCTGTGGGTTTAAAAAAAATACATTCAAAATGAGTTCAGAAGACTTGGAGATCTGGTACAACATACAGAATGACCACCATCACTAAACCAGAGGACACAGCTGACGGTTCCATTTCACCTCCTTATTCACATTACAAAACTCAGTCTCATAATGAACTTCGAAAAGAGCTCATTAACACTGAAAGATTTATTGAGACTGCTAGGAACCCTGTCACCCCAACATGTGGTGGACATTACTGCTAATCGGATTCAGCCAGGCCATTACGTGCTATACTGGACCCTGCTTAGGATGCTAGGTGGTAGATAGTGGGTGATGGGAGCAGCAGCAGCGGTAGTTTCCTTTGTCTTGCTGTAAACCTAGAAACTTTCATAAGTCAGCCTATGACTGAACTCAAAATAAATTAGGCACAAACATGTCCTCATCTCAGTGAGAGGGGCACAGGCTCAAGCTTCCTGGTGATGCAAGGCCTTCCTAATGCAATGTGTCTGCTTGAGAGTGGTGGCCTATTGGATAGAAATAGTCACCACAAATGTCCCCCTCACAGGTGGTGTGTGGCCTCATGGCATGAGATCAGACCATACAAACCAACTGAAATTGAGGGTGGTCCATCTAATCCTAATATGTTTTTTTCCAGAGGTTCTGAGACATCATAACATACAAGTCTGCTTAGACAATGTTGTGACAGTCATTAAACAATAAAGGCGAAAACAAGGTAGGACTGCTTTCTTTGCCTTGCATGGAAGCTCTTCAGGTAGACCCACCCATGGTTACCATCACTGAGAGTGATTTACCTACAGTGGGACAAGTTCAGAAAGGCAAAGATGGAGCTTTTCACCAATACTAAGTCAACATATTGCCAACTGTGTTTATCCCATCAGAGCCACACAACCTGTTGAGACAAGATGCACTGGCCCACATCTGACCCCACTGTCTACTGCATACCTTTCTGTCTCAAGCACTGATTCTTCCCACCTTGCACAGAATTCAGGAACTAGGCCTTGTGGTGCTGAAATGACACCTTGGCAGCTTCTTTCCTGAGTAGACCTGGAAAGTTTTAGCACTGCCAGCCAGATCTCCTGTGCCTGTCAGTTTGGCTCTTTGGGATGAAGCAGGGACTGAGGATTAACTGAGTGATTTAACAATCAAGGAAAACACTCCTAAATGCAAACACCTTGAGTAGGGTATACCTTGCATACCCTTCAACGGAAACTGCTAAACAGCTCCTCATCTACAGTAAATATGTGTGAGTGGTCATTGCGCCACATCACTTCACTGTTGATGGTATTGCTCTGGGGGTTCATACACTTCTTCTGACAAAAGGGTGACTTGCCTACATCCACCATAATTATTTGAGAGGGATATCGTGATTCCACCTTTCCTATCAGTTGACTGTCAGCGGTGGCTCCTGCTTGGTCAGAATGAAAACCTGAATCTAGATCGGCTCTTTGTGGATAAGACTGAATGCCTTTGGTTTATGATAAAATACCTTTAAGATAAAATGTGCGCAAGAGAGCTCCTTTCTTCAAAACAACACACAAACAAAAAACATCCTAATTTCATCAAAACAAAGATAATGTTCCTAAAAATAGATGTAATATGATAAGTACTCATGTGTTAACTGTCTCTTTGTTCTCCCCTTTTGTTTAGCTGTATCCTTCATGCGACACAGTGCATCAGCCTTTGGATTTGCTGTAAGTTCTCATTAATTTGCATTTAATATGGCTAGCTAATTTGTTAACTTGTGATGGGTACAAATTTGCCATTGTAACTCACTTACTTTAATTACAACAATGTCATGCTTACATTGTTCATTTGTCAGTTGTCTCGAGCAGGATTTTTGAAACTGACAGATTTGATTAATAGAGTTTAACGAGACAAATTCTTTCATCACGGGTGTCGAAGAGTTTTATATCATGGTAGTGGTAGTATTATTGTGGTATGTGACATCAGGACA
Source organism: Ictalurus furcatus (assembly GCF_023375685.1). NCBI lineage: Eukaryota > Metazoa > Chordata > Actinopteri > Siluriformes > Ictaluridae > Ictalurus > Ictalurus furcatus. The sequence continues at coordinate 9,642,963 of NC_071260.1, read as the reverse complement.
TAAGATCAGACTCTTTGAAATATTAAATAATGCTAGTTGTCCTATTTAGAGATCATGTCATCATAAGAGTAATTTCAATTAATGTGATAAAATATAAATATATAGTATACCATTTCAAAAGTGCTTAAAAAAAGATACTATCACAATGGCAAATAATGAGGCTTTTGCATACTGTATGTGTCACATTCTGCCAGCGTGAAGTCTCTCAATGTTAAGATTCTAGGTCAAAAATCCTATGTTAAGCCTATCTTCTTCACAAATGGCTGACCATTTGAATTTCAGTTTGATGCCACATTAGACGTGCTGTCATCCGTCATCGTGCTCTGGCGCTACAGCAACGCAGCTGCTGTGCATTCAGCCCATAGAGAGTACATGTAAGTACAAAAAGCTACAATATTCCAGAATTAAAATAAAGGTAAACATTATGCACATCTGCCTGTGAGGTGTAGGGGAATTTGAGAACTGTGTAACACTTGGGTAATATGGAATATAGAATATAGAATAGTAATATAGAATATAAGTTTGAAATCAAAGTGATTTTGTTGCTTAAGTAATAGCATTAAAGAATTTAACAGGGATGTAAACATTAAATATTTTTATATCATGATACCAGTCAATCCATTTTTTTTTTCCTCAGACATTTATAATTACTGCTATTCTAGTCTTTTTGGCCCATAATGACTTTAAGAGGTGTCGAGTATACAAGTTAAAGACAGAGAAAATGTCCTTTTCTCCCAAATGAGGCAGAGTGAGAGTGGAGTCGTAATGGAGAAGAAATGAACACCAGGCTCCGTCCTGAATGCTGAACAGTTGGTGCTCATTGGCTGAATGTCACAGACAGGATATGTGCTTTTGGGCTGCTTATTGAGAGCAGGACTGATAGACCTGTGTCCAGCATATCCAGCTTTTTTTTAATCATGGAAGCAGTAATACTTTAAAATAGGAACAAACGCTAGCAGGGGAATGCAGGGGAATTCTATGGAAAATGCTTTACGGCTTTGATGATCTAATTGTTTATTGTTTAATTGTCCTGCTAGGATTTAGTCATTTTAAATGAATTTTATCACCATCATCAGAGCCTGTGTGATACTGGGGGTCATTTTCATCTTGTCCTCCATGTGTATCCTGGGCAAAGCCATTCATGATCTGTCCACCAAGCTCCTGCCTGAAGTGGTGAGTGAATAACATATCACATTGCATCACATCACATCACATCACATCACATCACATGTCCTTCATTTTAAACCTGTATAAAATAGAATAATAATTACAAAATAAAACACGAAGGAAGCGATCTGCATAGGACTGAATATATTAAATGACTATTGTGTAACCTGCAAATCAGGTTTACTGTCAAAATTTACAGACTTTCAGCTCTTTGCAATGAACAAATCAAACAAAAGCAGTTGAAATAGTTCAATACAATGAATGCTTCAAGTGGTTTCCCAAAATTCAACTGAAAATGCTTTCTGCATATAATGATTTCTCCAGTTTCAAAATTATTCAAACCCCTGAATAGAATCCCTCACAACAGCACAAATATGCAAAACAGGTGTTGTCTCAAGCGCACCTGATGCAACTAATCAAGGGCTTCATTAGTTGCACCAGGTGTGCTTGGGCTGGAACACATGAAATACTTGAACTGGCTAGAGGCAGAAAATGCATGAAATACCTGGGTGGGGCAGAAAAAGGAAGCTATCAACGGCTGCAACCAGATTTCTGAAAAGGCAGGTTGTGAAAAACCCTCGAGCGACCTGCAGCAAGACTTGGTGGCAACAGATACTGAGGTTTCAGTGAGCACAGAAAGGCGCACACTAAATGCAGAAGGTTTCCATGCCAGAACTCCAAGATGTACAGTAAACCATTACTGACCCAAAACCACAAGAAAAGTCAGCTCAAACTTATATACATAAGCCACAGAAGTTTTGGAATTCTGTTTTGTGGAGCGATGAACAAAATTGGAACTTTCTGGCACAATTGATCAGCGGTATGTCTGGAGGAAGAAGAATGAAGAAAGAACACTCTGTCCACAGTCAAGCATGGTGGTGGCTCGGTGATGCTCTGGGGCTGCTTTGCATCCTCAGGCACTGGCAACCTGCAGCATGTGGAAAGCAAGATGGATTCATTGACATATCAAGAAATCCTAGGAGAAAACTTCAGGCCATCTGTGAGGAAGCTGAAGCTCGGGCGACATTGGACCTTCCAACAGGACAATGATCCCAAGCATACCTCAAATTCCACCAAGGCTTGGTTGCAGTAAACCTGATTTGCAATGGGGATTGAATAATTTTGATTGCATTCAGGTGCAAACATTTTTCTGTAAAACTTATATACCGTGTGTGTGCACGTGTGTGTGTGTGTGTGTGTATAGAATTATATATATTATATATATATATATATATATATATATATATATATATATATATATATATATATGCATATATATGTATGTATGTATATGTGTGTGTGTGTGTATATACATATATATATATATATATATATATATATATATATATATATATATATATATATAGTATTTGTGTTGTATCATATTCCTCTACTTGGCAACCAGTATTTTGTAGTACTAATTGCCTCCATACAAACAAGTTCTCATGTCTAGCCTCAAAGGTTTGGCATTTCTGCAGTGTGGCTTAGCAATCCAACACCAGCTGCAGTTTTGTTATGGCCTAAAACCATCTAATTAGTGATGCAGCACAACTCCAGGCATTCAAAATTCATTCTCTGGTTAGTGTTTGAAGAGAGAAAAAAAATAGGCATAATGGTATATGTGAGAAAGAAAGCAACAGAAACCTGTTTTCATTCCCAAAGCTGCTGCTCAGACCAAGCAAGAAAACAAAACAGGGTGTTCTTTGCCCACATTTGGATAATTTAAAAGCTGAGACTAAATATAGCAACAATATATTACATTCTTTTTCTGAAGTATGGGACACATTTTTTTCCTACACTCCTTTAATCTCCTCAGACTATTAAATGGTAATGAGAATGAGATGCAGTGCTCTTGAGTCAAAGAGACTTTGCTACAGCAGTGCAGATCTGTCTTCATTATTCCAAATGAGTCTTTACCTTATTAATTCATCAGGCCATGATCCCAGAGAACCTTGTTTCATCCTAGAGTGATCAATGAAGTTTCCACCATTTTGATTTAGTTCTCTAGATGGAGAAGGCAGTCTTGTTATCTCGATTGATTCTACATTGTGTTCTATTTTCTAATATAATACATACTGACAAATTATAGATTATAAAATATTTCAGTATGTCTCCAACAGAATATAGTGAAGGCCATTGCACAAAGTGATAATGAGCCTCAGAGTCACTCAATGAAGGTTGGTTTAGTAAACTGTAAATGGAACAGTAAAACTAATTTATTGTAAGTTGTAAGCACCAATACTAAATTTCTCAGTGATATTGGCCGATACCCATAGTTCTGCTTTTTATGCCTTCTTTTAAATTAATAATAATTAATTCCACAATTCTGAAGGAAATGCAAATAAAAACTTTATTCTCTCCATTTCAACAAGTTGTTTCACAGTAACTGGTCTCATAAACAGAAAACACATTACTCAAAATAACATTAACACATGAAGTAAATTCTGAAGATTAAAGTAAGACTTCTTAATTTATTGAATGTTATTAATTCATATTAACATTGACTGAATTGTAAAAAAAAAAAAAAACCTCCTGTTAGGCTTCACACTCACTCACCACAAACAAAAGCATTTCTACATCATTGATATCAAACTGGTAATATATATCATCAACTTTTTTTATATAATAACATTAACTGGATATGAAATACACTACTCTACAAATATATTTTTCTCTGCAATATATACTTTTTTGTCAACTCATCTTCATTTAAATCTTTCAACGGTGTACTGGCCCTTTAATGCAGCGTGGCAAAAAATAAATAAATAAAATTAGACTCGACACTGATACTCCCGCTTCACTGCTGCTCACTTCCGGTGTAAAATTTTAGCAGTGCAGAGTTTATAGACCTTACAAAGTTCAGTTTTGTTGTCATTCCACACAAGAGACAAATTCCTTACAAACAGCACGAAATCGATGTGTTTTCCCGCCCTCTTTTTATTGACAGGATATAATCAGACCTGATCATCTGATGTTTTTAAACTATCAGCCAATGGTTGATAGCATGAAAAATAGCCTAATCGGTATCAGCCGATACATCGGTGCATCTCTAATTTTAAGCACTTGAAATTAATAAATTTAGATTGTTGAATATTGAGGGTAGGGGTAGGGAGGGTATTCCAGTCGAAAAATATGCTGACTGGCATTTTCAAATTGTCTGTAGTGTGTGAATGTGTGTGTGATTTTGCCCTGCGATGGGTTGGCACCCCATCCGTCCCCCGCCTTGTGCCACGAGTTTCCTGGGATAGGCACCCCGCGACCCTATGTGAGATAAGCATATGGAAACTGGATGGATGGATGGAGGAGTTTGCATGTTCTCCACGTGCTGTGGGGGTTTCCTCCGGGTACTCTGGTTTCCTCCCCCAGTCCAAAGACATACATGGTAGGCTTATTGGCGTGTCTAAAGTGTATGAACGGGTGTGTGAGTGTGTATGCGATTGTGCCCTGTGATGGACTTGTTTCAGTAAATATATTTCCAATGAGGAGATTCACATGAAATTTTCACGGGACTTTGGTATTAACTCAAGAAATACACACATATAAAGGAATCCAAACGTTAAAGTACATAAATGAAATTACGTGTAATAAAGTGGAATGACACAGGAAAAACGTATTGAACACGCTAACTGAAACTTATTTAATACTTAGTGGAGAAGCCTTTGTTTATAGTGACAGCTTCCAGATGCTTCCTGTATGAAAAAATTAATCGGCTGCAGTATTCAGGTGTGATTTTGGACCATTCTTCTAAATATATTGTCTTTAAATGTTGTTCAATTGGATTCAGGTGATTGACTGGGCCATTCTAACACCTTGATTTTTTTCTCTGAAACCAATTGAGAGTTTCCTTTGCTGTATGCTTTGGATCTGTGTCCTGCTTGAAGGTCCGCCCACATCTCATCGTCATCATCATGGTGGATGGCAGCAGATTCTTCTCAAGAATCTACCGGTAAAGGTCTACATTCATCGTTCCTTCAATTATATGAAGTCTGCCAGTACCATGCAATGAAAAACAACCCCACACTATGATGCTTCCACCTCCAAACTTCACTGTTATTATAGTGTTGTAAGGGTGATGTGCAGTGCCATTTCTTCTCCAAACATGGTGTGTAGTATGACAGCCAAAAAGTTCAGTTTTGCTCTCGTCTGACCAGACTACATTCTCTCAGTATTTCATAGGCTTGTGCAAATGAGTTGTAGCAAACTTTAAACAAGCTTCGAAATGCCTTTTCTTTAGTAATGGAGTCTTGGGGGTGAGAGTGAGAAGTGGAGTGCATTGCCTATTGTTTTCTCTGTGACGATGGCACCTGCTGCCTCCAAGTGTTTCTGGAGCTCTTTCTGAGTGGTCCTTGGCTCTTGGGCTACTCTTCTGTCTATTCTTTTGACTCCCTGGTCAGAAATCTTGCGAGGAGCTCCTGTGCATGGCCAGTTGATGAAGGAGTGATGTTGCTTCCACTTGCAGATAATGGCCCCAATGGTGCTTATTGGAGGATTCATTTGTCTGTATCCGATTCCATCAATATGTTTTGCAACAATAAGTTTACGGAGGTCTTGGGAGAGCTCTTTGTTTTCTTTCATCTCTATGACCTTTTATTTTTTTCATTGTAGTGTGGCTGGACAATTGCAAAGCCTTAAGTGTCCAAATAATCAACATCAAATTTATTCCACCATTATAGCTTGATGGCAAAGAGTAGGACAATTTAAATGTCTCTATCAGTGCCCCAATTTTTCATCCATCGTAATGTACACATACACTATATAACCAAAGGTTTGTGGTAACCTGACCATCACACCATATGTGAATCTTCTCCAAACTGTAGCCACAAAGTTGGAAGCATACAACTGGAACCAAGAGGCCCAAACCTCCAGCATGACAATGCCCTATGTACAAAGTCAGCTCCATGAAGACATGGTTTGCCAAGGTTGGATTGGAAGATCTTGATTGTCCTGAATAGAGCCCAGACCTCAACCCCACTGAACACCTTTGGAATAAACTGGAACACCGACAGCACCCCAGATCTCTCAGCCAACATCAGTGCCTAGTGGAGTCTAGTGGAAAGCCTTCCTGAAGATTGGAGATTATTATAACAGCAAAGGGACTAAATCTTGAATGGGATGTTTAACAGGCACAAATACCTATGATGGTCATGTGTTCACAAACTTTTGGCCAAAGCGTTTTAAAGACTACAAACCTGAACAGTGTTTTCATTGCGAAATTAAACTATTCATATTTTTTCTTGTGTGTAAAAATGTCTGATTTTTTTTTCAAATTATATTTTTTTAAAGCAGATTTTAGTTTCCTGTTACATTTGTTATTGTTTCATCCCCTTAATCTTCTAAATTAAAGGCTATTACAATGCCAAAATAGCATGCAAATTGCAGCAATTCCTGACCAGGCCTCTTATTCATTGAAACTCCCATTAAACCACATTTACACAGGCTACTGAGCATGATTGAGAGTCCTGCAGAATAGCTGCAACCTCAGCCACTTCAGTTCTTTTCATTTGATTAATCCAAAATGCCTCTCTATGTGACACTGAATGTTTGGTTGACATAATCAATGTGTTATGTATTGAGCGACATGTCAAAATGAATCTATTGAATAGCTGTTCAAGACACTTAATCAAATTGGAGCGGATTTATTTATTTAGACAAAGTCTTCTCAAGACTGGTTCCTCTCGCCTGCTTGGAGTTTCTGCACTAGTGACACACTTTTTTTTTAATTTCTCTGGATAGTCTGACATGGATAGACTAAATATTTGCACTTCCCAGAAATGTTTATTCCCAAGTCTCACCCTTGATTCACAGGATAATCTGAACTGCATACTGTTGACTTGTACCTAAGAGCTGCTGCTGTAATCATAAAGACAGTGGTGCTCATACTGTAATTGGTTATAATACCACTATCTAGTGTCACCCAGAAGAGGATGGTTTCTATTTTGAATCATGGTTCCTCTCAAGGTTTCTTCCCTATTTCTTCTCAGGGAGTTTTTCCTTGCCACCTTCGCCTCTGGCTTGCTCAGTGGGGATCTAAATCTACAGCTACACACATCTGGATTTCTGTAAAGCTTTTTTGTGACATTGTCTATTGCTAAAAGTGCTATACAAATAAAATTGACTGATGTATTGAAATAATAATAATAATAATAATAATAATAATAATAATAAACTCATAAAAGAGAAATACCTTGCTTAAGAAACAGTTAGACCTCCAAGTTTGGGACAGGTTTGTAATAGAGGGACATCCAAAATAAAATAAAAAAGAAGTCTTGACATGAGCATTTGAGCTAAGTCTTTGTTCAGTTCAACAAAATTACTTTTTTTTTTTTTTTTTTTTAACCACAAACACAAGTATGAAAGCCTGCCAGACAAGACTCAGACTCAGGGAACAACCTAGTGCAGATTAATAAAGTAGGACTGGAATAGGTTTCTTGGCTGTTGTGTGGGAGGGTGGTAGACACATTCGTTCAAGCTAGGAGAGACGACAGGGGAAAACAGCTTACTCCCACAGGGACTGTGATTTCAGATTTTGATGGATGTGCTGTAGAAGTAAACCAAGTACCTTTGCTTAGTTGTGTTTAATGAGTGTTAATCTAGTTCATTTTGACACATCATTGTCAACCATGGAGATTTTCAGCTGTTAACAAACAGATTTCACTGGTCCTTTTTCCTCCTTACCAGCAATCAGCCTTTATCACATCAAGGTTGTGTGCTTCTTGTTATGCTGTCTTTCTTCAACACCAGAGGATTCGCACTGATAACAGCCTCTTCTGTATATTCTTTATCACCTTTTGGCCCAGAGAGATTTACAGAGGTGTTGAGTATACAAGTGAAGGACGGAGAAAATGTGCTGTCCTTGCGTATGTTTCAGCGCAAGAGATAAATGGAGTTGTAATAGAGGAGAAAGCAATGCCGAGCTCTGTCCCAAATGGTAAACAGTTGGTGCATGCCAAAGAATAGGTAGATCAATGTTATGGATGGATCAGAAACAAACTACTATATATACTTTAGGATTCTTTTATATTTTCTCTTTCGTGACATATATTTTAACAGAGATGCATTTAAGCCTGTGTTTGACTGCAACTGTAACACCCATATGATCAACTGAGCGTCCACCTCCACCCAAGGATGGCAAGTGTACATATATGAAATGCAAAATACTATCCTGTCATAGCAAAAAACAGGATGTAATTTACTTTAATATTTGCAGACTTCTTTGTATTTAAAACACATACAGTATAGTGACATCGTGAGAACTGCAGATCATACAATTTTTACAGTAGGCACTCGCACCAAATCTGCTGTATGGCTAGAACTTCTTTGCAGCACAGATGACTTATCAAAGGCAGAACTTTCAGCTTTTAATTTGTCTCCATTTCCTCCCAAGCTGACTAATCTGGCAGGACATGGAGACAAATGGAACAGCCAATTTGTAAAACCAAACATTCAGAAGCCAGTATCATTGATTGACATTCATTGATTAGACCACAAGTGGGGCTCCTTAAGAATACCTAATATTAGCATTACCCATCATCAAATGCTAATATTATCAACTGAAATAGCACTTGATACATATCATACATATAATACATATTTCTGTATTATGAAATCAGTGTGTTATTTCAAAACATTCCTCAGTTGCAATATTTTGTGGGTTTTTATTTTGTTCACAACCTTTATATGTTCACATTCACATAACTATATTGGCGGGGTCCAAAAGACTGAGACCACATTAAAAATCTGGGATTTATTATTACAAATTTATTTTCATTTAAATTTGGAAAGTATAGAACTTTCTGTTTCATTTAAACAGAAAGTAGAATTTTGAAATATGTAAATCAAAGAAAGTAAATATTTAATATTCAGGATTCTGCATTATTTCTCGGTCCCTATTTAAATGTAAGGAAATGTGTGATATTGAGCGTGTTAATGGCTTTGTAAAAAAAAAGCTCAGATTTTCCTCATGTCTAATCTCTACTGCTGAAGCACACTTTCAGACGACACTCTGATCGAATTTAGATTTGATCTAAAATGGATCATAAGGTTTTACACAAACGTGTGGACTCACTGTCATTAAAGGAAAAAGGGGACGTACCAAATATTAAGAAACTCAGAAATTCATGTAAATATTCCAAAGATTTTACTTTTCACTCAAGCTGTTGTCAATAATATAATTTGTCATGAAAATTGTTACATTAAATTAGAAAAGAATGCAAAATAGAAGAATTTTCAGACTTGATTAGTTATTGATAGCATTTTGTCCATTGTTCATCAGTTTATCATGTTTTTTACATTGATATAAATGCTAGATAGTGTCATGTATTTACTGTAATGGAGGTTAGGACAGATGCAAGTGTAGATAAGAGCTTTTAATAATCATCCAAATCATAAGATAATAGTGTGGTGAAAAACAGGCAATGGGTCAGGCGATCTGCAAACAGGCATAAACGAGGCAAGGCAAGAATCGAGAACGAGAAACCAGAAACAAGATCAAAGAACATGAATTAAAATGAGGAACAGGGTACAAACGCGTGGTATGGTGATAACACTCAATACTTCGCAAAGAGTTAAAGCCTCGAAAGTCCTTTTGAACTGTGGTGTGATTGTGTGTGAGATTGGTTGCAGGTGTACGTGATTAGAATGAATGAGTGTTCTGGGAATTGCAGTCCATGGCGGCCATGTTTGTAGGCTGCAGTGCAGGATGGGAAACGTAGTCACTGGTTTGCTGTGGCATGACAGGTAGTCTAAGTGGTTATATTTCATCCTTAATATTATACAATTTGTTTTTTTTTTTCTCCTGTGCCAATATTTCTTTGGTGCTACTTGGAAAGCGTATGTACAGTAAATCAATAAATCTGTCTGTCTGCCATGGTTATTGTGGTACAAACATATAATACTAAATAAAATTTTAAAAAGCAAGCAACCAGAACAAAACTGACTAAATTGACTGCTGCCTTTCGTGACCCTGAAATGATTATTGAGCTCATGAATAATGAGATGCTTTAGCCTTTTCTAACAGCTAACAGAGCGAACAGGAAACTTTAGGAAAGGAAAATTAACAGATGTCAGTGTTTTTAAACTCTTCTCAGCAGTGTCAGCTTTCTGTGCATGCCTTTTGTTCCTTCTGTATCTCCTCCAACACTTGACTCACCTCATTAGTCCATTAGCCTCTTTATGAGCAGGGAGCAGGGAAAACTAATATGTGAAGCAAAGCAAGAAATATCAAGCAGTGTGGAATCCTTAAGATCCATTAAAATCCATTAGACATCACACATCACATTAATATGCTGCAGCAACTGATATAGATATTATGTCATACCTCAATCATGTACATTTATACACTGTTTTAGTGCTACATAAAAGTCAGTAAAAGACTAAATATATATTTTCTTACTTTCAGGATGATTTCCTCTTCAGTGTATCTATTGTTAGTGGGGTACTGTGTGTCATTCTGGCCATTGCCAAATTCATGCTGGGGAGGGTGTTGACCAGCAGAGCTCTGATCACTGACGGTAGGTAAAAATATGCGCACACACACACACACACACACACACACACACACACACACACACACACACACAAACTACAGCAACTACAACTCCAGCACTAAAACACGAAAATGGAATTACATTTTTCACTGTACTGATTGTGTCCCTCACAAACCTCTTCCTCAACCACTAGTTCACAGTTAGCTGTACCCTCAAAAATTAACACTCTCTCTGTTCTGACACCCTCACTCCACTCCTGATCCTAAATTTCTCTCAAAACCTCAAGTATCCAGTTACAGAAATGAGTAGTTAACCTACTTAGGGATAAAGCAACAGCTCTTGGTAATGAAGGCTGGTAACACTTTATTTAAAGAACATGTGTTAATTAAGGTCTTGTTCTTCGTTCAGTAAATTAGACAGTTGTAAATGATTTAATAACTACGAATTAGACTTTAATTTGAATTAGTCATTAATACTACAATGTTTTCTATGTCCTTAAAGCAGAGTTTTAGTTATCCCTAATTAGAAACTAAAAAGCACAAAGGAAGTTTATACAGTGTATACTACATATTATTAGTATTAGTGCCTTCAGAATACTCGACTACATTAGAACATTCAGGCGTAACATGTTGCCAATTATACACTAATAAACTGAATAATGAATTTTCACACAACACATCCTCAATTATTAACCAATACAAATGTTCATGAACAACAGTTATGAATTAGTTTAATTCAAATGCTGTTCAGTATGCATTGCAACACACTGACTGTTTTATGGTGAGGGTGGGAGTGGTGTTACATGATTGCAGAGAGCTTGGCCAGAACTCTGCTCTCCACCAACATCTCCACTGTGTCCAGTCTAGAGTTGAGCCAGCCCTCTTAATGACCTTATTGAATCTGTTGGTGGCCTTTCCTGTGATGCTGCTGCTTCAGCACACAAGTGCATAAAGATGCCACAGAATGTGCACAGCAGGTTTCCATGTACACCAAAGGACCTCAGCCTCTGCTGAATATACAGTTGGCTCTGGCTCTTCTTGTAGTGTCTGTCCATGATTACTCTCTATTCCAACTTGTCACTCAGTGTCTCAAGGTTCTCATCCTGGATGCTGATTGGGGTTGAAGGAGACTACTTCTTTCATGCATAGAAAAGAAGAGAAGCATGCTACTGCAAAGGGTACTGAAGGAGGAAGTCTTAACAGGCCGTAACAGATGTAGCCGGTGGAGCTGGGCAGGAGGAGGGTAGGATACCAAATGTTGTAGTTTGCGCCGTCCATAGCTGATGAGTTAGTTGGGATAATAAAAGGTTACGTGGGCGGAGAAGTATGGCTGATAGGCTGCTACACTTGACATTTCAGCCATGGCAACTCTCAGAGTGAGATAATGAGCTTTTATAGATAGGTATGAAGTGTAAATAGGTTTAGTCTTTCCGGACTAGTGTTAAACAGGGTTTTCCGGCATTTAGCCGATTTAACAGGCATTATTGGCATTTACTAGCCCTTGCCAGCATTTATCAGCCATTATCATATTTGTTCAGTTGATCAGCTATTTTGAGCATTTATTACTGATTATCATGTTTATCGACCTTTATGTTCTAGCATTTATGGTCCTTTATCATCATTTGCCAGCGTTTATCAGTGTCTAACGCCCATGTCGGTCATTGGCAGCGTTTATCAGCATTTACCATTGTTCATCGGCCTTATCAGCATTTACCAGTGTTTAACAGTGTTTATAATCAATTATCTGAGTTTATCAGCCATTATTGGCATTTGCTGTTGTTCACCGGCCTGTAGCCTTTACATCAGTTTGTCAGCGTCTACCAGCGTTTATCACATTTACCAGTTTTTATCAGATTTTATGACCTATTATCATCAGTGCTTTCCGGCTTTTATAAGCACATTACCAGGATTTACCTGCACTTATCAGCCATTATTAGCATTTATAAGCATTTACCAGCCATGATCAGCATTTATCAGCCACTAACAGCAGTTATCAGCATTTATCAGCTATTATCAGAATTTACCGGTCATGATCAGGATTGATCAGCATTTATCAGCTATTGTCAGCATTTATCAGTGTTTACCAGCCATAATCAGTGTTTTCAGTGTATACCAGCCATGATCAGTGTTTATCAGCCATTATCAGCTTTTATGGGCCACTATCCGGCCTGTATCAGCACTTACCAGAGATGATTAGTGTTTATCAGTCATTATCGCATTTATGGGCCATTTTCAGGATTAATCAGCACTTACCAGCGATGATCAGTATTTGTCGCCATGATCAGAATTTACCAGCTGTAATTAGTATTTAACAGTATTATCCAGCGTTTATCAGTCGTAGACAGTGTTTACCAGCCATTATTGGTGTTTGTGAACCATTATATGCATTTTACCATTATCGTGTATATCAGCATTTATCGGCAATTACCAGCAGTTGTTATCAGCGTTTGTCAGCCATTATCAGTATTTTCCAGCCATGATCAGTGTTTATCAGTATTTATCGAAATTTACCAGTCGTAATCAGCATTTAAAAGTGTATACTGATGTATGTTGAATTTGTCAGCTGTGATGGGAATTTGCAGGCGATAATCGCCGTTTGCAAGGCGTTACAGTTGTTTACCATTAGCAGTGAAGATTAGCCATTATTGGCATTTACCGGCCATAATGAGTGTTTATCCATCATTATTGCATTTATCAGTGAGTATTAGCATTTACAAGTGTTGTTTATGAGCATTTTATAATGGATTGTCAGTGTTTGCTGGCCTAATTTCGTAGCGAGCGCAGGCCATAGCCAGCAAGTTAGTTGGGATAACAAAAGGTTACTTGGGCAGAGAAGCATGGATGATAGGCTGCTACATTGGTGTCGAGGGAGCCAATCAGCACATACTCATGGCTGAACTAGTTTCATGGCTGAACTAGGCATTTCTGTTATGCTACTGGGGAACAGAAGTGGTCTGAAAGCTTTTTTCATCCAAGAAATATGGTCATATGCTATGGTCCTAACAAAAGCTTTGTTGCAGTCCTAAGAGAAATTGTGGTATTGAAAAATGCATATCTTTCTCAAGGACAATAGTGAAGTTAGCAGACATTCGGCCATTCGGAAAGAAGAAAGGCTCTTCAAGAATGATCAAAAAGAGACAGAGTCTTGCTGTTTCAGAGCTTCTTTTGATGAATGAAGTATGCAGTGTGCACAGTGTATCAAGGCATCACTGTATGAAGACAGCAAAATAATAATAATAAAAAATCTCAACACCCCTTTGCCTGATGCACATAAACAATAAAATTGCTGTAATTCCAACAATTCTCAAAATAAAAAAACATAATCCTTTGCAAAGCTCATAGCACATCAACAAATGCAGAAAAAAAGAAGAATTTAGACAAAACTGCAAGCAACATAAGTGTCTGAGATGTCTTTAAAAGGCACAGATATAAGAAAAAATGGCATAACTTCCCCTGTCTAGCAAAAAGAAGGGTAAAGGGCTGAAGAAAGACTGGTTAAGGGCAATTACTTATACCAGTCCTCACCCCAGAAGAGGAAAGAGTACTGGGGATACTAGGCTTAACAAAAACTGAAGGAATCTCTGGAGGGGTAGATGTGTGCTCAAATGAGTTCCCATCTACCCTCACAACCTGCGTCCCCTGAACAACCTTCCCCTGCTCCAGGCCTGGGTCATCTCCTGGGGCTTCCTATGCAGAGCCCAGTCAAAGGGCTTCACCTGAGCAGACTACACCATGAAATACTTGTGGGTGTCTTGAAAAAGAAAGCAGGTAGAGAAAGAGCAGCTCTAGCTGAAACATGAAGAGCTACAACGGTGGAAGAGGCACCATGAGGAGCTAGTTCAGTTGAAGAAGGCCAGACTTTATAGCTAAATGTCTTTCACTGGTGGTGCTACAGTTTTCCAGGCCTTCCATTTCAGTGCCAATTATATTGCCCTCTGAACAGGTGAGTTACTTAACCAAGTAAAAATGAGAATATTGAATAAACAATAAACATAACAATACAGGAAATGGCATGGAGTGTTTTACAAAACAAAAGTCCAACAACAAACACAATTCACATATCACAAAAAAGAGTAGGCTACACAAATTAGGCATAAACTTTTCTCACAATATGCCCTCATGTTTCCAAGCCAGCCTGGTCAAGTTCGTCTTTCCTCTCTCCTCGTAGTTTAACAGGAACATTTTCTTCCTCTGTCTACTCATCTTCCTCCTCATCTTCCTCTTCGTGAAGGTGTATGCCAGCATTCACTGCAGTGTTGTGTAGCATAGCACACACAACTGTAATGGCACAGCTAGTTTCAGGTGAAAATCTCAGCACCTTCGAGGATTTCTGTAGGCACTGAAAGCTCGCTCTACAACACTGCATGTCATCCAGTGTGTGCTGTTGTATCACTCTTCAGCCTCAATTTGGGGATTCAAGACCACAGTGAGTAAATATGTACAGAGTGGACATATGCGGTCATCCAGTAAGTATCCACCAGCGAATGCACCATCCTTTGTCATCTGACACATCAGAATTGGTCCAGATGAAGGAGTCATGTATTCCCAGACCACTTGGCCACAATGTCTGTAAAGAGGCTTTGGTTGTTGCATATGACTTGTGCATTTATTGCTCAGACGCCTTTATGGCAGATATAGAAAGGGCTCAAGAGACTGGGAGTATTTCTGTGGATCAGTGTACCATAAACTGCACCAATAATGCCTGGAATGTTTCCAATGGCATGAAAACTGACCTTGGCATCATACAATCCATCCTCAGTGTGTGGAAATTTTATGTACCTTTGTGTATAGTGCAGCAAGGCTTTTGTGATTATATGCACAGATTTTTTTATACTGCAACTTTGCTAAGGGCTTCAGTCTGCAGTGGCAGACTAGTGCCATAAAATCAGAGGACTGTCAGTAGTTGCACAGTGGGATTAAGAGCAAGATTTTCCCTAGGTTCTCTTGCCAGCTCCTCCTGCACTAGGCGAAGGTGGGCCATGATCTCACCCCTGGACAGACAGTCAGCACATGGTCACTAAGATCAAGGGAATTATTTATTTAAAAGGAGAGCAGCATTAAGACAAACCACCCAAACTTGTGGATGATGTAGTCCTATTAAACAGCATCTTGGATTTAGAAAGATGATTCTTTCTAGAGAGGGGTACAGTGGCTTAGTGGTTAGCACGCTTGCCTTGCACCTCTTCGGTTGGACGTTTGAATCCTGCCTCCGCCCTGTATGCGTGGAGTTTGTATGTTCTCCCTGTGCTTTGGAGGTTCCCTCCGGGTACTCCCGTTTTCTCCTCCAGTCCAAAGACATACACTGTAGGCTGATCGGCATTTCTACATTCTCTGTAGTGTGTAACTGTGTGTGTGATTGTGCCCTGCAATGGGTTGGCAGGATAAGTGGCACAGAAAATGGATGAATGGTTTCTTTCTTGAGCCACCATCATCACCACATGATCACCATCATCAGCCTTTCTCTATTTATAGTTGCAATCAAAATTATATGAGCCCCATTACAAATCAGGTTACTGTCAAAATTTACAGTCTTTCAGCTGCTTGCAATGAACTTCTTCTTCTTTTCATGTCGAGGTTTCACTTCATAGTGGAACCATCGTGGTAGAAGGATTAGCCGCTCAGTAGTATGATACTGAACATTGCCCAGGGTGCGCCAGGGGAGGCTCCTTCCGTACACACACATTCACACACCCGTTCATACACTACGGACACTTTGGACATGCCAAACCACGTACCATGCATGTCTTTGGACTGCGGGAGGAAACCAGAGTACCCGGAGGAAACCCCCGCAGCACGGGGAGAACATGCAAACTCCGCACACACAGGGCCATGGTGGGAATTGAACCCCCAATCCTGGAGGTGAATGTGCAATGAACTAATCAAGCAAAAGCAATTGAAATAGTTCAACACAACGAATGCTTCAAGTAGTTTCCCCAAATTCAACTGAAAATGCAACTTATAATGATTTCTCCAGTTTCAAAATTGTTAAACCTCCTGAATAGAATCCCTAACAACAGCACAAATATGTAAAACAGGTGTTGTCTCAAGCACATCTGATGCAACTAATCAAGGGCTTCATTAGTTGCCCCAAGTGTGCTTGAGCTGGAATATATGAAATAACCGAACTGGCTAGGGACAAAAAAATCATGAAATACCTAGACGGGGCAGAAAAAGGAAGCTATCAATGGCTGCAACCAGATTTCTGAGAAGTCAGGTTGTGAAAAACCCTCGAGTGACTGCAAAGGACCTGCAGCAAGACTCAAAATCATATAAATGAGCCACAGAAGTTTTGGAATTCTGTTCTGTGGAGCAATGAAACAAAACTGTAACTTTGCGGCATGATGGATCAGCGGTTTGTATGGAGGAAGAAGAATGAAGAAAGAACACTCTGTCCACAATCAAGCATGGTGGTGGCTCAGTGATGCTCTGGGGCTGCTTTGCATCCTCTGGCACTGGAAATCTGCAGTGTGTGGAAGGCAAGATCAATTCATTGAAGTATCAGGAAATCCTAGTAGAAAACATATATGTTTACACATGCCATATGTGAGGAAGCTGAAGCTTGGTCATTACTGGACCTTCCAACAGGACAATGATCCCAAGCATACGTCAAATTCCACCAAGGCTTGGTTGCAGAAGACGTTCTGGAAGATTCTACAGGGCCATCACAGTCACTTGACTTGAACCCCATAGAAAATCTCTGGTGGGATTTGAAGAAGGCGAATATTACTGACCTGGAGGCCATTTCTCATGAGGAATCTGCTTAGGCTCCTCAGAAACGCTGCCAGAAGCTATGTATCTCGTTTGCAGAGGGTCATAACAGCAAAGGCGTGCTCTACTAAGTACTAAAGATGCTTGCCATGAAGGGGTTGAATAATTTTGAAACTGAAGAAATCATTATAAGTTGCATTTTCAGTCGAATTTGGGGAAACCACTTGAAGCATTCATTGTGTTGAACTATTTCAATTGCTTTTGTTTGATTTGTTCATTGCAAACAGCTGAAAGTCAATTTGAAAAATTTTAATGCAACTGTATATGTGTAAATTATTAACCAGCCAGTTTGATTATAAATAAGCAGTCTATTATTACCAGATCTCTATGGATTTTTCTGTAGAGGTTTCTGCTTTTTTGTGGTAGAACTGCATGCAAGCTCCAAAAAACAACATTCTTATTGTATAATGAATGTGTCAGGTTACTCATTATTTTAAGTTAACATACATTACATTAAGTTAACATACAGCATTAGTTATGAGAGGTTTTGGGAAATATAAATTAATTAAAGAATATTCTTATTAACAAGATAACAAAGATAAACCACATGTTCTGTTAACTAAAATAAGAAGGGACAATAACACTTAGGAGAGAATATAATTTTTTTTTTTTTGCTGCATATTCAAAAACCAAAACTTGCCCACACGTTGACCCAATAGAACGTAAGGTTCTTGTGTATTTTCTACCAACAATAAAAGTGACAGCAGCATCATTGCAGTGATCAATAAGTATGTGTATTACACAAGAAAAGTTTTAACATTGTTCTGATTAGCTAATTAGTCCATTTCTATTGGCTACAAAGAAATTACTGACAAAAATACAACTACAGTATGTGTTACTGCTTATTTGAGCTTCATTGCACAATGCTGTTTTTTAAATGGTGTTACATGGTGCGTGAAGATGTATTTCTAACCAACCAACACCAAATAGCTCACCTAGCCCTGTTCCTGAGTATCAACTAAAACTTTCGGTACTGGAATCTTGGCTAATGGCACAGTTCCACTTTTCTGCTTCAAAAGATTATAACAGGGTGTGTAGTCCAAGTAAATAATATAACAATTGACACTGTGCGTTAGGAGATGTGTTTAAATGAAATGTAAGACAAAAACAATTTAAGATGTATATAAACAGGATATTTAATTTCAGATTTATGATTTATAAAATATTTGGAAGAGTGTGCATTTTTTACTCGGTTAGTCTTTTGGAGTATACTATATGTCTTTTGGAGTATACTACATGAAACATCTTGTTTAATATCTTTGAGTTTTGTATTCTATTTCTATAGGTTTTAACTCCTTGGTTGGAGGCATCATGGGCTTCTCCATCCTAATCAGTGCTGAAGTATTTCGCCACGAGCCCAATGTATGGTTTCTGGATGGCACCGCAGGGGTTCTGATAGGCCTCATCATTCTAGCTTATGGAATAAAGTAAGTGCTTAAAATTTTCCTTCATGAGCATGCACAATTTAGAGCTGTTTTTTTAAGTAAAAAAAATCATTTGGCATATTAATTCCTAATGAGGTAGAATGCTGTAAGACAATAAGGACTAAATAGGCTGAATAGTGAATGCCATTGTTTTCGCCACAGGTTGTTAATTGACATGGTACCACGCGTAAGACAAACCAGGAACTATGAGCGCTTTGAGTGAGCGAGTTTGAGGAGAAAACAGCATACTCACACCATCACCACCAACAAAGAAACACACCTATCCGCAAATACTCCAGGCAAGAATACTGATTGTGACACCATTGGCATCTTGGCAGAGGTTACAGGACTAATTACCACCTCGTTATCATCACCAATTTTCAAATTCAGTCTTTCAGCACAACACACCTCAGAGAGAGGAGAAGCAATGATGCAGACACAGCAGGAGATGGTTTATGCGTTTGCTCCAGGTAAATGAAGCAAGGAACTCAAAGCCAGCAAATCCTGGTTGCTGGAACAAAGCCTTGGAAATACAAACTCCTTGATTTATGATGACCTCCACTGCCAGGTGTGGTGTGTAATGAAGTATTTGAGATTATGATGGGTTTTTCTCTGTCACCATTCACCAATTATCCATGAGCATAGATTGTTTGGACTGCTCCAGATTAGGGATGTGTTAATACCAACAACAAAAATAACCCAGTATGTTGTTCTTGATGGTCAGCCATTATTTGTCCTTGACAATGAGCGATTTGGACACAGTGAAGACAATTAAATGTACTTTAATTTGCTGTATGGATACGATATTCCAAAGTGAAACAAAATCCAAAATCCCCACACCAACCTTACTTGATCCATGGTGGAGTTAACTAATTCAATTCATTTAAAATAAACTCACAAACATTATAAAGAATGAGCCTAGTATCCTAAGAAATTAATATGCATGTCTGTACTTTTTCATACCTGCTATTAAAATGAGGGAAACAGATCTAAATAGAGCTTAATAACATGTCTTCATACTCAGTCTGAAAAATGGTATCAATGCATCCCTATCCTTGATAATCCCTCCACACAATTCCTATGAGGTTGATAGAGGTCATTCCACTGAAGGTCAAATGGGTGTCTAGCTGTATTTAATTTTTCCCACTAACAAAGCCATGTTGCGTCAGAGAAATTAACATGTTAAAAAAAATAAACATTCATCAAATACTTTGAGAATACAAACATTAGATAGCTTCCCAAAATCCATTCAGGGTCCTTATTCCCAATATGAGGATGAAGGGACTAATATGTTCATCATAAATACTGAGTTATGGTTTCTGTCATATAAAAAGCCATAACCCAAGGAAGTGTTATTTGTAGCAATGCTGGTAGTTCTAGCACATATTTTGTATTGTCAAGTTGTCAGATATCGTGTAGTATAACAACAGGGAGCCAACGTTAATGAACAGTATGACATGATAAGTGAAATGAAATGTAAGGGCAGCTCTCTTTGTTTGCTGAATATGAGTATGTATGTATCATTACACTATATTTACAGTACCAACTATTTCACTACCAACAATACATATATAATACAATATATAAATTCAATCTTTAGGTTATAGTCTTATTTGCACAGTAGGTATTGTTGTACCTGTTTTCCAGTTTCCTTTGGAGTCCCAGAACCCAGATACAAAGAGCTTAAAGAATCCACTGGTGCTGAAGCGACCATTTTTTTTTTTTTTGTAATATAATACTAACAAGACTAAAATTAAAAGCCAGAAATAATCATCCTAGAGCTTGAAAGGATGTTTATTCATATGTACGTAGATAAGTGAGGGGATGAAAGATTTTTAGTGGACATTAATAATTTTTAAATAATTTACAGTTTGTGTTTAAAATTTAGTTTATTTTTAAATTCAGTATGTTTTATGTTTTAGTTTAGTTTATTTTTAAATTCAGTAGGTTTTTATGCCACTTTCTGCTATTTTTAATGAAGCACAAGTCTCTGAAACTGCCTACTGCAGTATTGACATTTCCTCAGAGCTATTTACTAGTCTTTTTGTTAATAATTTCAAAATTGTCCAAATCAAACAAGAAATTAATTTAGTGCTTCCAAACTTTTTTATGTACCACCAGAAAATATTGACATTTGATAGCATTTCACTCCTAGATTGCAGTTTAGGTCAGTTTAGGTTTTCGATTAAAACAGTATAGCACCTGAAAAGCTATCTGAAGAGAAACACTATCTGAAGGTACTATCTATAGCACCTGAAACGCTATCTGAATTATAAAAACTAATCTATACCTCAGTTTTTTCCATCCATCCATCCATCCATGTTCTATACTGCTTATCCTACACAAGATTGCAGGGGAGCCTGGAGCCTATCCAGGAAACTCAGGGCACAAGGCAGGGGACACCCAGGATGGGGTGCCAACACCACAGACAATTTGGAAATGCCAACCCGCCTACAACGCATGTCTTTGGACTGGGGGAGGAAACCCCCAAAGTGTGGGGAGAACGCCAGCACACACAAGGCGGAGGTGGGATTGAAACACCCAACCCCGGAGTCATGAGACAAACATGCTAACCACTAAGCTTACAGATTCCAGAAGAACACTGCACATAACATATAGAAATACCATGTACAGTGTGTTGTCACCATTAAAAAAAAGCACACTGCCTAAGCAAGCACAGTCTTACTGACGTTTTGCTCTATCAACGTAATCTTGCACATAATGGGTCAAGCACATGATGGGCCAAGATGTTTTCGCAAAGTTTATTTCAAACCTTATCATTTCTATGTATATGAAACATTACACACATCACACAAATGGTTATTATGGGAATCAGAAAGGCCATTAAGTTACATAAGGAACATTAAGTTACATGTTAAATCACAGTTGCATGTAAACAGTTTAGCTTTGTATAATATAGATAGTGAATTCTATTTCACCCCTCCTAACAACTAGATGCACTGAGAATAACCTGTATTTCTTATCGTACACATGTAAACACATGCCGAGACCTTCCAACAAAGTCATGTAGTAAGATATGACACAGTATTTTTCAATAAATACCTATGTCATACTTTGAGTTTTTTTGTAGAACACTTAAAAATTTCAAGTGTGCCTTCCCTTATCATTGCTACTCACTGTGCTGTTTGCAACAATCTATGAACTTGTACTATTGAATTATTTTCTCTACACTCACTAAATGGCACTAACGCGGATGAATGTTTTTCCCCTCTGTAAAATGTGCTATTCACTGTTGAGTCTTCAAAGTTTGGTGGATTTCCAATAATGCTGGGACCCTTTTCCGTTAGTCTCTTCCCTTGGATCAGATTTTCTCCTTTTTTCATGTTACATCAAGTAGTTTGTCAAACAAGCCATGCAACACGACTCTTGTTCGAGCAACTGGTGTCTGAACCCCTTGTAAGCTGGTTCCCATGGGCACCAGCTATGTGCTAAGTGCCTCCGCAATGACCATCTTAAGGATGCAGTTCCTCAGATGTCTACTCAGCTGACTGCATGGTAATGCCGATACTGATGCTTTGCTCAATTGACTCAACCGCGGCCTAAACAGTCACAAATGCCGAAATCTGGTGATGGCTAATGAGCATAACGATGAGCATAACCATAAGAAGCCGTCCTTGTGGCTCAATGGCCAGTCATCTTCTCTTGTCATTATTTCAAAGAATGTGAAGATGCCATGTCTACAGCTGCATCAGGGAAATTCTTACCGGATGATAATGACCTAGCAGTTGAACTGCAGTGAACTATTGCCTAAGGGGGATTTGGACAGACAGCTTACTCAAACTCACTGGTGACGGTTCTAGTAAATGTGGAAGATCATGAGCAGGTAGCACTGGGCCACATGTATTGCTGGTGGTCTCACCATACAAAGCCATATGCTCAGATGTGTGCTGTCAAAACACTGAATGCAGACACACTGATGACAACATTGCGCCAATACTAGTATTACAATGGCTCTGTCATACCATCACTCCAATCTACAGAAGCCAGTCACTCTTTGAAGGAGCTGAGTGACACCTTGCTCCCAGTGGTAAGAAGCACAAAATGACTTGGTTCATGCACGGCATCAAGTGTGGCTATCACAATCTGTTCTGGAGTTGTGCTACTCAACTTAGCAAACTCTGCCCTGTATGCCACCAAAAAGCCCTGGATAGAAGAGCATAGGTTTTAGAATCCTGAATGGACCTTTTGCCACTTTTCGGTCACAGCAACCTGTTTCTGTGTTACAATGTCCACAAGGGTCTGGCCTGTCTTGCACAAGCTTTAAGCATGGAGAGTCATGCTCTCAAGACCCTAGCAGGCATCTGAATGCCCCCACCATCTCTCTCATGGGGTAGACCATAAACAGTACCCACCACCACTGAAGTACATCCATAAAGGCTGGCAGCAGGATGTGGTACAGCTGAAATACTGCAACTCCATCTGGTCTGTGGGTCCTGCTGACAATATCACAGGTATACAAACTTCACTTGCACTGCTAGTACCCAACCTTCTCTGGGGTCAGGCAGTAGTAGAAATCGGACCCCTACAACATTGTTGCTCTGACACAAGAAATTTGTTCTCTTATGGACAGAGACGCAATCAGAAACGAAGACCCTACATTTCAATACAACTTCAGGAGAAGGATGGTGGTTGAGAGGGTTTAAGACCCTCACTTTTCACATGAGGAGTTCTACAGATATAGTCCAAGTCATGAAACCACAGGATTGGTTTACATTGGTTTACATTATTTTCATGTACCTATTGCCCCAGAACTCAGATCCATTTTTAGGTTTGCCTTCCAAGACAGACATTTCGATTCAAAGCCCTACCTTTCAGCTTCTTCGGCAATGGGTATTTTTCAGATGTATGCAAGTAGTCTTGTCATCCCTGATTGCCAGTGGCATCAGGATACTTTCATACACAGCCAACTGGCTCCTGTGTGCTCCCAGAGCAGGCCATTTAGGACACATCCACACTCCTTGCACACTTTACAGCTCTTGGTTTCGTGGTGACGTCACCATAGAGGTGAAGGAGGCCACATAATTCATTCGCATAATGTTAGCCATCCCTTACTCAGACAAACTATTTATTTGAAACAGAGGAAAGACACAAAGGACTCCCTTTTCTATGGAGATGCTGGCTCACTGTGTGGTGGATGCCATTACATGTGCCAGATGCCCAGCTCCTACTGTAACATGCCAATTTACAAGGAGCATCTGCTCCTCATGGGCATGATTTAAAGATTATCAAGTGGCATGCCACTCCAGGAACTCTGTTTTGCCTATACCTGGCCATCACTACTGTCATTAGAGGTGTGAGTGTGGAAGTCATCTCTTAACACATTTCCAGTTAATCCTTATGTGAGTCCTGTTCCTCATGATATTGTTGGCATATGATATCCAGGTGATTCTTAACCAGGATGGTGGTTTGGAGGGGTGAAATACAACAATCATTATATATGCAACTGTGGATCTGTAAACCCTGGATAACCTACAGGGTTCATCATTCAGAACTGGTGCCGATCTGGCAAGAACTCAATGAGAAGGTTCCAAGGAATTTAGAGATATTTATTGTGTTTAGTAGAACACAAGGCAGTTACGCAGGGTACTTTCAACCACAGTTATGCATTTAATGCTTAATAATATGGTTTCCAGATAACAACAATGCACATTATTATATAAGTTTAGGTATTGACTGATAATATGTATATTTTCAAAACAATGTGGATGTATACATGTGTCTGTATGTTAATAAAGTAGATTTCACTCTGTAATCCAAGATGTTATTATATGATGTAACTTGAATTGAGTATGATCTGCGACATCTCAGCTCACCTTCAGCACACTGATATGTAGCGCCACTACTGTTGGATGACAATCAAGGACAGAACATAACAACTGATCGCTCACTGTAGCAAAGCCAGTTTTGTTTTTATGCAGTATTGAGGTCACTAGTTTAGCGGTTTATTTGTATTCATTTATTTATTTATTTGGAATGGTTTGGGGGTTTTTGTTTACTTAAAGTCTCTATCATGATGAAACGGTAATCTCTGATTATTGATCTTAGCAATTTATTGTGTTTATTTTGACAACAAAAGAGCTTATGGAATCAGTCAGTATTGTCAAATAGGCTGCTGATGTAATGTACTATATAATGCACCATCAAAAGTCGTAGTGTTTACATCATTGCTGCTGATTAGCCCACCATCAATTCGTACATGTAATCTTTTGTACTTGTATGATGGTTTGCGATGTTGGCTAGTAGAGATCCAGATTCCAAGTTGTTTTTTTGCATACTTGTGTTTTTTTGTTTGTTTTGTTTTTATTATTTCCCTTGTTAAATCAAAAGTAAGTATCTTGGGTGTATGCCCCACTGGCAGTTAAGGACTGCTGCTGTCTATAGCTGCAATGACTGAGTGATTGTTTTTGTAAATCATATATTAATTTTGCTATTAATTTTATGACGTTAACTTATTTAATTCTGCTTGTGGTTGTTACTGTAAACAACGTACCCAGAACCTAAAGATTCTGTTGTCTCTTTGTCTAATACTACTCTATTTAAAGTAAAGCCAACATTAGCAGTAACATTCTGTATGCTATAGTGTTAGCCTTGGCTGGGTATTTAGCAATAGTTGATGCTTAGCTGAACCATTTCTGCTTTGGCTTTGCATGAATAACAAATGTCTGGTTGTAAAAAGTTCAGTGGTACTGCTGAAAATGTGTTGTATAATAGAAATCAAGACATAGATAGCTTCGTTTTGACCAAAATTATTTATGGAAATAAAATCTGCATTAGTAACTATTGTCTCCTTGACTGATTCTTTAATGTTAGTCAACATAAAGTCAAATTAAATTGTTATTGTCACTTTAAAAATCACAGAGAAACAGATGGCTTGCCAAGTCAACTATCAGTTAAAACCAGCTCAAAATGTCCCTTAATTCCATCATGAGTAGAATTGCAAAACAAATTGCAATATTTAGAAGCAAAATTGTTATTTATTAAAAATAAATAAATAAATAAATAAATAAAAAGATTAATTGCATTTCTTTTTCTTTGTATTTTGTATGAAGAGATACTGACAAAATTTATTTTAATTCATGTTAGCCCCCCTTTTTTTGCAATTTATTATATTCCAATGATGATTAAGTCTGCAGCTGCTTTGTTATTTTTGCTGATTTGGTTTGTTACCAAACTTCAATTTATTGTGATCCCAAGCATCAGAACAAAATGAGATCTTTCTTTATTGTATAGCAGAGCTCATTTGGATTTTGTTCATTTTTCTGCAGTTACAGTAAGAATGACTAATTCAATGGTTCAACTGGTGCAACTGGTACACATAGGGTATATTGTCATAATAAAATAATAGTTATAATAATATTATAAATTTTTTAAGGAGAATGTATTTGGAATATATGGGGAACCTTGGCTGGAAGCCAAAAGACAGCCGCTAGATGAAATGTGACTGCCATCTACTGGACACACACACACACACACACACACACACACACACACACACACACACACACACACACACACCTAAGAGTAGATTGGCCACTTCACTGAGCACCAAACTAGACCACAACATAAAAGAAAAAAGTAAATAGTAATGAGCATGCAAAATGAAACCATAATCCGTATAATGAAGTGGAAACGCTACTGATTAGAAGTGAAAAAAAAAACAAAAAAAACAAAAGAAAAAACAATTGTTTAAATCAATATAAACATTGACTTGTGTTTTACTTAACAAACAACATGTCTTAATATATCTGAATATTTGAGTTGTTGGGAATAATGCTCAAAAACATTCATAATATATTGCATCTATTTCTATGCTGCTATCTGCATCAGTATCAGCAGTAACGAATGAAAATGTGTTTTCTTGGCTATTGAACTGTTCACATTTTTTTTTTGTACAACTTTTCAATATAGGCAGGTGATTTTCATCATCTGTCCAATTCTAGACAAGACAACAATCTCTCTGAGCCTTTCTCTATCCTCTACACAGTACTGAGACAGCACTTCTAAGAGTCACAAATGATGGATGCTGGTGCCATCAGCATTTTTATTCTGTTAGATCTTCATTGCTGATTTTTGACATGGTTAACCATGACATTCTGCTTTCCTGCCTTTCCTCTCTTGGTATTTTTTGGCTTGACTTATGTCTGGTTTGTATTTTATCATTTATATAGATACCACTTTATAACCATTGGAAAACATAAATCCTCTACTGCCCCTGACACACAAAATGTCTCTCAAGGGTCAGTCGACAGTCCCCTTCTTTTCACTGTACATCTGCTTCTCCTTGGCCAGGATCTTTGGCAAAATCTGTCTTAGCCTCCACTATAATGCAGATGACACTTCAGAAATCATGGATGGACTCCAACTTTAAGGTAAACTCTGACAAAATGGATATTGTATTTGCTGGACCCAACACTCATCTATCTTAAATTACACCATTTTCAGTTATAGACGGGATTACTGTTAACCTGCTACAAACGTTCACAATATTAATATAATTTTTGATGCTTTCGTTTGTACTGAATATCAGTTCACTCACAAAAATTGCTTTGTATGTGCTCCCCAACATTGTCCAGCCATAATACTTTGGCATGCCATCTGCCAGGACCTGTATAACCACACTTCCTTCTTTCATTTAAAGAGAACTTAAAACTTACCTTTTCTCCAAGTACTTTTTCCTACTAGTATTTTTTTTTTTCTAGTATTTTTTTTGTACACCATCCTACAAAGGAATACATTATCATTAGGGTGTAGTTCACTTTACTCACCACAAAATGGCACACTTTCTACACTTACAGTAGTGTAAAAGCAAAAACATACAGTTGTCAATCTACAGGGTTCTTTCTCTAACTGTGTTCTAGGCAGCAGCTTTATGATCACTTTAAATAAGTGCAATTGTACCGATGGTTCTGAAAATACCCTTATATTTTCACCTACAGTACTAGTACAGGCTACATGAAGCTCATGCAGGGAATCATTTGCCAAGCAGTAACATACTTAATTGGACATAAATAAAGATATGGCCTTATTGTTTTTGTTTGTTTTTGGCGAAAGGATTGGTGTAAATTTTTGTTAGTAATGTGACTTGAATCCTTTCATTTTTAATGATAGTGTGGGTTACCCAAGACCATTTGACTGAGTATACAGTGCCCTCCACTAATATTGGCACCGTTGGCAAATATGAGCAAAGAATGAGAAAGAAAAATTGTCTTTATTTACCTTTTGATCTTTTGTTTAAAAAAAAAAATGCTGCTCTCATGGATATCAAACAATTGCAAACACAACACAGTTTTATACATAAAAAGCCTTGTTAAATATAGGTGTGCAACAATTATTGGCACCCCATGAATTCATACAAGAAAAATATATTTGAAGTATATTCCCATTTATATTTTACATTTTTTTTAGTCCACCTGGGTGACTAGGAACAGGAAATTGTTCAGCTATGACTTCCTGTTTCACAGAGGTATAAATATGAGGTAACACATCGGGCAAATTCCTTTAGTCATTCATAACAATGGGTTAGACCAAGGAATATAGCTGTGATGTGCAGCAAAAGGTTGCTGAGCTTCACTAAATGGGAAAAAAATGGCAAAAGATATTTTTTTTTTGATAAAAATAAATATCTTTTGTGTTTTGTTTGCAATTGTTTGATATCCATGAGAGCAGAGTATTTCTGTGATTTTTTAACAAAAGATCAAAAGGTTAAACAATATAGACACAGCCTTCTTTGCTCATATTTACCAAGGGTGCCGATATTAATGGAGGGCACTGTATGTTCTTGACGTGCTGCGGCTTCAAATCCAAATCAGGTTCAGCTGGTGTGTAAACTGAGAATAAGTGTTTCATGTCGAGTCCATTTCCACGTCTCTCACATGCCACATGCTTATGATCACAACATAAAAAAGACGTAACGTGAGTAATAAAAACAGATAATGAAAAGCCTACATTTATTTTTGCTTACTGGATATTTATCCATCTTTGAAGGAACTGTTTGCTGTTCATTATTATTTCATCAGATGTTATTATCTTTACTAAAGGCAAAGAAGTCAGAATAACAAATTCATCACATCCTCTGATGGTAAATGGAGTCTGCTGTCAATCCAAAACATGTTCCAGAGATGCAGGCAGAAAATACAATCTCTGAAGAGTTTTGAGGACATAACCCATGCTTTAAGTGAAATAGCTTGGACTTCCAGAATGGTCCGTATTCACAGAGCTCAGTTGCAGTTCAATTCTAAAATCTCATTGGTTAGACGTTATTGATTCATTTTTTTTTTTTTTTAAGAACAGCAGCTCTGGCAGAAATTCTGGCTGTAAGGTTTATATTAATGCGCTCATTTGTTATCATTCCTATAGTAGCAATTAACACAAGGACAAGCACATAAACAGATTAAAAAATGTGTAATTGTTGATATGGATATAAGTTTTCTGAGGAGATTTTCATTTAGCATTTTTTTGTAGGAGTCTCCTGTGTCAGTGGTTTGTAATAGACAGATAAAGCTATAAGTTTAAGTTTGCTGACATAGGAAATTCTTTAGGACACAAGGGTTTTGTTTGTCAGTGACATGACACTGGTGCGGGAATGATTGTTCATAGCTGCTATGTAAGTATGTAAGTGATAACTGTCTACCTTTTTTTTTAAATGATCAAACCTTAAAGGTCTTGATAAAAACAGTTAAAAAGTATGCTGTGCCAATCATTACTGAATAAATATGGTCATCATTGGCACATTGCTATGTTTGAGGAATAAAACACTTTGGGTCATGCTAGCCTTGGAAAACTCCACTTTGTATTGGGCTTCATTACACCAATACATCACCAGCAGATCATGAGCTGACAGTGTCTCCAAACCACTTGGCCAAACAGCTCAATAGATCAGTGGATTACTTACAGTTTGGTAGACTGTCTCAGTAGATCTGTGTAATTCTGGCCCAGGCATTGGACTACTAATTGGAACGTTGTGCGTTCACATCGCCACCAAGCTGGTCCTGCTGGGCCCTTGAGCAAGGCCCTTAACCCTCAACTGTTCAGTTGTATGAGATAAATGTAACGTCATTTCACACTTCTGTAAGTCACTCTGCATAAAGGCATCTGCCAAATGCCACAAAGAGACAAAACACTGTTTTAAAATGTGATTTAAATAATTCCAGACTTTTATAAAATGCAATTTTATCATCAACCCAAACATAACCATTCTAAAATTCATGCAAGTTGACTCTTGCAAAGTCTTGAATTTGCAATGATGAGTGCCCATGACAGCCATTTCTCTCTTTTACCAGTTCTATGTATATTAAATGTTACTCATTTTACTGTCTGTTAATCATTTATTTACAGTCAGATTTCTTTCGCTTATCAGGAATGGACAATATTAGTCATTAAAAAAAAGGTTTTGTTTGACTACCTGGACAAAATGCCTTGATAACCCTGAGTAGCTGGGAGTAGATAACATGCTGAAAGAGTTGGTTTTCCACTTCATTGGTTAAAATGCATGGTTCCATTGCGGCAGCAGTGCTATCCTAGCCCATTCAGTGGAGTTCAGAGAGAAGTTCTGACGAAGCTTCAAAGCCAAGTGGAATGACTGGAATCCAGGGTTCTCGGTAGTTCTACAGACCTCCCCCACAACATCAGGCCAAGTGTAAATCCTTTTCCGACATGCTTCAAATGACTCACCCAGCTGCTCTGTGTTACTTACTCAGAGTGTCTATAAGTGTCAGATGCGCTCATTATAAATATTCCCGACTTCTTCCATGCTGTTGTTTGAAATGGGAACCAATTTCGCCCCACACTGAGAAGCAGGAATGAATTTCATAGCTTCGAGTCACATTTCACATGCAGTCAATATGGTTAAGGTGTTCAGTGACAGGAACAACTAAACAGATTGTAATAACAGATCAATTATTCATATGTTGATGATGTCACCTGCCTGTCACCCACAGATGTCTGGTCATGCTTCATAGACATTAATCAGAATTAGTAGCCATTTTTATATTTTGTAGATCATAGCACCGATCACAGCTGTACACTCTCAGAAATAAATTTACCAAATGGCACTTTCCATTGTTGCACATGTATTGTATCTAGTATGTATAGGCATGTGGTCTATTAATGAGATTTTAAAGGAGTCATTGGACTCATTTCCTCAAATGCTTTTTGAATAAAGCTTTAAAAGGTAAATCGGTGGTCCTTAATCTCTAGTTATGGACCTTGTAATATTTTTAAAGGTATAATTATTCACTTTTCCAGATGAAAGATATATACTAAAGGTACAGCACATGTATTCTTCTACAAACAACAGCAACAATGAACCACGCAGTTTGGTATAGAGAGTGCACTTGGTTTAAACAGAATACTAATTTTTCATAGCAATAAGCTTCATGTAACATGTTTTTATGATAACAATACCATAGAATTAGAGGTATCTGCTCAGCTGACTTTTGTTCAACCAGAAGCAAAAGGTAATAGTGAGCAAAAAATAAAAAAAAAATACCTCATGTGCCTAGTATTTTGATGGAAAAAAATACTTATATGCCCATTAGTCAAAAATGCAGAGCTGCTGTTAAAACGTGTGAAACTCAGCAGCTGCATTTCTACTACTACTTCCACTTTTCTTTGAGGAAATGGAAATATTTGACAACTAGAAACAGATATTACATGTGCATTGTCTACATTTCCTCAATATTTGAACCATACATCTGCTGAGAAACTGAGGCTATCACAGAAAGCATAAATTCCCAAATTTGAATTATTATTATTATTATTTTCTTTAATATGGGGAATTTTTATGGCGATAACTTTGTGAAGCAATTTGGACATGTATACAGGATCTGATTAATTAGGACTAGTGGTCAATGGATTCAAAGTGGTTCACATTACAAGTCTCAATATGCTCCTCATGTGGAACAGCTAAAGTAACTCTAAACCTGTAAAACATTCTCTCTGTGTGAGTAACTTCTGAGAAAGAAGAACATGAAAGCAAAAGCTGAAGGGCAGCCAGAGGTGGGTCTTTGTTCACTGAAGGTAAAGTCATTCTTCCTCGATCCAAGCTCATATGAGCTTTAACTCCCATCTGCAGATTTCCCATCTCACCTTGCCTGACCCTGACCATGAAGCTGTAGTCATTAGGAAATGGAAAACAGGCGACACTATTGACTTTTCAGTTCTGTTTCCTTTTGCACGTGTATTCCTATTCTTCCAATCTGTCTTTCCTGGTTTTGCTTTGTTTTTATTTATACATATTATACATGCACACAAAAAGCTTATGAAAGATTACAGTGGAAATGAGTATTGAATGCATTAACATGTATTTCAGTAAATATATTTCCAATGAGGCTATTCACATGAAATTCTCACCAGACATCAGTATTAACTTAAGAAATCCGGAAATATAAAGAATTCACAACATTAAACTCCATAAATGAACTTATGTGTAATAAAGTGGAATGACACAGGAAAAAAAGTATTGAACACGCTAAGAAAAAGCAGTTCTCCAAGGCAAGGTAAGGCAAGGAACCAGCTGAAATCCAAATTAATGCAAATTAATATCAGCTGGGTTAATAAATTGATGGTCTATAAAGAGGCTTTTGGTTACCAAGGTGTCACACAAGAAACCTTTCAAGATGGGTAAAAGCAAGGAGCTCTCCCAAGACCTTTGGAACCTTATTGTTGCAAAACATATTGATGAATTCAGATACAGACATATTTCAATACTTCTGAATCTTCCAGTAAACACCATTGGGGCCCTTATCTGCAATTGGAAGCAACATCACTCTGTCATCAACCGGCCATGCACAGGAGCTCCTCACAAAATTTCTGACCAAGGAGTCAGAAGAATAGTCAGAAGAGTAGCCCAAGAGCCAAGGACCACTCGGAAAGAGCTCCAGAAACACTTGGAGGCAGGTACCATCATCACAGAGAAAACAATAGGCAATGCACTTCATCGCCATGGCCTCTATACACATTCAACCCGCAAGAGTCCATTACTAATTGAAA
The DNA here is from genome assembly GCF_023375685.1 of Ictalurus furcatus. Lineage (NCBI taxonomy): Eukaryota > Metazoa > Chordata > Actinopteri > Siluriformes > Ictaluridae > Ictalurus > Ictalurus furcatus. Next base: position 9,610,110 of record NC_071260.1, on the reverse strand, counting down.
GGCATATTTAAAGTTTAAAGCTTGTTTAAAGTTTGCTACAACTTATATGGACAAGCCTATGAAATACTGGGAGAGTGTAGTCTGCTCAGATGAGAGCAAAACTGAACTTTTTGGCTGTCATACTACACACCATGTTTGGAGAAGAAATGGCACTGCACATAACCCTTACAACACTATACCAACAGTGAAGTTTGGAGGTAGAAGCATCATGGTGTGGGGTTGTTTTTCATCGCATGGTACTGGCAGACTTTATGTAATTGAAGGAACGATGAATGTAAACCTTTACCGGTAGATTCTTCAGAAGAATCTGCTGCCATCCACCATGATGATGAAGATGAGATGTGGGTGGACCTTCAAGCAGGACACAGATCCAAAGCATACAGCAAAGGAAACTCTCACTTGGTTTCAGAGAAAAAAAAAATCAAGGTGTTAGAATGGCCCAGTCAATCACCTGACCTGAATCCAATTGAACAAGATTTAAAGACAGTATGTTAAGAAGAACAGACCAAAATCACACCTGAATACTGTGGCCCATTAATTTTTTCATACAGGAAACATCTTGAAGCTGTCATTACAAACACAGGCTTCTCTACTAAGTTTTAAATAAATTTCAGTTAACGTGTTCAATACTTTTTTCCTGTGTCATTCCACTTTATTACACATAACTTCATTTATGGACTTTAATGTGTGGATTTCTTTATATGTGTGTATTTCTTGAGTTAATACCAAAGTCTGGTGAAAATTTCATGTGAATAGCCTCACTAGAAACATATTTACTGAAAAAAATGTTGACGCATTCAATACTTATTTCCTTCACTGTATTAATCAAACCAGGTGTGTTTGAGTAAGGAAAATAGTATGCACATTTGGTAGGGTGGCCATAGAAGACTGAATGTGATGTAAAACCCAGATGTGTGACCTTAAAATTGATTTTCTGTTTGACATGGTAAGAGGCTTTTTTTTTTTCAGCCTTTTTTTTCTACAGAAAGTCTAAACAGGTATGTGATGGTTTGCGGTTTCATGATACATTTTACCTTGACTTGATATACTATATATATATATATACGATATGTAAACCATCGCCATACAGCTTTGAGTATTCAGATGAACACTCCAATATGACACACTCGGATTCCAGCAGCAATGACCATGGGAACTGGATAAAAGAGAAGACTAGAACAGCTGCTCATCTCAATCAGCTATGAGAGAATACACTGTAGAAGACAAAAGAGCTGTGGGTGTCATTATAAGGTCATCTCTAACATAGAGGTATACGTTTGTTTCTCTTTTAAGTGTAGATTTTTACTCAGTGATGAATAATAAGTTAGGACAACATTTGCAAGTGGTTAGTTTGTGACTGATCTCTTTTATGAGCAGCAGATTGCAGGTCATCATGTTTCTTCATGAAGTCCATTGTCATGTTTAGGTTTTTTGTTTTTTAAAAAAATCAAAATTCCTGACTTCCCCAAACCATTTCCCCTCGGTTGAATCACTATTTCCACTTTAATGTTCCATTACTCATTGTCGGAACAAATTATGCTTGATAGAAAAAAGAACTTCACTGCAGATGGCACGGCATTGCTGATACAATTTGAGCTGAGTACATTTTACACCGAATAAATGGGAAATAAAGCTGTTTATAAGGGTTATATTTTTTAAATATGTCGCTTTACTACATTCAAACAGGGTTTTATGGATGATGAATCAAAGCAGGTGTGTTACAATATACCTACACATGCTATCTATACATCTAAACCATCCTTCCATCCATTCTCCATGCCGTTTATCCTACACAACGTCTGTAGTCTATCCCAGGGAACTCAGGGCACAAGGGGACAACCTGAACGGGGTGCCTACCCAAATGCAGGGCAACAGCATGTTACAGACAATTTGAAAATGCCAGTCAGCCAACAATGCATGTGTTTGGACTGGAGAAGGAAACCAGAGAACCCGGAGGAAATCCCCAAAGCACGGGGAGGAAACCCCCAAAGCAGACTCCACTCACACAGGTGGGATTTGAACCCTCAGCCCAAGGAGGTACGAGGCAAATGTGCTATCCACTAAGCCACCATGCCCCTAACATCTATACCATACCAATCCAATCCAAACCAAACCAGCAGATCTGTTTTACTGGCCAATCCTCCATATGTGCCTGTAGCAATAAGTTCAATAACTAACTTCACTGATAGCCACATGCTATGGAAAACCTAGGACTCTGCATAGGGTTAGGCTAACATGGAACAGGTGTGTGTGGTTTCTGTTCATCGGAAATATCCAATTGCTCTTACACACACACACACACACACACACACACGCACACACACATACACACTCACACACACACTGCAGTGGATTTGGCATTAGAAGTAAAATGGTTTGTGGTTCACATCATAACTGAAGTATCACTGCTTTAGGTAAGTCGTTTACAGTAACAGTTTACAGTTACATTTACAGTAAGTCGTTAAACCTCTGATTCATACACTGATATTTGTGTCAGTCGGTTAAGTAGGCAACACACAGGCACGTGTGTGAGGCCCTGAATGTTAGAATATCATGTCTAGCCATGTTAACATCTCACTCTGTGACTCTGTGTGTGTGTGTGTGTGTGTGTGTGTGTGTGTGTGTGTGTGTGTGTGTGTGTGTTCGTGTTCCTGGCAGCTGGCAGACTTGGCAAGATCAGCTCTGATTCAATTAGAGGTAGTGAAGACTTGTTCTCACACACATACACACACACACACACACACACACACACACACACACGCACACTCATGAATATGCACATTCACCCCACACTATTTATATGCATTATTACATGGCTGATTAATTATTCTTTTTTGATTCTAAGATGTGTTAGTTGCGTTGTCTCCTCAGCTACAGTAGACAAAGTATGAACAGCCTACACACACACACACACACACATACAAGGGTGCCCACAGACCAATAATTCCATTATACACACTTTTTATTTATTTATTTTTAGTTGTACTGAACCATTATATCACAAAATAAAACCATAAAAGATCAAATTGTGATCACAAATTTACAAAGTACTAACTGTGTGTGTATGTATGTGTTTGTGTGTGTGTGTTTTAATTAGTGTGTGCAGAAATCCCTCAAGAGGCGTCCTAACATTTTGATGCGTCATCTATGTTGTGCAAGTTGGTGCATGCACTGCAGTTTTTCGGAACACGTGATACACCCACACCCACACACACACAAGCACCTACGCATGCAGACAGACACACACCCTTAGGCTCAGAGAGGGAGTCCTGAGCCAAAGCCAAAGCAATTTGCTTGCTCTGGAACGCGAGTAAGAGCTTCAGCCAATCAGGGATGGCTGGGAAGCCCTTGTTGCCATGGCAACAGCCCTCGGCTTGCCTTATGCAGGGGAGAGGATTAAAAAAATGTGAACGTAAACAAATAGGAACCTAGATTTAACTGACACATCCCATGCCGGTGGGTAGATGTGAGTTATTGTACTTACTAAGTTTACTTTGTTCATCATACTTTTGGTGTAACATGAATCTATAAAGCATATCTTTGTCCTCTTGTTTAATAAAATATTAATTTCATTTCCTTTTATTAATATAAGAAAGTTCTGATATAAACTATAGTATCCTTTTACAAGACATCTAACTTATCAAAAACTTTTCTCCCCATTTTGTTGTTAGATTAAATGTGAAGAATAAGGACTCTTTCTGAAAGATGCTATGGCTTGAAAGCTAAAGTTTAAAGAGAAATGAATTCGACGTATATTTGTATATTTGTATATTTCCTGGCAAAAGGTACACAATGTAATACCAAGAGGATATTGCACATGTTTGTCAGTGGCACCTAGAATAATTACTCTTGGCATATCTAAAAAAAAAGAGAGATATCAGCTTACTCAAGCACAAGATCGTAAGATGGAGTTTATCATTAAAGTGTTCGCTAATTCTATGTGTGTCAGTTAACCTGGTATCATTTCATGTTAAAAGTTAAATCATTCGGCAAGCGTATGCTTTAAGACACCACTTTAGATAATTAACAGATTTCACAATTCGTTAGTAATTCCTTATGTTTTAATGGCCTTCTCTTAAAAATTCCACCCATAAAACAAAACTACAAACCAACATTATTGTATATCCATACGATAACTTAAGATATTCAGTGTTCTGTAAATTGCACTAACGTACAAAGTTAAGAGCATAAAGATAATCATATAGCATATAGTGTTATATAGCAGTACATAAGAAAAAACAAACAAAACAAGACGAACAAATCCTAACCACTAGGCATATGAAAAATGCTCCAGGCCCGGTAATTTACATTGTTAGTCAGTATTACCTATTTGTGTACGTAGTCAAACATTTGAATGCACGTACCCAATTTTCATCCAAACAGACAGCTTATTAGCACCATAACATCGATATAACTGTTTCTGTAATGTTGCATATATTTATGTTATATTTATATGTATGCCTGTAAAACACTGCCTAGCTTATATAAAGAGGCTAACCTCATTGAAAACTATATTAATTCTTAATGAGTAAGTCCATTTCATCACTTTGATCTGGTTCTGTAAAGGAATTACTTGAACCCTTGCACTGCCTCTGTAGTGTTATATACTACTATATATAACTTTCATGGTTGACAGGAGTGGAATCCATGGTTTTCTGCTGTTGTAGCCCATCCACCTATCATGTGAGTTCTGAGATGCTTTTTTGCTCACCACAAATAAATTTTTATTATTTGTTTGTTTTTCACACCATTCTGTTTGAACTCTAGAGACTGTTGTGTCTGAAGGACTTACCAGTTTCTGAAATACTCAAACCAGACTGTCTGGCACCAATAGTCGTGTCACAGTGAATGTTACTGTGATCACATTTTTCCCATTCTGATGTTTGATGTGAAGATTAAGTGAAGTATGTGGTCTGTATCTGCATGATTTTATGTATTGTGCTGTGGCCAGCTGATTGGATAACTGCATGAATATGCAGGGGTAAAGGTGTCCCTATTAAAATGGCCAGTGAGAGTATTTGTCCTCTATATGGTATCATATATGGTTATTATAGCATGAATTTTTCATATTTCCACTTCTACATCATACACATTGGAGGTGCACGGTGTCATTTATATGCCTTTTATAGGAGATATATACAGTGCCCTCCACTAATATTGGCACCCTTGGTCAATATGAGCAAAGAAGGCTGAGCAAATAAAGCACAAAAATACTCTGCTCTCATGGATATCATACAATTCCAAACAAAACACAGGTTTATCCAAAACTATATATCTTTGTTAAATGTAGGTGTGCAACAATTATTGGCACCCTTTTAGTCAATACTTTGTGCTACCTCCTGTTGCCACGATAACAGCTTTGAGTCTTCTCGTATAATGTCTGATCAAGTTGAAGAATACATGGCAAGGGATCTGAAACCATTCCTCCATACAGAATCTCTCCAGATCCTTCAAATTTCGAGGTCCACGCTGGTGGACTCTCCTCTTCAGTTCATCCCACAGATTTCAAGTCAGGGGACTGGTATGGTCATGGCAGGACCTTGATTTTGTGGCCAGTAAACCATTTTTCTGTTGATTTTGATGAATGTTTTGGATCATTGTCCTGCTGGAAAATCCAACCATGGCCCATTTTAAGCTTTCTGGCAGAGGCAGTCAAGTTTTCATTTAATATCTGTTGATATTTGATAGAGTCCATGATGCCAGGTATCCTAACAAAATGTCCAGGTCCTCTGGCAGAAAAAAACAGCCCCAAAACATTAAAGACCCACCACCATATTTAACCGTGGACATGAGGTACCAAAACCACCTCTGGTGTTTATTGCCAAAAAGCTCTATTTTGGTTTCATGTGACCATAGAACCTGATCCCATTTGAAGTTCCAGTAGTGTCTGGCAAACTGAAGATGCTTGAGTTTGTTTTCGGATGAGAGTAGAGGCTTTTTTCTTGAAACCCTTTCCAGTTGACTGGAACTAAGTGCCACAGAAAGGTAAGGCAGGGTGTGCACATATTTAGCAAGAAAAGAATATTATTTATTTACCGTACATAGTGCCTCAGCTGGAACAAATCCTGGAGGCTAAGAAGTGTTATGTTCACACTTGTTCTCATACCCCTCAAGGAAGGTAGACTGACATGTACACACTCGTCATTACTTGTTTTTGCATCATTTACTCAGTAATGCAGCTCATCAGCTACGATACACACACACTAACTCTTCCTCCTTTTACAGGGTACCATTTCTTTTGTCCTAACTGTATCGCACTAGCAGTCTACTTTATCTTAATTGATTGATTTTTTTCTTTTCATTCAAAGCATTAACAATTAACATTTTGTCAAGGTTAGTCGTTTCTCAGACATAAAGTGTTCATGCTTTTAATTCAAAGCATTTTCCTTCAAAGCATTAACACTGTATGTCTGAGAAACACTAACTTTGACGAAACGTTAATTGAAATTGCATATGTAATTGAAATAAATAAGCGATTAAACTTGACAGTGTAATCCGTATATTAAAAACTGGAATAACTCAAGTCAGTTCAATCGAGGTTCAAATTAGTGAGTCCCCTCACATTCAGGAAATTCAGAAAATCTCAAATGTTTATCGAAGTAATAGGATTTTCATGAATACAACACCACGATTTGCAGGAGTAAATGCTACTGCAAATGATTTACAAATGAATTAATTTGTATCCACATTGATAAATGAGCCCCCAGTGTTTGTATTATTCCTATTGGATCACCAGCAGCACAACATTTCATACAAAGTAGCCTAGTTTAGACAACTGAAACATGTCCACAACCTTCTAAGCACTGGGAATTCATCTCAAGAATAGAATGAGAAAGGGTTCTTCATTGGTTCTTTGGATGGTGAACAGTTCTAGCTTCCTAAAGTGGTTTTTACCTTTGAATACATTTAAACCTCCATTGTATGATTCTACATGGACAAACCCAAAGAATGCTTTAGGGTGTTGCCCTGTCAGTTTTAGCACATCTGGGCTACAAAAGTGGAAAGAGATGAGATTTATGGAAATAGTATTTACCAATGCTTAAAGCATCTCCACTTTTGAGAAACTCAGCCTCTATTGCACAAACATGTATTTAGGACTTGGCGCAGGCCGGAATTACGAAGCTGCTTCCTGTTTGCGTAATGTGATGTTGAGTGAGCTACACCCAGTGGAATCCTGGCCAGCAGCTTAAAACTACACACTGAATGCCATGACACACACATATCATCAAATTAAGGTAACTTCTTATATGGTTTACTGATTGAGTCATCCATAAGCCCATATGAGACACAGATCCCATCAGACAGATCTGTGAAATATTGTTATACAGGAAGAAATTTATACAGGAAGTATAAGTATACTTAAAAGTGTGCATTACAAAATTGTCACAAGTTGTTTTAAGGTTTTTTAATTTGCTTTTGTTGTCAGTTCCAGCTATCAAACATGTGACCGAAACAAGGATCAGTTGCTTTAAATTATGTATTAAAGTGCCCCATTATGCTTTTTTCAGCTATTACCTTTCATGTAGTGTGTTATATAGCTGTTTGTGAATGTAAAAAGTCTGCAAAGTTTCAAACATCAAAGTGCACGACAAATGGAGTTATTGACTCCCAAAAGAAGGAACCGATTCTGAACAGCTGAAACCAGTTGTTTAGTAATTCCAGACTTACTACCTGTACAAACCTATGTAGGTTTGTAACAAAAAACCCTGCCTCTGGTCTTCATCAGCTGCTCGCAAACAATGTGTACTTTGACCCACCATCAAACACTACAGTACAGTAGTTGCCCTGATACCCTAGCAGTTCAACTCTGACTTTCGTTTGTGTTCCCGTTATTTCACTGACAACTGCTTCTCAAATCTAGCTGAAGTCAACGTGGGATTTGTGAAATGATTATTTATTAAAGATAGGGCTGTACCCACTTTATTTGGACCATCTTGCACCTCTTGATCAGAACCTTTAAGTATGATTAATTATTATTGTATATATTTTCTACCGGGTGTTCCAAATGCGTAGTTTTGTGTTGTATATGTGTACAGCCAGTGCACAGCTGTTAGCCTGTTAGCTGCTAGATTCCGCTAACCGGCTAACTCACGTTGTTGGCAACTACATATAAACTTACCACTGAGAAATGTCCTATTTTTGTTGTGCTTGCGATGGTGATTCGGGTTGATCTTTTGATGTATCACTATCGGACTCGGACTCAAATTGATCAGGTAAAACCAACAACATTATTACTGAGCTGAAATTTAGATTAAAATTTCGTGTTTTGCCCAGTTTTTTCCCAGTCAGACCATAAAAACTAAAAAGCTGTGGCATGATAATTTACTGCATTCAGACTCCCCAGTGCAGTCACTGGCATCAACTGCACTGTTTTCTGGTAAAGGATTTAATTAATTTATGTGGTGATTTAGTGTAATTCTTGAATAATTCTGCCATAAATCTCACTAATAGGGCCAGAGAGTATATCACAGATAAGCCAATGTAGTTATGAATCCTGCTATTGGGTTGTATTATTTATTTAACTAAAAGATTAAGATTACATGGAGGAAGGATCTTATAAAATATCAGCATACCGGTACAAATAAGGACAAAAATTTATTTTGTGCTTTAATTTGTAAAGCTCTCTGACCTGTTTATGTCTTCTAGCCTTTGGGAGTTGAAACAAGTCTAAACCCATTAAAATGCAGGCTAGAATGCAGGCAAGGCCATGTCCCCAATGAAAAACTGTTGCATGTACCAAGAAAACATTTGCTGAATGGAAAGTGTTTTTTTTTTTTTTTTTTTTTTTTTTTTTTTTTTATATTGTAAATCGTATCCTCACAAATGTTGACTGAGAAACAGAAACACACCTTTGTTTATGTGCAGATAGGGATGGCTTAGTTTTGAAAAACACACTGTGGAACAGCTGAGCATGCCAGAGCACGTCCAAGAATTCGCCTAAATGTTCATACACACTCAAACACACACCAGCACCTGCAGTTTACTCTTCTATTCAATCACTTTGTTGCTTCCTGTAGTCCTCATTTGCTGTAAAGCATGGCTCAGCTCCCTCCTGGTTTACCCTGTAATGAAAGACCAGATGAAAGAGCCGGAACCCATTCAGAGGCACCATGAAACCTCATCATAACAGCTTTCCTTCTCTAAGTGCCCATCTAAAAAACAACATAAAAAAACACATAAACATTCTGCTAATTCAGATTTGGGTTTGTTGTCCCTGCTACCAGTACAAGTTAAATCACCATTTTTAAAAATCAAAGACAATAGTTTAATTCCGATCGAAGCCAAAGTCATAAACAGCAACTTCTTCTTCTTCTTCTTTTTCTTCTTCTTCTTCTTCTTCTTCTTCACATGTAACTCCCTCAGGCTTTTAAGATGCTTTTTAAAAGTCACTTGAGTAGGAAAGTGCAGTCCAAGTCCCACTAAAGCACAAAGCCAGAGGGAGAAAAGCTCATTAAGCAAGCAGCCATGAAAGCTTGCTTGGCCAGGATTTACGTTCTCCAGCTGGGGAGCCCTGGCACTGACCTTTGACCTTTCAGCCCCACCCAACCCTGAGCAGGGGATCTGGAGCCTAAGCGTATGTGTGTGTGGGAATCGCTTCCTGAGAAAGCCAAAAAGAGCTCTTTGGTTGAGAAAGAGCGCAGACAAAGAGGTTTTTGTGCTGCCCATCTCACCAGTCTTTTTTGTGAGATTGAGTTTCATTGTCCGGTACACCTGAGAGGCCTCGCTTCAACTGGTCACGGTACTGAAACACATCAAATGAAACCCTTTCATGATTTATCTTTACGTAACACTAAATTTATCATGGGACCTACCAGATTTCACAGCAGAAACTATTCGGACGGGATAAGAATACATAATGTATATCTGTTAAGTAAAGATGATTCTCAATGGATGATCAGTCTCTGTATAAATCACAGAGATTCATTATGTACACATGGCTGTCACACTAAAAATGCCATGGGTACGTGGTGGAGCAAGATGTGCTTGATTGTTAGTCAGTCACATGTATGGAGGCTATACACTGCCCTCCACTAATATTGGCACCCTTGGTAAATATGAGCAAAGAAGACTGTGGAAAATTGTCTTTATTGTTTAACCTTTTGATCTTTTGTTTAAAAAAATCACAAAAATGCTCTGCACTCATGGATATCAAACAATTGCAAACAAAACACATGTTTATGAAAAAAAATATATAGGTGTGCAACAATTATTGGCACCCTTTTAATCAATACTTTGTGCTACCTCCCTTTACCAAGATAACAGCTTTGAGTCTTCTCCTATAATTCGTGATGAGGTTGGAGAATACATGGCAAGGGATCTGAGACCATTCCTCCATACAGTATCTCTCCAGATCCTTCCAATTTCGAGGTCCATGCTGGTGGACTCTTCTCTTCAGTTCACCCCACAGGTTTTCTATGGGTTTAGGGGACTAGGATGGACATGGCAGAACCTTGATTTTGTGGTCAGTAAACCATTTTTGTGTTGATTTTGATGAATGTTTTGGATCATTGCCCTGCTGGAAGATCCAACCACAGCCCATTTTAAGCTTTCTGACAGAGGCAGTCAGGTTTTCATTTAATATCTGTTGATATTTGATGAGTCCATGATGCCATGTATCCTAACAAAATGTCCAGGTCCTCTGGCAAAAAAAAACAGCCCCAAAATATTAAAGAGCCACCACCACATTTAACCGTGGGCATGAGGTACTTTTCCATATGGCTACCTCTCTGTGTGCACCAAAACCACCTCTGGGGTTTATTGCCAAAAAGCTCTATTTTGGTTTCATCTGACCATAGAACCCAATCCCATTTGAAGTTCCAGTAGTGTCTGACAAACTGAAGACCATCAAGTTTGTTTTTGGATGATAGCGGAGGCTTTTTTCTTGAAACCCTTCAGAACAACTTGTGGTGATGTAGGAGAATTCAGATTGTTGTTTTGGAGACTTTCTGACCCCAAGATGCAACTAACTTCTGCAATTCTCCAGCTGTGATCCTTGGAGATTTTTTTGGCCACTCGAACCATCATCTTCACGGTGCATTGAGACAACATAGACACACGTCCAAGTCCAGGTTAATTCATAACATTTCCAGTTGACTGGAACTAAGTGCCACAGAAAGGTAAGGCAGGGTGTGCACATATTTAGCAAGAAAAGAATATTATTTATTTACCGTACATAGTGCCTCAGCTGGAACAAAACCTGGAGGCTAAGAAGTGTTATGTTCACACTTGTTCTCATACCCATTTTAAACTTTCTGGCAGAGGCAGTCAGGTTTTCATTTAATGTCTTTTGATGTTTGATAGAATCCATGATGCCATGTATCCTAACAAAATGTCCAGGTACTCTGGTACTCATATTTATACCCCTGAGAAACAGGAAGTCATGGTTGAACAATTTCATCTTCCTAGTTACCCAGGTGTAACAAAAAAATAATAATAATGTCAAAGAGATTATTCTTTGAATATATTTTTCTCATATGAATTCATAGGGGTGCCGATAATAGTGGCACACATACATTTAACAAAGATTTTTTGGGATAAACCTGTGTTGTCTTTGCAATTGTTTGACATCCATGAGAGCAGAGTATTTTGGTGAATTTTTTAAACAAAATATCAAAAGGTTAAATAATAAAGACAATTCTTTACAGCTTTCATTGCTCATATTTAACAATGGTGCCAATATTAGTGGAGGGCACTGTATGTGTGCTAGGAACTCAATAACTTAACTAAAACCTCCAGAAGCATTGCTTCTCTGACAAAAACCTTTTAAATGTCATCTATGTTTATTGTTCTGCAGTTTAACCCTTATTTCATGGTTTCCTTTTGGGTTTGTTGGTAGCGATAGAAAGGAGCACTAGCTAAAGTTTCTCCATGCTAAAAAAAAAAAAATCCAAAAATGTAAAAAAAAAAAAAAAAAAAATACAGAATAACTTGATATATTTTATGTAGGGTTAATTCCCTTGGTCATTTTTAGAAGGTAAATTACAGCGTAATCTTTCTAGAAGTATGCACACACAGTCCTGTAAAAAATACTGTGTGACAGATTCAGACAGGACTAAAATCCTGGGAGCTAATAATTACACTACCCCACCTCCCTCTGTAAAACTAAACCAATCCAAATAGGGTTTTCTGAAATTTCTGCAAAATCACACATTCAGGAATAATTCACAGAGTCAGATTGGAGACAGGTGCAGTAAATCAAATCAGTTCACTTAACACAGCCACAGCCACTGATTTTTAAGGTATTACCTGCTGTTTCTGCCATTTTATGTTTGGATGAAAAAAACATGGTAATGAATTACCAATGAATTAAGCACTGTTATACTCTCTCTCTCTCTCTCTCTGATAGCACTAAACAAAAGATGTTTTGTGCGGCACAAATACTGAGTGAATTTTGTGTGGTTGTTTGCATAAGGGAGCCTGTAAAAGGTAACCTGCCCCTTGTGTAATAATACCAGCCAAGCCAACAAATACCCCTATAGAGGCCATTATTATATAGGCCATTATTATGAGGTTTTTCCCTCACTCTGGACAAATGTTTGCTCTGGCTTCTGATTTGTCATATTCAGTCAACCTCAAAAGTTAAGGGCTGCTGGTCTAGCAGGTTTGTGAGCATGTTCTGTGAAAAAACTACTGGTTTTAGGAGACTAGAAAAGTGGTTGGTGAAAGTAAAAAAAAAAGGTGCAATATCTCAACTAAACAGTTGACCAAACACTACACACTCCCACCCAAAACACTGCTTCTGAAGTGTAAACCTTCATAATGGTTTTTCCATGTAAGCCAGCTACAACACTGATATATACAGTATGTGTGAACACACGGAAGAGGGCCTGGAGGCTTGGTCTATAGTCACAATGTCACTGAAAGAACACTGAGCACAGCAGACGTACTATATAACATGACATGGTTGATATCTTTCAGCACCTTTTTCACCATTATTGTGAGATATAGACATTAACACAATGGTCCTTAGATGAACATAAAAGCACTTGCAGAAAATGAGTTTAAATGACAGATAGGTTTTTTAAAAAAGTATGTTTTGCACACAGCTCAGCTGACTGAAGTTAAATAAGGCATTACAGTTCCAGTGAATAAAGTCTTAGTCATTTGCAAGTAGAGAATTTCGAGAACCCTGATAAGGCAGAAAGTGTGTTGATGTGGAAAGAGGATGAGATGGAATTCTTTCTATATCAAAAAAGCCACTTCATGTAGTATTCCACTTTATTATTCCCTGATAAGCTTCTCAGAAATTTGAAATGTTTATTTTATGCTATACTGGAATAGGATAATATGGTAATAAATCAATAGAGACCTATATTTTAAAGAACATAACAGGTCACAATGAAAGATAACTGTTTTTGATCAACTAAATCCTCAGTGAACAAATATTGCAGTTGGCCTATTTTTAAAAAAATAACTCTAGTGTTGCTGCCATGGTGTTACATGGCATTTAATGAAGAAAAATAAATTGTAAGCAGATACCACAATATAATTATACTGTGTTCTGTGAACTTTTTAATCTTGTTCTGGTCCATCATTAGAGAGATTAAAAGATTAGACAAAAGTTGAACAAAAAAATGCTAACGAATACTTCAGTCCATGACTAACACAAATGAACAAACCAGAAAAGAGCTGGAGCCAAAGCCTTCTCTGATGTGTGACCTCACTTACAACCACGCAACCTTAAAACATCTGTAAACCAAAGTCAACAACACTGGCGTCAGCCAGTTAAGATCTGTTCACGCTCAGCCAATTTTAAATATGGGGAAGAGGTCACTGCAGGGCCTTGCTCAACTCAGTTTGCAAAATGTGACGAATTTACAGAAACCACATTTAGAAATCAGATGACGTTAGCAGAGTGACGATTACATCTTGCTTGCTATTTGAGCTCCTAATTTATCTAAGAAAGATAGATTTTATTATAACATATAATTTGAATTACAGTAGGTATATATTTATATAGAAACATTTTCATAATATAGGTAGGTAGGCATCACTCACCAGTATACTATTCATGTCTTTGCTGAAAGTTTTAAAGAGTTTGTAAAATTACACAGGACTACATGCATTAAAGTTATATGTTTAATTAAATTGATGCATGATGCTTGACTTTCCAGAGGGGTCATTCTAGCCTTCTAAATCTTCATCCATTAATCATGCTAGTTCAGCTAAGCAAATGATACTTGGCCAAAGAACCACTGCTGAGTCAAATCCAGAGCGTGGCTTTAATTAAACTTCTAATGAGCATCTCCTATGAGCTCAGGGGTTCAAATGAGGACACTGACAGCTCTTCCACAATCCATTTTATACAGAAAAATGGTGTGAAGAAGGTAATGCAGTAAAACAGTTAGCAAGCAGGATGCGATATCTTTTTATTTGAAGGATATTGTATGTGCATTTTTATGTTGTATTATGCTACATTAACTATGGACATGACACACATATTCACATTTAGAGCTAGAAGCTAGTTTCTTAAGGAGTTGGCCTTAACAGACATGCTGTCCTGCTGTTCTTTTTTTCAAGAATGTAAATTCCAATTCATTGCACAGACTCATTTCATACATTTTTATATTGTCAAAGAAGTGCTGGAAAAGGTTGTCGGGTTGGAGTCTAACAACTGAGGGAGTATGGGACATCGCAGCGCTTTTCAGCGTTAACTCAGGGAAGTCAAATAATTGCTTGCCCTCTGTGAAACCCTTCAACCCCCTTGAGACAGCCGGACCGTGACCAGATGGACTGGTTGCCTTGTCAACCTCGCCTTCTTTCACAAGACATAGATGACCAAAACCAAAGTCTTTGACTCACTGCTCAGCTCAGCCCACCCCCACCCCCACCCCCACCCCCCCAAACCCCCCACACACACACTTTATTTTGCTGAGTGTACACTTGGGCTTAGGACAAAAGACTGTATCGACTTCGAAATCCTTTCAGTTTCATTTTCCTCGGATTTTCCCATAGATTTATAAATCAAACTTTGATTCTTGCAAAACACTCCAGTAGGTCAGAAACAGCTAGGTGAATCATATAATATCAAATAAGTCACTCACTTTACACAACATGGCATTGTCATGTCACACATGTATTTGTCTACTTACTACATTTTATTATTTATTTACTAACCTAAGAATTCATGCATTGACAGGAATAATTACAAGAATAATAATTCTTATTTTGACATCAATTTCTGCATTTTAAAGTGTTTGGTATTCACATATTTGACTGTTAATGCTATTTCTAAGACAGAAATACCTCAGACGACCTGTAATTAAGTGCCCTTTTCCCCTCAAAAGTGACTAATTATCATACGGGGAACTGATTCACATGACCTCGTATGTCCTAAAGTGACCCTAACCCATGTTAACCCATGTGTAGGAGGCCCACTGGACGAGTCATCACTCTCACTTCTCTTCTTTCCTATAAATAGTTAATCTCAAGCAGAAAGTAATAACTGCTTCCTGTTCTATCCTGCTTCCGTTGTTGAAGGTGTGAAAACAGTTCTGTGGCCTGAGAGTTCTAGATTTTGATCCAAGTGTTTTTGTTTTTTTTGGTTTCCCCACAGGAACTGCCTGCTGTCACTATGAAATAAAGACTTAATAAATGCTGCGTAAAGCAACACACAGTCTGGGTGATTAAAGAAACACCCGCACACTGCCAAACATAGTTTCACCAGAAATGGGTTCACTCAATGCTACCACCACTAGCTTTTAAATTTATATTTAAATAAGAAAAATAATAATTGCCCAGACTCCAAATTAAAATACTTTTGAAAGATTGCAGACCCAAAAGCCTTTTCTCTTGGCCTTTGTGCTCAATATCCACAACATCATGAGGTCAAGTGGGGCATTTTTATAGAGCTAACAAGTTAAAGAGATCACAGACTTGTCATCAATTATTTATCCATTATGTGGTCTGAAGCATCCTGAGTCTCTGGAATGCCCTGGAGATTTGGATAGAACAAATGCGTTTCCACTAGATATATTCATTGTGCCTCATTTGCAGTGGATTGCATCTGTAAATTTTCTTATTCACCTGCAAATGAAGTGCTTAAAAGTAATTAAATTAAGCTTCAATACTTTAATTTTTATTTTCATGCAAACAGTGTTATAAGATTTTTAAACCCCTTTTTTTCCAAGTGAGGAAGCTACTGTGTTACTGTGTTTGCACGACTTGGTGTACGTGGGAGTACCAGATGGTGGTGGTCTACCACAAAAGTCTTTGGAAGGAAACTGTGTTCAGCCGTCTGGCCCGGTGTTACTAGCATTCCTTTTTTTTTCCTCCTACCCCCCTTTTCTCTTGTACGGATGAAGCCAATGTTCCACTAGACCAAACAATGACTAGGATTTTTTTTTATTGTCAATTGTGTCTCATACTTCTAGCAGAAATGCAAATCTTGTCTCTGGACAGTTTTACAGTCTGCCATTTTAAAACACTGCTTCACTACTCTTTTATGTTGCATCCTCATGTAGAATGGCTTTACGTGGAGTTTTTTGTGACATAAAGCAGACAAAAAAAATGCATACTGCATTTTAGAGAATATGGCAGATAATTATTTACCCTGATCAATGTATCTAACGAGTGGAATAGTTAATTTTAAAGAAAAGCTTAGTCTTGATATATTTTCTGATATCATTTTTTCTTGCTGACACTGAAGTAATGGTGAATGACTCTAACCATTATGTCTAATATATGTAGTCCACCATGTCTAATACAGTGGGGGAAATAAGTATTGAACGCGTCAACATTTTTTTCAGTAAATATATTTCCAATGAGGAAATTCACATGAAATTTTCACCAGACTTCGGTATTAACTCAAGAAATCCAGACATATAAAGAAAGCCAAACATTAAAGTCCATAAATAAAGTTATGTGTAATAAAGTGGAATGACACAGGAAAAAAGTATTGAACACGTTAACTGTAATTTATTTAATACTTAGTGGAGAAGCTCTTGTTTGTAATGACAGCTTCAAGATGCTTCCTGTATGAAGAAATTAATTGGCCGCAGTATTCAGGTGTGATTTTGGTCCCGTCTTTTAAACATATAGTCTTTAAATCTTGTTTAATTGGATTCAAGCCAGGTGCTTTACTGGGCCATTCTAACACTTTGATTTTTTTTCTCTGAAACCAATTGAGAGTTTCCTTTGCTGTATGCTTTGGATCGTTGTCCTGCTGGAAGGTCCACCCACATCTCATCTTCATCATCTTGGTGGATGGCAGCAGATTCTTCTCAAGAATCTCCCGGTAAAGGGTTTAAAAAATATATGGTGCCATGTAGTGCAACGTCTGTCCATATTCTGTATAGAATGTATTATCTGTTCATGTATTTGTATTCAGTCACATCCCTACTCCGTAGTCTACTGTCTTTTGGTTTGTCATTTTCCTGCCCAACAGTGTGTTTGCTTGGCCAGTCATTCATAGACTTTAACCTTTCACCTCTGACCACTCTAACAGAGCCTTTCTGTTGCTAAACAAATAGTACTGCTTGATGAATTCTCCAGGTCCCTGGTCTAGAACCAGCCTCTCTAACTCAGATCATTTACCATATTCTGAGAACTTAAAACATTGATCTCAGATCAGTAACTGAGTCCAGTACTGATTTTGGAGCTTTCCTGGCCCTTTATGGGGTAGAATAGCATGTGCAATATTTAGCATATGGCTCTGAAAGAAGTTGAATCAATGTAGAATTGGACATGAGATCATCTTTGCTAACAGCTGTTAGGTTACAAAACTTTCTCATCCTGGTTGAAATAGTTCAAAATAAATGCCAAAATAAATGCCTAGGTATGTGAGTGCAAGGCTATCAGAAATATGATCTTGTCAGGAGTCCTTCACAGTAATACACTGATCTACCTAAACAAGTTCACTGAAAAACAACAGACTTTTAATAATGAATTATGTACCCTGATTGTCATATATATTTTATATTTAAGAATGTTAAACACCTCATAAAGCTAACTCTTTGTTTAGCAGCCGACTCTTCGTCTCCAGATTTCCATTCAGGATTTTCCCCAAAGAACACATAGACCTTTATTTTGTCATCCCAAAAACACTGACCATACTGAAACAAAGACAGACTAAACTAAACAAAAGCACTGTTTGAAGTCACAATATATGATCATCATACATCACTGACTCATCTTCCTTTTATCTATTGTTGACTCCTCACCTTTTCTCTAGAGTTAACCAAAAGCAGACACCGCAGAACCTCCATCATTAAACAAAAAAATCCAGTGGTGGAGGTTAGTTGGCAAGTTTATCAGTTACCACCCACATCTTTTAAGGTGTCTGTGAGTACAGAAGCTTTCAATACCAATGAGTTCTGAAGCAGTTCTGATGATAGGTTTGCGCCATCACACCCAAACGAGAATGGTTTCCCAGTGAAAAAAGCTCACACAGATAAGTGCGAGAAGCTACAGCTACTTGATGGATTTCACAAATGGTCCGTTTCCTTGCCATTTCTCACACTGGGTTCCACCCAACACCAAGGTCATATGAAAACTATTCTTTCTTGATCTGAGGTCAGTTCATCCTGAAATGTAACATTTTATTCCATGAAATTGTGGATTCTACTCCACCATATTTTCCTATATTAAAGACAATGGCTTTTTTTTTTTAGCTTCTAATAAAATAAAATCATTTAAATGTCAGAATATTGCAGAATTGATATATGATATATTGTAAAATTGGGGATAAGAAGACAGCCTGGAAATTTTTCTCTACTTTTACCAATAAATCATTTAGTAATAGTACAAAGATAATATTAATACCAAAAAATCTTCTTGGCTAGTATATACAAGTTAGCAGGAGTGATCCTGCTTGCTATCTTGTTACAGTACTTGCGTGCATAATTCACTGCAACTGCATTTTTTGAGTGTATCATAGTACATTTACTTGAGTTTTCATTTTAAATAAAATATTCAGCTGCATTACATATATTTTTGTGCACTGTTACTGAGTTAAAAGTAATAATGCATTTAACCCCAGAAGATTATAAGCCAATTAAAATACAGTATATGGGTATTTAAAATTATTACATTTTGAACTATCAGAATAGTTGCTAAATGCGTTAGTCAGCAGCAATATCTGAGACAGTGGAGATAGATGAGCAATGCTTGCCCAATTTATCTGAAATCTTCAGTTTTAATTAAAGATATTGCTATTTCACAGCTCAACTTGTATAGCTAAGCAATTAGACAGCTGAGCAAGCTAGACTAGTATTAAACTTAATATGTCATTCTGATGTTAACTAAGGTTTACCTGTTGTGTTAAATATATCTAAATGTTGCCAAAGCTTATTTAATAGGATAATGTGTAAATATGTAGCTGGAAACATGTCAGAATTTACATGAGCTAGGTATATAACTAATGGACAAGCTAGTGAAAACCCAAGAGCATTTATCCAAGTTAGCTAATCAGCTATGATTACTTATTACTGTATATATATATATTGGCTCGTTATGTAACTGTTCGAAAACACACAGTTTTGTTACCTGCAGACATAAAGTAATTCCATAACATAATTATTCACTCAATACTTTTACTCAAGTGAATTATTAATACAGTAACTGTGTTTTTGTGTGTTTTGTAGGCTTTCCAATATTGCAAGTTCTACATATATTGGAAAGTTGAGCTGCATCATTGAATGAATTACATCATCATTAGGAGTTTCCCAGTTTTGCAAGATCCTTTTTTACTTTCGAATGTGCCCTGGAGCACTTGCTGCACACCTACACTTGGAAAAGAGTTGACTTGCCATATATTGCCTTATTCAAAGGTAGATTAATTCATGATAAATAAGTGTCGTATTAGGATAATGTGTCAATACAATTAATTTTCAGTATGCGGAACTGCTATACTACTGTACATGTAATTGGACAAACTTTTTAGATTATTATAAAATAAGACTGCACCCGATTAGACCTTTTGAGAACTCTAGACAATAAGGGAACAGATAAATAGGGAAGCAGAGTTTAAGAAATTTTTGGGATTCCCACAATGGAAGCGCAAAACAGCAAAAAACAAAACAAAACTATCATAAGAGAAGTGAACTTCAGTTTCACCAGTGCACTCTCTACTGAGGCTCAGTAGGTCACGTGTAAACAAATGTCCTGTACTAGTGGAGATATAGTGAATAGTGAAGGTGGAGGAGGGATAAAAACAACCAGCATTGAAGCCTCAGAGAGGGCGAGACAGGGACACAATCACTGACTATGAGTAATGAAAAGAGGAGGCAACAAAAAGTCTGCTTCATTTCCATGAGAAAGAAGCTGAGGAATAGTAGGAAGAAATCAGTCACGCCTTAGTTGCTGCCTCAGGAAAAGTGGAATGGTGCTTTTTAGTCAGATTGGAAACTGAATTCCTCACAATTTTTACTAAGCATAAAATAAATACTTTAGAAGTATTTTCAGGTAAAAAATAATGCAAGCTGCTATTAAGGAAACTGTAACTAAAGAAACTGTAAATAAATACTGCTCAACTCCAACTTGTTTTTCTTTAGTTAGCAGATGTTATTAATCCAATCAGTTAAACAAGTAATTAAAGCCAAACAAATTTCCAATAATTTCACTTTGGGGATCAATAAATTCTGTCCATCCATCCATCCATCCATCATATATCTCTAAATGCATCTCCTTATATGCACAAGCAAACATTTAGAGAAGTTTAGATATTTACTATATGGCCAAAAATATGTGTACACCTGACCATCACACTCATATGTGCTTGTTGAACATCCGATTCCACATTTATTCCTCCATTGCTGTTATAATAACCTCCACTCTTCTGGGAAGGCTTTCTACTAGATTTTGGAGCGTGGCTGTGGGGATTTGTGTTCATTCAGCCACAACAGCTTTAGTGAGGTCAGGCACTGATGTTGGGTGAGGAGGCCTGGGGTGCAGTCAGTGTTTCAATTCATCCCAAATGTGTTCAGTGGGGTTGAGGTCAGGGTTCTGTGCAGGACCCTTGAGTTCTTCAACTCCAACCTTGGCAAACCATGTCTTCATGGAGCTTGCTTTGTGCACATGGGCATTGTGATGCTAAAACAGGTTTGGGCCTCTTAGTTACAGTGAAGCGAAATTGTAAAGCTACAGCATACAAAGACATTCTATACAATTATGTGCTTCCAACTTTGTGGCAACAGATTCAGGGAAGGAACACATGGGTATGATGGTCAGGAGTTCACATTCTTTTGGCCTTATAGAGTATCTTGTCCTATTTTCCATTGGCAATTAGCAAAGGTTTCTGGTGTAATCATGGTTTGAGAAGACAAGGAATGCATTGGGCTGGGTTTCTGCTTTTGTGTACTGTTAGCCCATCCATGCCCATTTCTATGGGTCATTTAAGGCATTCCAATTAGTCCATCCCTCCTTTTTAACCACTCCCCACTCCTAACAGGTTCTCATTAACTTCTACAATTTTTAGGTTCTAAACATCACACACACACAGCTTTGTGTGCCAGTTTAAGATACTTTTATGTGTATGTGCAATGCTCAGGTTACTACTCGCAACTTGTTCGCGTTCAAATTAGCTCATGGATACAAAACTTCCATTTGAGAACACATGGGAAGTGATGTTATGAACTACAGATTTCATTCAATTTGTTTTCCATTCCTCCAAAACCATACACTGGAAGACTTCTATAATTAATTATTATGTATTAGATCTATTATATTGTATATAGGAATAAAACAATTTAGAACATGTTGGTATAGGAAAATAATCAACAATGGTGTGGTGTGATATGACCCGAAATGAGTTACTGTTACCACAACAAAGTTGATTCTTTTCTTATTATAGCTCTTCCTAAAAGTGTTTTTTTATACCTCATACCACAGCAATGTCAGTGATTATGCTTATTTATTAACTGAAAGACACGTCCTAATTTTTATAGTTTATAGTTTATCCATTTATAGTTACATTAAATGAACATCTGCCAAACAAGTTAGTTCCTGTTATCACTTATGTTATAGCACCTATGAACAGTTATTATTTCATCAGCTTCTCTTTTTTTCCCTCTAAGTTAACAAGAAAAAATACATAACTTGTCATGTTACCAAGAAACCACAAAGTGCTTCGACTTTGAGACTTATTGAACAGCTTTACTTCTGACTGTTACAAAGCACGGACAGTAGAGGCTCCAAATAAACGTCTTCTTATGGAAAACCTCAGCATATCAACAATTACTCATTTTATAATCAGTTCATGTGGAGCGTCCACAATACATGTCCCTGTGTTCGTTTTTACTATTGAAATAACAATGTATTAGAACATATATTACTTACTGTCAGCTCTAGAGTCAGAGCTTCAGCTATAGAAAATTAATCAACACCTATACGATTAAAAAAAATCAACAACACTCTAGTATAAAACAGTTTTATCCAGGTGAAGCTGAAGAATTTTGGCCAATTTTGGAGTTGGTATCATATCAGCATTAGCATTTTAGCATCTATGACTGTTGACTGTTGATAGACAACATGGCGGGACTGTTCTCTCTCTGTCTTGTCTTTCCCTCATCTTCTTCACGCCTTCTGTTCTTGTTCCTCTGTTTCCTCTCCCTGGCACTGCAGTGCTGCTCATGTAGTCTGTGTTTGAAGGCGCTTCCATTATTGGATTACATGCGAAATTCATCTTTCCACAAATGATGCTGATTTTCATCTTTTCTTTCCCCTGTTCATTTCCCATAGATTAATTGTGCTGTGTCTGTGAGAGTGGAAGGAGTGCGTGCTGTGGGGTGGAAGATGGATAGGCTCGAGTGGAATATTCCAGAAGCTTCCGTTTCTGTTTCTGGACTACAGTGAGCGGGATAACAAATGCATTAATCAGACATGTCACTGATCCACCAATGAGGGCTTGTTGAGAAAATGACACAGACGCACACACACAAATACACACACACTCTCTCTCTCTCACACACACACACATACACACACACACACACACACACAGACAATACTGCTGAAATACAGATGCAAAACCAACATAAAGTGGGTTACCAAGGTGTTGAGCCACCATGAGCCATCTGAACAGCTTCAATTAACCTTGGCGCAGATTCTATAGATCTTTGTAACTCTACTGGAGTGATCACAGACATCATTCTTCCAAAAGACATTCCCTCAAATAATATTTTGATCATGTTGATGGACAGCGTCACTCTAACATGTCACTCCAAAATCTTCCTATATGTGTTCATCAGGTGTTGTGAAGGCCAGAGCATATGATTTACATCATTTTTCATCCTCATCTGTCAATTCAGTGACGCCTTGTGTCCTGCGCATGGGGGTGGGGTCATCCTGGAAGAGACCACTCCTATCAGCATTGAAATGTTTCATTTTAAGATCTAGAAGAACTTTGTTTTGATTTCCAGTGGTTTTTTCCATCTATGGGGACAAGTGGAATCAAACAATGCCAACAAAACAGTAGCATAACAGAGCCACTGCTTTTTCCTTTAATTTGTCAGATGTCTGTACTGTATGTCACACAATTATATAAATCACTCTCTCCAGCTTGTGTACATGCTGTAATCACCCAGGTTAATCTGCTACAGGCTTACTTTAGAGTTCCCTTTCAGATTCTTCAAACTTGTCCTAATTCTTCACCTGATCACAGTTACAGCTGATCTTGGACTAGCTTAGCTGTGTGCTCCATCTTATGTTATTTAAAACCAGAATAAGACTAAATATGATCTTTAGAGTCAAACGCAAGAGCCCTGAACTACCTAGGCCTCATCAACAGCTTGTACGAGGCACATCCAAACAGAGGTAATGCACAAATGGTGTCATTGGAGGACTGTACCTTGATGGATGACGTTTGCTCACTCCAAGCTTTCTGATCACCTCAGAGTGTTTAGACGCATGCTAATAGCAACAAACGCCTATGTTGCTGCATAGTCACAGACTTAAGAATCGAACACAATACTCCCAAAAAGCTGATTTATAATTCAACACAAAACAATGGCAGGCTGTTTTGTAGTATTTGTACCTAAAACCTAACACTAACAGTGTTTAAAAGCTAATCACATAACCTGTCTTGTTTTAATTTTTTTTACCATGACTAGCCTTTCTGGGTAAAGTAGTTCCTTAAGGCTAAAACAAATATAATTCAGTGTGGTTTCCAAACCCCGAGGCAATCTCATGGGTTTTGTGGTTAAACATTTTGTTAATCATTTACCACTCATTCATATTCATAACGCTGTATTCAGAGGCAGGAAGACTACAAGTCATATCCGAATCGAATGCTTGTAGAAAATGCTGCCTGAGTAGAAATATAATTTTTTTTTTTAAATAGTCCATCAGTAATTTAAAAAAGTAGTCGACTTGTTGTCTTTTCTGTAGTCAAAGCAAAAACTGTTACAGGACATCGCTAGTTTTAAGCTCAACCTGCGCTTCAATTAACAGCCAAACACAGGCTACAAATTTAATTTCCAGAAACACTGCTAACGACAAAAGTAAATAAATTTGTTCAATCAATGTGCAAATGAATGCATTTGTGTATCATATTAAATTATTTAAGGATATACCAATTGTTGGTGGGGTGGTTGTGGCGGCTGTGGCTCAGGTGGTAGAGTGGGTTGTCCACTAATCGTAGGGTTGGCGGTTCGATTCCCAGCCCACATGACTCCACATGCCGAAGTGTCCTTGGGCAAGACACTGAACCCCAAGTTGCTCCCGATGGCAAGTTAGCGCCTTGCATGGCAGCTCTGCTATCATTGGTGTGTGAGTGTGTGTGTGAATGGGTGAATGAGACACAGTGTAAAGCACTTTGGATAATAGCGCTATATAAGTGCAGACCATTTATGATGAAATGTGCTCATGTGGATGCATCTGGGAGGTTTTTCAGCCATATTCAGCCCCAGCCTTAGTATAGCATCTGAAAACCAGTCTGGATTAGACTACTTGAGCTGCCATGCACCGCTGATCTAACTCTAAACTAGCTGAGGGGTTATGGAACGTGATGTGCAACACGTGGCTCTGATAGCACTCTTAACACAACAGAATTCACTCTTGAACAGTGCAAGGATTTTATTTGTTTTAGTTTTAAAGGACTACAAAAATAAATTGACTCCATCTAGTCTGAAATATTTTCCTATAAATCTCATAATCCTGTGCATCAGCCAGTCAATAGAGGAGTTATTTATACATGGTTTGGCTGGACATTCAATTTTTAGCTGGAAAAAGAGACAATAAAAATGAGACACATGGCAATAATACTGTAAGTTCGATAAACATCACTACACATTCTGAATGTTAGAAAATGTGTGAGGAAGGGAAAGTGCATGTAAGGGCAAGATTATGTTTTAGAAAAGTCGAGAAAACTTTAGTACAGAGAAATTAACAATAGTTCTAAGAGCTGTACTAGCTGTACGACAGTGTTAGCCAAGGGTTAAAATGACATTTTTGATCATGTGATGTTCCAATGTTCTGTTTAGCTCCTGCATGAGTAAGCTGCTGTATATGTGTGCGCGCGTGTTGCTGTCTGGTTAAAATAGCATGGCAACAGACATAGCACTGTTTCACTCCTGCAAAAGCAGAGAACAGCATTCACAGGCTTAAGGATATGCCATTGAGACTTCACAGCTTAGTTACTTCAGAATGTTTTAGCAACTATTATCCTGACTTCCTGGACAAAGCTCTAACAATCTGTACACTTAATCATCCTAATAGATATCAAAGTTGTGGTCCTTAATTTTATTATCTTTTTAATAGGATGAAGATCAGTAACAATATTTATAGAGTTCATATCAGGACTGTTTAGTTTTTGTCGTTAGAAGCATGAATGGTCATGTGAATGGAATGCGTTTTGTATAGAAAGTTGCTTCTTTCCTAATCTAAATGCAATTGTAATAAAAGTACAAGAAGTGCTACAATTAAATAAACAGATCACAAAGAGTCTGATTCAACGAGAAATTAATAGTTTCGTTTTGTTTGCTGTATTTAATTTGGCTTGGTTTCATACACATGTACACATAATTAAACAACAACAACAACAAAAAAAACATTGGCTAGAACTGAAAATGTGTTAATAAAACTCTTTCCTGTCATTCTCAGTGCAACCTGGATATTGCTGAGGATGGTGCTGCTTGAAGTACAATGGAAATGGTTTTGGACCTCAATTTCACAAGAATAGTTGCGCTGTGGTGCTGGGACTACGGTTCCTGCGATGGCCTTAGGACTGCAATTACCACACACAATTTTGCACTCAGGTCTCCTTTAATGAACAGTGGATTGGTTCAACAAACAGACTTCATATAAAAACCATAATGAACTTACATTTACTTTCACACTATCCGTTGTCACCCAGATGATGATGGGTTCCCTTCTGAGTCTGGTTCCTCTCAAGGTTTCTTCCTCATATCATCTTAGGGAGTTTTTCCTTGCCACCGTCACCACTGGCTCAATAGGGATAAATTCAAACACTTAAAATCTGTATCCTGTGTTTGTTTCTGCAAAGCTGCTTTAAGACAATGTCCATTGTTAAAAGTGCTTTACAAATAAAATTTAATTTAATTTAATTCTTAGGTCAGACCATGGAGAACATGAAGTAGACACTCAATAAAGTACTAGATAATTATATAAATATGTAGTTTAAAATTATTTTGTGCATCACAAATCCAACTTTTATTTTCTCTTTTTGTTCATCGGTCCAAATATCCAGAACATATGAAATTTCTGTGCTAAAGCGCTGTCCTTTGGCTCAGTTTGAACCTTGTAGCTAACATCTAGCAAAAATGCAGCCCATAATCCAAAATATACAATATGATTGGTTCACTTCCTGCAGATGGATCAGTTTCTGATGATAATCACTTTCTTGCTGTAATCAAACTGCTCCAGAGTTTCAATGGAACTGGACCGAGGTCACTTTGCTCAGACACTCTTGGATCGGTTGTTTTGATCCACACCCGAGTGTTATTGATGTGCTTTCACCTGCACAAATGAACTGCAGCAAAGAGGAAAAAGAAAAAAACCACCACGGCATATGTGACGCCATATGTGATTTTGCTGCAACATGCACAGTTATTTTGTCCTTTTTTCAGAAAAGTACTTGAATTGGCAAAATTGCAATTTCACGTAATTGTTTTGGACGGTTATATTAGTTGGCAAATGAGACCTTTTAGCTGTACTCATGGTCGACGCATGTGAATTGAAGAGAGCTTTGGCTGAATGGGTGTTGTGATGATGTCACAGGACACATCTTGACCCAAGTCTTCAGAAAATCTGTGTTAATTTTGAAAAATCGCAAGCTCTTCCGAATATTGTGGAGTTTGCATGATTTTGTGTTCATTATATTCCTTAATGCTAAAAATCTCAGCAATTCAATTTGTATAAATGTGTGGAGGCCTAAATGGCAGTTGACCTTGTTGATGTTTGTTCAGTACCAAACAAACAGTATGCGTGTGGCTCTTTCGCTAAAGTCAAAATGTAACTTTAACATTTTTGTCATTCTGAGGCCACCATCTACAGAAACCTGAGTATCTGGCTCTCTCAGAAAGCCATTAGTGATTGTCTTGGGCTAGCAGAGGGTGGTGAATACTGATGAACAGATCAAATTGAGAGGAGGGAGTGAATGTATCACTCCCACAAGGGACTGTAAGATGGAGACTTCATAGGGGAGGGGACTGATTCAAACTCGTTTACTGGAGATTTCAGTTCTCTATGTCCTATACCCACTAGGAACCTCTGTGTGTCTGCCTGCCTCGACCCCTACACACACACACATACACACACACACACACACACTTCTTCCCCCACCCTACAATCTCTGGATTGAGTCACCCTTCCCCCTCTCAAGGGAAATGTAAACACACACACACACACATCCCATTTGGCGCTCTCTCGCTCTCTCTCTCTCACACGGTCACACACACACACACACACACCATCAACACATTTGAATTAGCGGAGCTAGTAGAGGGCCAGAGGCCAGGAGTTGATTGACATGCAAGCTGCTTTCACCCCGATTGGAGGTTGGAGGATCCTGAGGTTAGATAATGTTCTCTTGCATGTATTTCCATTCAATTTAATACAAGTTATCATTGAATAGCTTCATAGCATTAACCATTAGAGTTTAGACAGAGAACTGAACATACATAAAGATGCCTTTGCTGGGAAAACAAATACACACCTAGAATATTTATAGTAAGGGCTTGTATTTACATGACTACTAAGAACAAGAGTGTTTGTGTGATTTGGAAAAGGGGGGGAGAAGAAAACTCTCGTACACAGAAGAATGCATGCTGCTTTGTATATATATTTGAAAGACCTACAAAACACTGAAAGCTCTTTCAACCAAACCGAGGAGACAAAGTGGCAGAAAAGTTCATTGTGGACACACACACATGGTTGACTTGTCCTAGTAAGGACCTTCCATTGACATTTATTAATATGTTATGTACACACCTAAATTAAACTCAGACCTTAACCTCAGTAACCAAAAGGAAAGATGTTGCCTGCTTTATTATTATTATTATTATTATTATTATTATTATTATTAAATAATAAAAGCTGGAAAAAATCAGTTTTCCATGTGGGGGACCAGTGAAATGTCCCCACATTTGGTCCCCACCAAGATATAAAAACATGCCCCCCCCCTACCCAAACACTGTGGAACACAAAGAGACCAGCTTAAAATGGAAACCATTCAGACAGCTTACCTGGAAAAGAAAATGTGGTCTAGCCTTATAATTACCTGAGTCTTTTGTAGGCTTGTGATCTTAGCACGCAATGTGATGTTATCATTCTTTCTCATACAGTATTATTATGAAATTGCGTAGACATGAGTGGAGATTTGAGCACAGTGAGTTGCGAATAAACAAATCTACAATGGATTCGGTACAATTTTAAAATAAGCAGATGATGAATCAACTTTAACTGTGTGGAAACATGTCCCTTATTTACGCATCATCTGCATACGATACAGTCCAGTTTTACCCTCATATGCATGTAATTTACATGAAAAGCACCATAATGTATGCATGTGTTGCGATAGTGAGACAATAAAAGGAAAGCATTCAGCAAGCTACCAGTGTTGGTAATCAGAGGAAAAAAAGTAGATAGAGATGGGAGAAAATATATTACGGTGAATTTGAAAAATGGCACAAAATAAAAACTTAACATTTAATCAATATATTAACACTGCTAAATGGACAAGATGGTCAAATAGTTAAGCAGTTCTTTGTTTTTTGCATCATGTAATAAGTGAATATACAGTGGGGGAAATAAGTATTGGACACGTCAACATTTTTCTCAGTAAATATATTTCCAATGAGGTTATTCACATGAAATTTTCACCAGACTTTGTTATTAACTCAAGAAATCCGGAAACATAAAGAATTTGCAACATTAAAATCCATAAATAAAGTTATGTGTAATAAAGTCGAATGACACAGGAAAAAAGTATTGAACACGCTAACTGAAATTTATTTAATACTTATTGGAGAAGCCTTTGTTTGTAATGACAGCTTCAAGACACTTCCTGTATGAAGAAATGAATCGGCCGCAGTATTCAGGTGTGATTTTGGCCCATTCTTCTAAACATATAGTCTTTAAATCTTGTTCAATTGGATTCAAGTCAGGTGACTGACTGGGCCATTCTAACACTTTGATTTTTTTTCTCTGAAACCAATTGAGAGTTTCCTTTGCTGTATGCTTTGGATCGTTGTCCTGCTGGTCCACACACGTCTCAGCTTCATCATCCTGGTGGATTGCAGCAGATTCTTTTCAAGAATCTCCCAGTAAAGGGATCCATTCATCGTTTCTTCACTATATATTCTGCCAGTACCATGCGATGAAAAACAGCCCCACACCACACTGTAAAACCAGATAAGTTCATTTAACTCAAAATGTTTGAGGAAACTAATTACCTCAAAATTTTTAAGTTGTTAAATCAATTTCTTTAAGCCAAATACACTTAAATATAACAAGTTTGAGTAAATTTTTTGTTATATTTAAGTGTATTTGGCTTAAAGAAATTGATTCATCAACTTAAAAATTTTGAGGTAATTAGTTTCCTCAAATTTTTTGAGTTAAATGAACTATCCGGTTTTACAGTGTGGTTCCTTGCCTTACCTTGCCTTGGAAATCTTGCCAGATTTCTTGAGTTAATACTGATGTATGGTGAAAATTTCATGTGAATAACCTCATTGGAAATATATTTACTGAAAAAAATGTTGACGCGTCCAATACTTATTCCCCCCACTGTAGATAATTATGTAAATGTGCTCTGATTTTTTAATAAAGTTGTGTAGGTTCAGGTAGATTCTGTAAAAAAAAACAGGTAGTTATGTGAACTACGTACTTGTATACATAGCTAGGCTTTTAACCAGATTAGAGCTCTACTAGGCCAGATTTAACTACAGTCAAATAAATCTGAGCCTGAACACAACCATGTATTCAAACCACCCACCTTCCCGATACTCCACCTCCAGTTCAGAGCTTCATGGTGCCTTTTAAACACTAATGCACCCATTACTCAATTAAAGGACTTATAAGCTGATAAAGCTCTCAGTTTGTGCATTTTGTTTCATATTTACCAGATTACATGTGGACACTAAGCCCCATTTCCTATATACATATTAGTTTGCTGTTTCTTTTTGCATGTTCAATTTTCAACTGTATTTTTATTCATTTTCAGTGAGTGTTTTATCCTGGTCATGGTACAGCCCGAGATTATCCCCTGGAAAACTGGGTGTGAGGAATACAGGAATACACCCTTGTTGGGACGCCAGTCCATTGCAGAGTACCATTTATACACACATTCACATCTAGTACCAATTTAGTGTATCCAAACCAACTTACTGGCTTGTTATTTGTGAGAAAATCAGAGAACCTGAGGAAACCCACAAGGACATGGGGAGAACATGCAGAGAAACTCTTCGTAGGCCCCGGAGCTGTGCAGGAGCAACGTCCCTTATTTTTATTTTTATTTCTCATACTAATTATATCCCGCAGACTTGATCATAGAGATATACCAAAGATGAAATTGATGAATAAGGAAACTGTCTGTGGAATCTGTGTATGCTCATTTTACAGTCAGATTTGTCCCTATGCCCTTTGATAAATAAGGGCTATTATGCTTAATAGACTGCGTTGTCTAACACAGTGGTTAATCACTCAAACTTGGCAAGTACAGGACAAAGAAAGCTAGAAAGAGGATAGTGGTAGGGTCAGGAGTTTTTAACATTTCACTGTGTCAGAGTTGTTCTAGCACATATTGTATGGCTATATAATAATAAACAACAGTTACACAGCTGCTGCAGTTCAGAGAATGCTCGACTAAACGATAACAGGAATTTTGTTAAGGCATGTTTTCTCCCATGCAGTATTCACACATGTTTTTGTAAGCCAGTATGCCTTTGTCTGCAAAATGACCTTAGGTTAATTATATGACACAAAGGGAGTGTTAATGCTGTAAAATGGCCAGAACTTAAAAAAAAAAGGCCACCTACTTAAACCACAAAATGTTGGAAGGGTCATATTTTGCAGCAGCTACATTTCATTCAGAATTTCACAGGTTTTTGGATTATTTTTAAAGCTCAAACTAAACGTTTAGCCATTGTTTTTTTTTTTTTTTGTTTTTGTTTTTTTTTTTTGTTTGTTTTTTTACAACTTTTGAGCCTGTAACGAAACATGATACATTTCTAAATTTCTAAATACAATTCTAAAGGATGATGAAACATTGTGTACCTAAACTGCAGTGTCCACTTGTTAGATTAGACATCATTTGAAATTGTAGAGTAATCTATCAGCATATACATGTAAAAACAAAACGAACTATAGCACAATGTTTAAACCACCATGACTTAGTACATTAGGATTGTCAAAAGGATGCAACAAGAGCAAGATTTTGAAGGATTTCCCCATTATTTCCTGCATGCTCTTTTTTATTTGTAATATGTTTGCTCTTTATTACAAAATGAATTAATATATATCTATATATATTTGTCAATATTAACAGTTAAATGATTGTTCATTGGATCTGTATTCAAGTGAAGACCACCACTACATGAAAAAAAGCTCATTCTAAAAGCTGATTATCAGATGTGAAGCACTTGAGTCATATGCCATATCATTACATTCCCCAAATGAGTCATCTCCCAGAGGCACAGAGGTGCCTTTGAATGGCTCTGAGACTGGCCAAGTTTAGAGGATCAATCTTCATGAAAGTTTAATGCAGAGAGGGTCCCTCGACGTCTGCTTCTCAATCGCACCCCCAACCCCTCACAAAAAACTTTCGCTATCAAATTAAGACGACAAACCGCTTCTCCCCAATTATCCTCCGCTCATCAAAAAGTAATCCCTCCATTAACAGATGTTTTGCCATAGTTCACAGCTGCGGAAAGTCATTTCTTTGCCACTTAGCACGACTTTGTTAATTAAGAAATTAGCTTGGCAGAGTGCCGGTAGGCAAATAATTAGTGACTGATCTGTTTTTTTTTTTTTTTTTTTTTTTTTTTTTTTTTTTTAAAGATTTCTATGAGTGCTGGTGTGTGACGTGAAACCAGGTTTTGTACTTGAGGCCAGGCATGATTGTGCAGGTAATTTAAAAGACAGTCTTTGCACAGTCCTTTCCTTTTTTCTAACACTGAAACCTAAGAATTACATGGAGACTGAAATGCACCTTTGTTCCTTTGACAGAGCAAGACCATAGAGTAGGGCTACAGATATCTGTCAAGCAAGACCACGTAATTGAATCTAATGGGACGGCTGCAAATTATGGCAAATTAGGTTACAGAGACGAAAGAAACTCCTACAGCCTTAGAAATACTTTTGTAAAGCTGATAAAGGATTTCCATTCAAATCATTCTGTATCTTAAGAAATTATATACTAAACCTGTAATAGGTTGGAAAATAATTTGGTCACATTGCTATTGCATTTGAATGGATTTAGTGTTGATTTAGTGATGGGACACTCAATACTGACTTTTCAAAGCCGTCTTGAGCATTTGAAGAACTGGTGTTACGCAACAGTGATGCGAGGTGTGGTTCACACTCTCATGTCAAACTTGATATTCTTGCAAGTTTATGGAAGGTGCACGAAGAAGACAACATTCTATGGTGTGGACTTACAGTATTTCCACCAATCAAAGAGAGTCCCAATCAAAAGTTAAATGTACAATTATTGTTATCAAATAATTATGTCAAATAAGTACCATGACCTGGCATGAGTTCATCATACTTTATTATTATTAATGTTATTAATTAATAACATTATAAATAATATTTCTAAATAATTATTTGTTATTATTATTAATTAGTTCGAATGTCAGTAATAATACTCAGTGTTAATACATTTGGCCAGAGGATGTTTCACCATTCACTATGATTTTTCATTAAAAAATGGATTTGGGGACCATGGGATGGTTGAAATAGTGAATGGGAAGACACAAGTTGCTACTGTAGCATACTGTATATATGTTCTAGAGAGCATTTAATTGGATGAACACAAGACTAGTATAGGAATATGCAGTCAATTAAAAAAATTCTTGGAGATGGCAAACATTAAAATTACAGTGAGAATATCTCCCAAACATTATTTGGGGCCCATAACACTAAGAGACAGATACAAAAAACTCTAAACCCCCAATTTTGATTTGAAAGGCACTAAAGACTACTGAGAACTGGTGAGCTGAAATAACAACAGTCCCCAAAGATAGACACCTACAGCCAACATTTCAGCTCCCAACATGTCTACACAGCTGGTAATGCTAACACCCAACACTTAAGTTCCTAGCTCAGCCATGTTGGGAAGCTGTAATGTAACAAGAATGTAGACTGGCTGGTGGCCTTCAATGACTCTAAACCCTTTTCAGATCAGGATATAAAGTAAATATGTGGTGTGGCGAGAAGTCTGGGAACCTGTGAATGCAACTAACTCTTTAAGAATCTGTTTGAAAAACCTAGCCATGCTCAACATATCTTTATACAAAACAAAAGGATCATATCCACCCTATAAAAGTAGACTTGAGCAAAGTTAGCTGGCCTTTTAAATTACTGATTACAATAACTGACATGTGGTGGTCATTACATGTATCACAGGAGGCTATTATGTGTTACATTGACAAAATAATGGCTGCAAGCACTAAATAGAGTTTAAGCACAATGTTAGGTTGTCCCAGTTCACCATCCCCCATCAATCTATTGACCTCAGCCCTACACCCCCCACCATCTGATCCCAACAGCAGCCATGAGCTGTAGTAAGCTTCACAAATTTTAAGCCAATTTGCCAAAAGTAAGCAAAAGGAAAGGTGAATAGTTTGCATATTTCGATCAGCTACTGTTGTATGATTTTCAGGAGAGGGCAGGTCATGAAGATACGTAGTTCCTTCCTATGTGATCATTTACACTGGAGAAATCTGGGAAAAAAAAAAAAAACTTTTGAATTTCTGACTTTTTGAGTTTTCTTCAGATGTAATTCAAATTTGAAAGGACAGATTAAAATGGGTGGATGGACACCAGACAATTTTTTTAAATGACTCAAAACAGTAAAGACAGCACATACAAAGCATTTTCTTAATATATTTTAATTGAAAAATACTTCAGAATTCATCTTTTGTCTGTGTAATACAATAATCTTGAGTTTTGCAATACAGTGTTGAACTCTACTGGTTTTGGTAAGGAAAAGTGCTAAGTGGTGGACCGAGGTTGCAAGCACATAAATGGTAAACACCGTCCACCACACATCATTTTCTTTAGTGTCTTCATGTACACCAAGTCCATGACTTTATGTACCAAACGTTATCTCTTATGCAGGCCTGAACAGTTAACCTTCAGTCTCACTCAGGTCAGAACCAATCCCAAATGGAGTTACTCGTAAAGGATTTAGGCAACATTATCATCGTGATACACACAGTAATGCTTTGAACCGGTCGTCAGAGAGAAATCAAGCATTCCACGAACCAAAACGGTAGTGTTCGTAATTCTTCACAGTGCTAAAGTAGAGAGCTCCTTCAGTATGACGATGAGGCTACTTGCACAGTAAGTCAACAGCAGCAGAAAAGGGAACCAGCCCTTTTTTTCATTGTAGCAAAGTCAAGTTAATCTTTAGTTAGTTTTTCTTTCCTGTAAGTTCACTGTGGTTCAAAACCACCCAGCAAGCCATACAGTGTCTGCAAAGTTCAACATAAATCCAACTGAAAGCAAACAAACTGCCCAAATCAATCAATAATCCAAGCGATGCATCATTGCGTTGGCACATGACGATGGGCCCCAGGCTTGCAGGAAGGCATGAATGAGGGGGAAAAGGTCCTTGACGTGAACATGGGTTATCGCTTCTTTTTCTGCTTTAGAGCTTTCCGTCGTTTCACGATCATCTCGTACAGTTTGTCCATGCCTTCGTGAAGCCCTTCGCCGATGATTGCACAAGCGGGCTGAACGTGGTATGCGGTGGATGGGGTCAGCTCATTGAGCGCCAGCTGCTTCTCTATATCGGCCACGGGCAGAGACCTGGGCAGGTCCTGCTTGTTGGCGATGACCAGTAGCGGTGTTCCTTGGTTCTCAGCAAATTTGGTCACCTTGTGCAGCTCGGTCTTGGCCTCCTCGAGCCGGTCTACGTCCACCGAGTCCACCACGTAGATGATGCCGTCTGTGCAGCGGCTGTACGACTTCCAGAGTGGACGGAGCTTCTCTTGGCCACCGACATCCCAGAAATGGCAGCTGATGCCCTTTGCGGCACCATTGCTCAGTTTGATCTTCTCGGTGTTGAATCCAATCGTGGGTACAGTGTTCACAAACTCGTTGAACTTAAGCCTGTAGAGGACAGTAGTCTTGCCTGCTGAGTCCAGCCCCAACATCACGATGTGGAGGGACTGGAAGGCAGATATGTTGGAAAAGCTGTTCCCCATTTCTTTTCGCTGTCCTCTGATACTAAGTACCTGACAGGAATGATTCAGTAGTAGCTGTTCAGTAGCAGTAGTATTAACAGCTTTTAGCTTCGGCTGAGGCAGCTATAAGAAGATGATC
This sequence comes from Ictalurus furcatus, assembly GCF_023375685.1. Taxonomy (NCBI): domain Eukaryota; kingdom Metazoa; phylum Chordata; class Actinopteri; order Siluriformes; family Ictaluridae; genus Ictalurus; species Ictalurus furcatus. Next base: position 9,574,164 of record NC_071260.1, on the reverse strand, counting down.
AAACGCAGTCGTGGTAGAAATGTTCTTAAAAAGTCCTTAATCCTTGGTTGCACACCTTTCCCGTGCCAGTATTGAGATTACATTTGCATTCTCCTCCATGAACAGGTTAAAACGCCATCTTTCCTTTTCCAGCCTGACCGGTTTCTGCTCCCAAATCACTCCATACTATATATAATAAACTCGTTCTTTTTCTTAAACATGATTCCTTTCAAATAATAAAATCATCGCTCTTATGTGGACTAAATCCTAAAAAAAAACCACAACAAAAAAAACAACAACAACCCGTAATCCCTGTAAACGAATATGCGAAGCTAAAGGCAAATCAGTAGTCGGAGCACACAACACGTCTCAGCACCTCAAGAACTGAATGCTGAAAGAAACTGCATAGCGGCCAAAGGGCTTTCTGAGACCCCGCCCACATGCGCCGTTCAACACAAACGCGCGTGATTGACACTCCGGAGTCGTCTCATGATTGGTTGATACCAAAAAGAAACAAGGCTTGTTTTTCCCCCTCCCGCCCCATACGCCCCGCCCATTGCCGTCGCCTAGCTGCACCATTTCTTCCTCTAACTGAAACACACCACATAGAAAATAAACAGACATCCACAATGGATGAGTCAGAGCTTTACCGTGCCGTCTAAAATCAGCAATGCCTTGTGAATGTTTATTTAGTGACAGTGTGCATCAAATTTACACAAAGATACATTTATTTATTTTTTTTGCAAACGACCGTGTGTAGCCTGTCATTGGGATATTCTGAGTCAGAAATCACTCTTTTTAAAACTATTTTCTTGAGTAGTTTGATAACAGCAGGGTTTGAGGAAAACTGTGATAAACTATGTGTGATAAACACATTTAAGTGTAATAATACGACGCACTTTAATAAAGTCGTCAGAAAAGCATCAAGTATCATTGTACAAGCCTGCAGCGCCACCTGCAGTTGAACAGACCGTTAAGCAGGGCCGTAAAAAGTGTAAGTAGGAAAAAAAAAAAAGAAAAGAAAAAAGAAAAAAGGCTGTTTAGGATGGTCTTGAGTTAACTCACTCAGGAAGAACACTGACACTGCGGCTGAGAGATTGGGGTTCAAATCCCACTGAAAACAACCTTTTCATTTCATATTTGGTCTGCGCTACTGTAACATATTATTCACTACATATGTACATAATAAGATGAAAGGCCTCCCCAACCATCTAATCTAACTTGTTTTTGTATTGTAATGCAGACTGACCTTACTGTTGTCATTTTGGTCCTAAATAGAAAGGTCTTGAATTATATATATATATATATATATATATATATATATATATATATATATATATATATATATATATATATATATATATATATATTACATTACATAGAGGACTAAAAAGGATCATTACATCTGTGACCCCACCCCAATCAAATGTTCAGGATGTGGTTACAGCCTTGCTGTTAAGGATTACAGACACCCTCCTGAGCAAACAAACAACAACAAAAGCAAAAGAAACCCTCAAATAATTCGTGATGGTTTTAATAGAAGGGCGCACGGTGGCTTAGTGGTTAGCACGTTCGCCTCACACGTCTGGGGTTCGATTCCCGCCGGGGCCATGTGTGTGCGGATTTGCATGTTCTCCCCGTGCTGCGGGGGCTTCCTCCGGGTACTCCGGTTTCCTCCCCCAGTCCAAAGACATGCATGGTAGGCTGATTGGCGTGTCTAAAGTGTCCGTAGTGTATGAATGGGTGTGTGAGTGTGTATGTGATTGTGCCCTGCGATGGACTGGCACTCTATCCAGGGTGTACCCCACCTTGTGCCTGATGCTCCCTGGGATTGGCTCCAGGTTCCTCGCGACCCTGAAGAAGGAGTAAGCGATAGAAGATGGATGGATGGATGGTTTTAATAGAGATTGTAATGGTCCCTGTAGGTCTCTACTGGTAATTTGTTGCCTTCTATTGGTGGCATGTTATGACTAGTGGACACCATTATGGTCCAATTATGGTAATGGTTTTAATGGTTAGCTGATGGTTTGTAATGGTATTTCTAGTGGAAATTATAATTTCTGTAATGGTTCCTATTTTTTTTTTTTTCAGCAGGGCTGTGTTTAGAGTCATAGAGCAGTATTAAGTTACACTATATTGCCAAACGTTTGTGTACACCTGAACATCACACCTAAATGTGTTCCTTCTCCAAACCACATTTTGTGCCACAAAGTTGGAAGCACACGATTGTATAGAATGTCTTTGTATGCTGTATCTTTACAATTTCCCTTCAGTGGACCTAAAAGGCCCAAACCTGTTCCAGCATGACAGTGCCCCTGTGCACAAAGCGAGCTCCATGAATTTCAATTCAATTTATTTCAATTAAATACAATTTACTTCTAGAGCACATTTTAAAAAGCCGAAGCTGACCAAGGTGCTGTACAGCTGAGAGGAATTGATGTTAAAAAGATACCTCAAGATTACAGCACAAGACAGGGTAACACTACTAACACTAAAAAAAAAAAATACAAAAAAACAAACAAAAAACAATAAATAAAGTCCCTTATTAAAATGACTAAGTAGACACATGACCTAAAAAAAAAAACAAGGGTTAGATAAAGTCCTATGCCAAGGAGAAAAGCTGTGTCTTAAGGCAAGATTTAAATTCGTCAGTGTCATGCCATGAAGACATGGTTTGCCAAAGATGGAGTGGAAGAACTTGAGTGTCCTGCACACAGCCCTGACCTCAACCCCACTGAAGAACTTTAGGATGAACTGGAACACCGACTGCAAGCCGACGTCAGTGCCTGACCTCACAAAAGCTCTTGTAACCGAATGAACATAAACTCCCACAGCCACGCTCCTAAATCTAGTGGAAAGCCTTCCCAGAAGAGTGGAGGTTATTATCACAGTACAAAAGAGACTAAATCTGAAATGGGAAGTTTAAAAAGGTCATACTTTCAACTAGACAGAATGTTGAGGAACGTCTGTGAGACAAGTTAGTTCCTGTTTTTATTCGGGTTATAGTGTCTATAAACAGCAGTTCCTCACCAGCCTCTATTTTTTTCTTTCTTTTGAAGTTAAATAAAACACACACACACACACACACACACACACACACACACACACACACACACACACACAGAGAGAGAGAGAGAGAGAGAGAGAGAGAGAGAGAGAGCTTCTCATGTTACAGAGTCCTCTATCCTGAAGAATTTCCTGCATTGGTAAACTTACTGTTACAAAGCAAACACACCCGAGACTCCTTACAGATTCACCATCTTAACTGATGTTTTTCTTTGTTAAATAACAGCATATTTAAAATAAAAATAATTAAAAAAAAAAAAATCTGTGTTTGTTTTTATCTGTAGAACACCTTCTGACCAGTGAGATTCGTGAGTTCAATCGTGGTGTGGAAAAATAATAACTCTGCAAGTTAGTCAGATATGTAATGTGTAGGGGTTTTGATTGGCCATTGGGCTGCTTTTGTCAAGCAGGCAATTCTGACCGAAACCTACACTTGTAGTCGCTGTTGCTAATTACTTTCATACTTCAACACCACCCACCACATTAGGAAGGTCGAGAGTCACACGCTCGCCACTGTACACAAGTCTACCCTGATAAATAACTCGTTTTATGTTCTACTACTTTTCACATCATCTCTGGTGACATAAATGCAAAAAGCTTCTTGTTAAAATACATTTACAAGATATTCATGTAATGTCACATAAAAACAAGCAAAATAAAACATATTCAACTTCTATTTATTATTATTATTATTATTATTATTATTATTATTATTATTATTATTGTTGTTGTTGTTGTTGTTGTTGTAATGCTTTTTCTCTTTGTCCACTAGGGGGCAGACACTCACTAGCACTCAGAAGATGTCTGGGAAAATGTCTGCTGTCTTAGTGTAATGTCATGGCTCTAAATTAACTCGGTGTAATATTAATCTAATTACTGCCAGTACCATATGGCTGTACTGTTCAGGCTGCACAATTTATCATTCATCATTACTGTAATACTAAAGAATTTTTAAATATATAAATACTTCCCCTCGATACCAGTGTGTAATTGTGTATGATTGGGTGTTGATTTATGCTATTCAAATTATTTTGATCAAAAGAATGCAACCCCCCAAACACAATTTTTTTTTTCAAATAAAATAGGCCAATCATTGTTTGTACAACTATAAATCACAGTGTGGTGTGGAGTAACATGCACCCCTGATCTTTACACTGTCCTGATAAAGCAGTGCTCATACCTTCACCGTGCACAGGAATGCAGTTTACTTCAAGGCCAGGCTGTACCAGTCACCACACACACATTTAGAATTTGCACCGGAGTACCTGTCATGTTCATTTAAAATGCCTTAACTTGAATGCAATTGTGGGCACTTGACAAGAAATACAGTACACTGCAGACACAACCTCTGAAATTACTTTCTACTCACAAATTATGAAAGATAGCAGATAGCTGATGCTTAGGTAATTCACTAGAAAATGCATGGTGGGATATAACTGCATTCCAGTATTATTCTCAGCACGTCCTCATCAGCTCCCTCTCACCATTTCCCCTGGTTGACTCCCAGTTGCCTTCTTAAGGGCCTTTTCAGTGCTTTATTAGCTCGAGTGTATAGTTTGTTAAAATGACACCTTGGAGGCCTATGAGACTGAGTTAACAATGTTTGCAGTTTAAACAGAATTTACACAGAAAGCACTGTGACCTGATGCAATTTCTCTGGCAAAACAGCAAAATAGGGGCATTTTACAACTGTAAACAGGAGCAGTAAAATGGTATTTCATCATTTGATTTGCTGTAGCCAATTATTCCATCTAAACCCAACAGATAATTTTTACTTTTTATTAATTATTTTATTCTGCTAGCTGGTTAGGCTTGAACACACTAGGTAGTTAGCCGAACATAACTGAAGTTAGTCATTTATCCTTGTATTTAGTCAAATTAATGACTAAACCTAAAATCAGCATTCTCATATTGTGCCATTAGCATTTTTGACTTGCCTAAAATAAAAATAATCATCTTTTTTTATTGAACAGCATGACCCATGCATGTTCATCCAGAGTGTATGTAAAGGCAGCTTTCAGGCAAGAGCTTTAATATGCTTTTGAAGTGGAGAACAGAGTGGGTCAGATTTTAACAGACTGTTTAGGTTGGCAACCATTTTGGCCAACAGAATCTATGAAGCACAGATAAGACAGGAATTTACCATTAGCAAATGGATTACATGGAGAACCTGGTGCAGACTAAAACATTTACGGTAACTTAAATGAACAAAGTCACTTACTAATGCATTACATTACTACTGTTTAGTCATGTGTGACTAGCTTATTTAAGTTTAGATTGTCTACCATGGGAAAACAGTAGAATGTTATAAACTTGAATATGTACAGTACAATACTGATACAAAATCAAATATAACAGAATGCTCCTGAAGGTTGGGGTTAATACTAAATACCATTAACCCTTACGAAATACCTACTGCAAAGTAGGATGGGCAAGTATAATCTTGTGCCATGGGAGGCTATGAAGGCCCTTACATCACCCCACCCATCCCCGTGTCAACATTCCATAGTTTTAGGCCAATTTTACAAATGTAATAATATTCATCTACTAATCATCCAACATCAACTTGACCAATAAATAATCATTTAAAAAAATTAAATGGCTAAAGGAACATAGGCAAGCCTTTAAATTAGCACCTGTCCACTTAATATCTGACATAACTCTATATGACTTTATTTTCTTTTTCCCTAACCTCTCAGAAGCTCAACTAGGCTTGATGTTGTAGAATATAAGAGCAACATGGGCCAACTCGAGGAGAATTTATAGCCTGAGTGAAATTGAGACAAACTACACACAGGAGCAAACAATGTTGAGGGGCATGGCCAGTGCAGAGCTGAATGGGAAGTTTCATGACAACAACAAAAGCATTCAGTTAGACTGACAGAAGTTGCACATCATTCCTATTCAACAGTAGTAAATAAGAGTGTATTAACCGTTACAATTCCATATCTGTCTTTAATACAAAAAGGTCTACAGATGGACTACATGATTTCTTGAAAATGTATTTATTTTTTCTCCCCCCAAAAACACAACACTGAATTACTGTATCTACATTCCACAAGAACATGCACTATTTTGTTTTCTTGCTTATTTGACTTTTAATTTTGCATGCATTTCAACTACACAGTCTTTTGGGAAAAAAAAATATTGGTCTCACAAGGAATTTTTGTGCTTTGATTAGCCCTTGAACTTAAAAACTGCCAGAGTTCTACCAGTCGTCAATAATTTATTGGATGTTTGGGGAGCCCAGTGGAGGAAGGGAGTTTAGATGTTAGAGTTCTGCTAATTGATTATGAAGCTGTGTTCTATGCCAGGCTTAATTACACTTTATTAGGAAAAACCTGTACTCGGAAAATCGGATTTAAGGTGTAAATACGTTAGATGTAGATGTAATTGTTTTTCGATGGACATTTACTGACATTGCATTTTAATGTTATGTGAATTCAAATTTTGATCATGGTTAGTAGTGTTACATATAACTGCTTGTTCACTAGGTACGGTTCTAACCGAAAAGGGAAGCAGGGTATGAACTGTCATCATATCTTTTCACTTCTGCATCTGTATGATATGTTTACTTCTCAGATTTATAAAATCTCTGCTCACCATTTGTAGCTGGCTAATTGTGGCGTATATTTAAGTTTGCATTATAGTATAAACTAGGAAAGTAGGAATGACATCTAGTTAAATTAAAAGAGTAACAAAAACGACAGTATTTTAACCTGTCGAGGAGAACAGTATTGTGTTAAATATTGGGGTGTATTGATCTGATAAAGAGGTTTGTTACAGAACCTGGTGTATTTGGCCCAAATCCTCGCTCTGTATGCGATTGGATTTGTCAAATCTTCCTGTCTCATCCGCTGAGCTATTTCTAATATATTCCAGTGACACGTGATGATTAAGACTGCACAAATCCTTGTTTTTCATTTTTGACAGGATAAAATCAAGATTCCTAGTTTCGGTTGATACCTGATGGTCCAATGGTCTGATGGTCTGATGACATTGTCACAGTAACAAAGACAGGTTTTGGAAGAAATTGTGTGGTGTGTTCATGTACATGATCTACAGTGTGTTAAATAAATGTAGTGGTGTATCTACAGTACATTGATAATTGATTATATATGCCAAATTTGTATACATAAGTATGAAAAGGAGGGAAGAGACCCACTACCTCGAGATTTTTGCACCCAGCCAAGGCTCGGGTCGTCAAGTTTCGGTCTGACTCCCTCCTATTCGCCTGCTACCTCTTTAATCCTACACACACACACACACACACACACACACACACACACGCACTCACTTACACACGGAGAGAACAATCTGCTCTTTGTAATGTGCTTGTGATTCCTACAGACTTTCTTGTGTGTGTGTATTGTTGTCGGGTGTTGCATGGTATGATATAATTCTGTAAAACTGAGACGCAAGATTTTTTATTCGGAATAAAAACAGGATCTAAAATATATTTTATGGTCATGGTTCATGTGGGGCAGCACTGGTGGGGTCTTTGGTTTGATTCTGAGCTCAGGTTAATGTTTGTCTGGAGTTTAAGCATGTTCTCTTATCGAAACATGCCAGTAAGTGGACTGGCTAAGATTAACAGCCCTACAATTGCATGCGTGTGTGTGTGCATGGTGCTCTGATACCAACTACCTTACCATCCAGTGTGTATTCCTGGCTTATGTGCAGTATTCCTGGGTGTATTCCCGGCTCGTACACAGGATAGGCTCCGGATCAACCATTACTCTAACCAGGATAAAGTGCTTCCTGAAGATTAAATTGAATGAATGAATGAATGAACATTAATTAAATGGTTAATAATAAAATTTCTTGGAAAGAGCCCAATTTTGAGCCATATAGTGTGTTTGGAATACAACTGAATAAATGCAAAAAATGACCAAACTGAAACTCATCTGTTTTGGAAACATTTATTTGTTCTCTCAGACATGCAATGAAAAAGTCGCACAGAACTACAGTGCAAGTTCTCTCTATTTACCCCCTTTACAGTTTTTGAATTGATTACCAGCCACTGTCGTTTAGCCACAAAACATTTTTATGAGATTAAACCCCTTGGAGTAGTGACTTTCTAACCATCTTCTTCACAAAACAGCTTTATGGAAACGAGAGCAGAAAGCAATGATGAAAATGTTCAGATACATGACAAGCATGAGAAATGAAAGAACACAACAACCTCATGTTTCATTTCCAGCAGTTTCTCAATGATTGGTTTCCAAAGAATTTGTATGAGTCAACGTGGAGGAAAAGTTGATTAACGATTACGATTAGGGTGATGGACAGCGTGAAGCACTCAGCGTTTATTACACAGTTGTTCTTGTTCTTATGTGAAATCAAATCCATCACTGAAAAATCTTGGCCAGGTGGTCATAGGTACAGGGAAGCAGCATGTCAGCATAGCATGCAGCAGCTGTAAAAACTAAAAACATGAAAAAAATTCAACCTATATTAGGCTACTATAATGCGTAAACATTGGTTACAACAGTGGTTATGTTGAATATACAGTATTTTTTGTTATTTGTTGAGCACATTTATGAGAAAATGTATTAAGGTGGTTTCATTAGAGCTTCTAAAGCAGTGATGCCATCCAAACATTTCGCAATCAAAAAGAGCAAACAGAAAGGAGAATGTGATTTTATTGTGTTTGCAGAGTGTGCATGTTCTCCCTGGGGTTTCCTCCAGGTGCTCCGGTCCCCACCCAGTCCAAAGACATGCGCTGTAGGCTGATTGGCATCTCCAAACTGTCTGTAGTGTATGAATTTGTGTGTGATTACATAACATTAATGGGTTTGTTTGTTGGTAGTGTTTTATTAGGCTACCTGTGTGTGTGTGTGTGTGTGTGTGTGTCTGTGTGCGCACATATGCACTGAATAGGCCTATTATAACCTAAACAATAGACCCACATCATTAGAATCCAGTGATAATGTGTTTAAATTGGCTGCACTGCATTGTGTCGAGCCATATAACAGGAAAGAAGTCATGAATTGTTTACCGTGGCTATGAAACACAATGCGGGATGATATGGCTGATAGATTACACAGACACACAAGAGCCCCTATACTTTTCTATTCAGTTGGCAGTCACACCCACTTAAAATCTATTCCCATGTGCCTGCAAGTGGTAAATATTATTGCACAAGCTTTGGCTCCTCCCACAGTTTGACGCAGACTTCACTGGGAAGTCATTAGTCAACTATCCTATTTCTCATTTTAATTTCCCAGGCTGAGTTCGTTCTGATTAATTAGTGCGCTTTATGTCTTTCAAACATAAACACCAGCATGGTTTTATTTCATGTTATATGTTATACAGTATTTTCAAAGCTGCGGTTTATGTTGGAGTCTTCTCATCAAATCATACTCAAGACATTCAATACAAGACAACAGTGTCCTTTTAATCAAAATAATATAACATGCAGTGAGGACAGGTACAGTGTTTTTTGTAAAAAAAAAAAAAAAAAAAGAAAGAAAAAAAAGAAGAGTTTTGTAGTCAGTCGATTCAGACATAATATTTACACTTATATGAATATGCATTTACATGTGTATATCAAACAAGTAAGTCAAAGAAGAAAAATGCTTTGGGAAAATATCAACTCATCAGTAGCACAAAAAGTATTAAGCATATTACATGTGAAAATAAAATGAAATGGTTCATTTGGTGCAGTAGAGACATATTGAGATATTGCTAAATCGTCATTTCTAGACAGTGGTCAGTATGAACCTTAGTGGAAAAATTCTTGATAAATGGTATGAAATAGTATCTGCAAAAATCCATGTACATATACAATTCAATTTCAATGGGCGGACATACATTTACATAAAATACAGTATTTGGCACAATATTTCAAGCATTATATTTGTTTCTTTCAGTCATTTGAATGTGTAACAAATATGTGCAGTGTCAAAACAGGATTTGACATGCTCTATACAAACAATTCTAAATCTACAGCAAAATAACCTGTAACTAATATCAATACTTAACATAATGTGTTTTGGCTTTGTGTTCATGGGCATCAACAGTCTTAGAGTTAACATCATGCTTGAATTAAGTGGTATGTGTGAAACTGATAGACGTGATGGTAAACACCCATGATTAAAACACAATTTAATCACATGTTTGATTAAAGCCATGTGAACATTAAGGAGCCTATAATTAAATTAAGCCCAGTGTGAACTTTATTACATGATGAGTGTTCAGTCAGTAGTTTGACATTACCTATTGTCAGATTGCTTATTTCACTGAAACATACTGTACATGCCAATGGCTTGTATGAATGGCAAAATGAGTGGCAAAAAAATATGATACAAGATGCAGAGGTTGATATTTAAATTTGCAAGCCAAGCCTGCAAAAGAGAGCATGTTAAAATGCAAAACTCTGAAGGAAATAAGGAAATGGCAGGGAAACCAAACATTAAGTACAAACATATTAATTCATTTATCTTGAGTAAGGGCTTTATCCTGGTCAGGGTTGTGCTGGATCCAGAGTCTATCTGAGGAATACTGGGTGCAAAGCACGGGTACACTGTTTATGGGACGGTAGTCCTTTGCAGGGCATCATACCCCCACACTCATTCACATACCACCATGTTGTTGTTTTTTTGTGTGTGGTTGGGGGGTGGGGGGTTGGTGATGGAGAAAACCAGAAATCACGGAGGTAAGCCCACATGGACATGGAGAGAACTTGCAAAACTCATGATTGAACCAGGGACCCTGGAGCAGTTGTGAAGGTAATTCAACCCGCTGCACCTTTGTGCCCAATACAAAAATATATTCATATAATTAATCAACTAGTTCTTACTGTGAGTAAAAAGTGAAGCTGCTCAGTAGTGGTGTTACTCATGATAACAGAAAAGTGCACAGTGCTGCATTTGATCACAACTTAGATATTAGACCTTCATATTATCCAGCTGTAATTGTAAGGGTTTGCTCAGTCAGGGATTCCTTACTATCTCAGTAAGCACATTTTTCACTAAGCCTGTGGGTCATTCCATCTCAAGTGGACTGTTTTTAATTTTTCTAATTATTATTATTTTCATTGATTACCTCTATGTATTGGCATTGTAAAACCACAATTTTTTAAACATTTTACTTAACTCCGACGGCCATCTTTGTGTCATGGCATGCAACAAATTTTGGTTATACAGCTTTTACGGAAACTTAGATATCTCGGCTCAGGATGGGCCTAGCTCCTTGGAACAAAATCTGATCTCTAGGGCACATTGCAAGATGCATGTACATATATAACCATTTTGCACATTTATGTTCCTTAGACTTAGAACTTAAGTTCAAATTTAATGTTCAAGGTTGCTCACAGTTCAAATTTTAGGGTCAATTTATAATGGGAAGGTTCGAGTCTCAGTCTTAATTTTTTTAGGGTGTACCTAGGGAAGTATTGTGTGCATGCAGAACATTTCAGCTTTTAAAGAACAAACAGAACAGAGCTATGGTGTTATTTCTCCTGTGATAAAAGCAGCAAGTGGCTACAGCTCAGAAGTCACTTACTGTTTTTATCACAGGAGAATCAACACCATGGCTCTGTTTGACACTGTTCATTTATAACACACCCAACTGAACACTGTAAATCAATATTTAGAAAATATCTATTCACACATACCAATTGTAAACCTGTACCAACATGATAGATCAGGCTGGTTCTTTAAATCAGGCTCTCGAGATCCACTGTCCTGCAGAACTGACCTCTAATGTCAAACTCACAATTTTTACATGCTACTATAGAGGTTCGTATCTGGTCCCCCACCAGAGATATTCAACCTGAAAGTGAGGGGAATAAAAAAAAGGCACTTTTTAGCACCTATAAAAAATAAATGAGAGAAGTCTCATACTTGAAATGTCCTGCATGCACACTATACTAGGTACCCCCTAAAACAATTAAGACTGAGACTTGAATCCTTACCATTATAAATTGACTCTATAAGTGGAACTGTGAGCAATCTTGAGCAATACAATTGGACTTAAGTACTAAGTCTAAGGAACAAGAATCTGCAAAATGTTTATATATACATGCGCATTGTAATGTGCTCTAGAGATCAGTTTTTGTTCCAAAGAGCTAGGACCATCCTGACCCAAGATATTGAGGTTTCGGTAAACAGCTGTATAACCAAAATTTGTTGTGTACCATGTTAAGCCAAGTAAAATAAACAACAACAACAACAACAAAAACAAACAAACAAAAAAAAACTGGTGATTTTGCAATGCCAATACATAGAGGTAATCACTCAAAAAATTAAATAGTAAGATTAAAAACAGTCAAGCAACCTGGGTCCGTGTATGTTGCATTCATTCGTTCTTGGTTTCAAAATTGAAAAATAAAATAAAATTATGACACATTCATTATTTTTTTTAAATATTGAAAATTAAATTACTAATTAACTCCAATTAAAATTAATTAAAAAAAAATTTGCTCAAAAATTTTAAATATTTCACATATGCCTCATTTATAGTTTCTCTCTGTCTTATTTTCTGAGTTGGAGTTATTTCGTTTTAGATTCATTATTCGCTGGATATTCACTTGCCACTTTCCTTATTCTATAGAGGCGACAGTCACACGGATATCAACACCACCATTAGCAAAGGGAGGTATTGGCAAAATCTCACTTATAGTACATCAGTCTGGACACTACAACTTTTGGAATGTGAAAAAACAAAACAAAACAAAACAAAACAAAAAAACATTTAGATGAAATATAGTGATTTATTTATTTGTTTTTAAATAATTTTGTACTGTATTTGTATAAAAAGAGTTATTGGCAAGATCTCGCCTGTAAATAAGTCAGGCATCTAATTGTGAGCCTGCTACAGCTTTTGGAATGTAAAAACATGTTTTTAAATGACTTTTGTATATTAAAACTTATGGCATTTTAATTAATATGTGGACAACGTCGACGTTTTAACTCAGTGGGTGGAATTGCCAGACGGTCCCTTAGGCAACTTGTGCTGTGAGACCGTGTCGGAACATTCTCAGGTGTAAATACGCAGCTCTAATACACACTGGCATTTTTGAGTAAAAGTTTCAATTATATAATAATTGAATATTATTAAAACTAATGGCGGTGTAAAATCCTGGTGGACATATCATCCTCACTTACTGTAACCTCTCGCTGCCTTTGAAAAGCACATAATGAACTTCCTGGAGCGAAGCAACATGTTTGACAATGCCACTGATGGATTCTGCACGTTTTCAGTTAGTTAAATTACACTCAGTTTATGAGAGCATGCCACAAAACGAAATAACCCCAGCTAAAAAAATAAGGACCTTCATGGAAACTACATGAACCTACACAGAACAACCTGCACTGGACCACTTGAGATGGAATGACCCCTATTTCATCAATAGACAAAGAAATAGTCTGTGTGAATTTTCAATGTGATTCAGCCCCAGTGGAAAACCACAGTTCTTGCTTTCCAATACTGTTTGCACCACTACCTTGCAGACTTTCCCTGTTGACTAGGAAGTGTGTATCAGAGGAGTGGCCACTTGCATCATAGTGTTAAGGGTCTCTGGACAACTGGAATTTGATTTAGTTCTTGACTCTACAAAATAGTGCAGTCTATTTCTTTTGACTCTATCAGCTTGCTAATTAGCTAGCTAATTTATAGATGCCTTTATAGATGCCACTGTTTTATTATATTTTGAAAAGAGTATCTACAGTCATGTGGTCTGGATACCTCTGTCGTCTCAGGAGTCGTGAAACAGCTATTAAGATGCCGATGGGAGCTAAGCTAGAAGAAACGGCGAAGGGAAATCAATGAAGGCATGCTTAAAAGCATTACTTATTTCATCTACTAACAGCATTGAGGATTATGGGTAAACTTTACATGCTATGTCATGGAGTCTGCCACTATGCTTTTGAACATGATGTATATCATATACGTATTGCACTATATTGTGAAAAGGGTGTCATTTCGGATGCATCCGTGATGTCTATACGGCGCAGTCGTCCTGGGGGGTGGTGATGAAGGCAGTGCTCCGTAACAGGTCCAGGCAGTTGATGAGGATGAGTGTTCCTGTTAAGTGCCTCCAGTGCTTGGTGATGGGGTTCTTCATTTTATCAAGGCCAGTGTGAAGCTCCTGGAGTATGTCCCTGTAACTATCACCAATCTGGGCTGCCCACGTTACCAGGAAATCATATGCCGGCTTCCACATGGCCTGAAATGAGGGAGGATGTAAAAGAAATGAAGAGAATGGCAATATTTTTATTTTTCCAACTCTTAGATATTGATGCATATATTCATAACACAGTATCCAATATAAAATATCTGCCTGCCAGTTTATTAAAGTGCAACACATTAACCAGATCTCACACAAAAAAATTGTGTTTTATTGGATTTTATATGAATCGAGTAAGAAAATCTGTAATGCGAGAGGAATTCTGCCGCTTTGCTCCCAGTGTTCCTGGGATACGCTCCGGATTCATTGTAACTCAGACCAGGATAAAGCACTTAGTGAAGACGAATGAGCTGGACACTAACTTTTACCTTTGACTGTGTTTAATTGTGCATATGTGTGTGTGTTTCTGCGCCAAACCTCGTTGTCTATCACGCCATCCGTGCCTCGGTAAGGAGCCTCGTAAGAATCCATCTGTTTGCGTGACACTTTGGCCAGTTTTTCCGCAAGCTCTCTCCAGCGGTCAGCCACTTCCACTGCTGCAGTGAGAAGCACAAAATCCTTCAGCAACTGAGCCACCAGCCCCTGACAATCCAGTTTCAACAGGGCCTGAAATCACACAAAAAAATAATAAATACTGGGAACATGTACAGAAATGCTATAAAGAAATGCTATATTGACTATGTTAAATGCTTTGTACACAAGGTCAGATTTTCCTCATGCCTAATCTCTTAAATCGACGCTTGTGTTCAGATGACATGCCAATGGATTGGGTCTGAAATGGATCATAAGGCTTTGCGCAAACTGTAGTTTTACTCTCACTGATTCCTGACAAGAATGCGGACACCCTGTTTTCTTAAACTTTAAAATCCAAATACATGACCTGGGTTAGTGAGCCACTAATTGCAAAACAGTGATCAGAACATGATGGTAACATGATGGTAAGTTTCTCACCCTGAACTCAAGCCTAAAATTACATATAGCATCTATTATGTATGTATGTATGTATGCATGTATGTATGTTTGTATTTTTGTACGTGTGTTGCTGTAATTATATTGCTGCAAGTTGAGACAACTACTGCAGAACTTATCGTGCAGGGTACTGAACTGTTTTCAGTTACAGCACACGCTGTGACATGCACTCATCAAACTAACACATTCATTCATGCACACAACCAAAAGAAACCACCAGGGAAAGTGAAAGAATACCCTGGTGCAGTCTACAAATTCAACAGCATTTATACTTGAATGAAAGGAAATATTAAATATATTAGGGAAGAGTGTATTGTGTCACATTACAATAAACTAGCTGGTTAAATGAAATCCTCTGAGCTGAAGCATGGATGTGTGCATGTGTACACAGCACCTTGGCACACAGGACGAGCTATTTCAGTTATACAACTGATTATAGCGACTATGTGCTTTGATGAACTTGCAGATAAGGCTCTCAGTGAGAGATTTACGTGCTAGTATGAGCATAACGTGCCCTCGAGTCCCATCCAACTGGGAAACACTGGAGGAAATAGGAACATCCGGCTGGGGTGGATGGAAAAAAAGACCAGTGTTTGTTTGGTTCAACCCGGCTTACTGCTTCCTCCGCCCTCTTTCTCTCTGCTGTGTGCTTCAGAAAGATTCAGTCAAGTTCAGCGAGAGTTTTCAGTGATTTTATGCTGCAGTTTTCCTGCAAGAGCTGAATGCATTCAAAGTAAAATAATCTCAGGCTAACTTTATACCATGTAAACACTACAGCACGGGACACATGCTAACACACACACCCACATTTTTGTGGGGTATTTGCATTGACCTCTGTGCTACTGTAGCTAAACAATGCTATGTCTCACATATCTAGCAACTCAGTTTTAACCTTAACCACAATGCTGACTTAAAAGTAATCTTTTACCTCGTTGAAACAAACAAAAAAAAATGTTAAAAATGTTCTTTAAAGAACATTTTTAAAGATGTAGTTTTTGTTATAAAAATATCTCCACAAGGTAAAACCTGTCACATTTTCCTAACATTATGGGGACATCTGGTGCTAATGAAAGAAATATAAGCATAACACACACACACACACACACACACACACACATACACGTTTGTCTTACTATACGTGTGAGGATCTTACATTGACATAATTATTACTATAAAATATATGCTACACTTAAATGTAATCCTAACCTTAAAAAAATCAGTAACCAAATGAATTGATTAAATAAAAGTTGCAGGACCAGCTAAATGTCCCCACAAGGTCAAAATATCAGATATTCCAATCCTTGTATACACATACACACACACTCAATGAGGTCTGTGATGTCCAATTTCACGGTTCCAGTTGCATGGATGGAATGCTTGGTATGAGAGGAAATTGGGGGAAGGTTTAGGTCTGATAACCTCAAGGATCTACTTGACCAAGAAGTTTTGAATTCCAGCCTTCCAGTTAAAATATTTTTTGTTCACCAAGTGATGGGTTAAATGAAGGTATTCTTCATATATATTAAACATGTAAAACAGGTTCAAAGCATTGGTGCCTTGCTAAACAAATCCTCCAGTGATAAGATGCATCACTACATGTTTACACAGCTGGACCATTTATGTGTACTTTCAATTTGTTGGAGATTAGCTTCATATTAGAAATGTCACCTGCAAGTAAAACTGCCGTCTGTTTTCATGGTAGAGGTAAAGATGAAGCAAAAAAGTGGCATGTTGCTGGGAAATTTTCCTGACCAGCTCTGACAACTTTACGAGTTCAAGATTTGATTGGGTGAATGATTTTCTTCTTTAATTTACCATAACTGTACTCAAATTTACAACAGAATGAAAATGACCTAATGTTCTGGTACTAACCAGCTAAAAGAAGAGGAACAATTTACAACAAAACATAATCATAGGAAACTGGCTCTTCTGATTTTTTCCCTACCGACATCCCTTTCCACTGTGTTAGTAATAAGTGTGGGTACTAACAGTAATAAGATTAATTTCATTTAGATATTCATTCACTGTCTTACTCTTATAATCATGTTTTTATGAACCTATGCTGTAAATACCGCTGGCTGCCCCGTCTGACATGTTTATCTGTAAATTTGGACATTACTTATCTTGATAAAAATGAAGCACACTGTCATGCCAATAGTGTATACAGTGTGTGTTGAGCATCCTGTATGAATACGGGATAAGGTTCATCATGATCTCCACCACTTCCTGCTGAACTGTGCTAACACTGTGGATCCCCATTTTGTGTTGGGGTTTCTAAGATGTTCATTACCCATGAAAAGGTTTAGGGAAGTCCCAGCACAGGTTTCAGAATCACAACACTATCATGGCCAAATTCTATCTGCGCAGCACTTCACTTTTAGATCAGTGCTTTATATTCTAATGACCACCAAGGTTCCTTGCACCTTGTGCAACTCTCAGGCAAGGAGTGTCACACCACTCCATTTTCCAAAATTCTCATGGCTCATAAACTCATTAATATCACACCTAAACAAAGTTGTTGCTCAGATCCAAGTAGTTAGACAAAGGCATGATCAAAAAGGTTTCTACTCCACTTACTTCCTTGTTCACAAGAAGGATAGTGGATTCCATCCAATTGTAGATTTGAGGGGGGCAAACTGGTTACTAAAGACCTGGTTATTAAGGTTATACGGTGTATTTCATCCTGTCTCACCACTGGACTGGTTCACATACCATAGGTAGATCTGTGCAATGCCTATTTTCCTGTTCACATCTCCCCAGAACACAGATGCTTATCAATGATTGCTTTCCAAGGTCAGGCATTCCAACTCAAAATTCTTCACTTTTATCCTTGGGTCTCTCTTTAGTGCCACATGTGTTTTCAAGATGCATGATGGCCTGCAATATCAGGATACTACTGGTACTAAGACAACTTGATCCTTGTTCCCCCACCAAGGAGCTGGCCATTCAGGAGATATCCACCCTCCACACACCTCACACACACACTGAGCCCCTGATACATTAGTGCGTTTTCATTTTATAATGCATTACTTTTGCTACGGTTATGCCTGTTGTCTACACTACTCTGGCGTTTTCGACCCTCGAGACTTTTGGAAACTGCCAAACGCCACGTTTTAGTTTGAAAACTCCAAAGAACTCTGAAAAATGAAGACTTTTGAAAATGAAGGTGTGGCTACCCACATTTGCTCCCTGATTGGGTCTTCTGGATCATTGGGTATCCTTCCCTGATTCGTCAAGCCCCTACCATATGACCATTACAATAGCTTGATTGAATACAACATGGAGACTGAACCACAAGCTTTGCTGGCTTTGTTGTAATTCTTAGCAGCCACTGTGCAGTTAAATTCTGTATTTTATAATACTGCAGCTGCCTACATGCACAAGAGGCAAACTATGATTAGAGCAATCGGCAACAAATCTCATTTCAAGCGGTGTAAGCCCTACATGGAACGCCAGGTTTGGACTAGCAACCAACTTCCTGTTTACTTGTATGTGCATGCCCAGTGTGCATGAATGGTCATGTGAAATGCGCTTTCGGTCATGTAGTGTGGACAGAGATCATTTCTGAAACACGGCGGAAACGCCAGTGTGGATGCGGATCGTTTTCATTTTAAAATGCCATTAGTGACACTTCCCTAACTCGCTTGGGAACAGTGCGGTGCCACAGGCTCACAGGAGATCAGAACACGTCAACCAGCTATGTCTGTATTCAGAAGTGATGTTCCCAGCTTTAGGGAAGTTTTAGCAAGTCACAGGTGGACCTCTTTGCCAATACCAAGTCAACACATTATAGTAGTCTGCTGGGACAGGATGCGCTGCCCCACAACTGCCCTCACAATGTACTATACGTTGTTGCTAGCTGATTATATGCATGTTGGACAGAATTCAGTATCCAAGCTGCAGAGTCCTAATCGTGGCCCAGAGATGGCTGGCAAGACATTTGTTTCCAGTGCTATTTCACTAAGGGTTGGAACACCCATACAGCTGGAACACATGGCTATATTTAAACCCTGTGTTCTGTAAACACTAAAGGGATGACCTGGATCAATAAGACCATCCATTACTAAAAAGTGAACTGAAGATGGTCATTAAGATGAACTTAATGGCTCTGTGTGTCTTGGCCTGGTCCAAATACAACTGTGTGTTTGAACAAGGGGCGTCTCCTGCTGTGCTCGCAGCCCTCCTGTTTAGATGCAAACAATAAAAAAGGAAACATCTGTTGAGCCAAGTTGACACACCCTGGCCTTCTTCCATCTTCCACCAATACGGAACAGAATACTAATCAGTAGCTGGCCTGGGCTGGTCATGCACTCAAATATGCTCCCTTGGTTTTGGTGAAGAAATTCAGAACATGTCGATTATGAAATCTCCATATGGATGTCAGCTGATGAATTGCAACTGACCTAAAATGTCTGATCTTAGTGAGATCTTACAAAATTTTTCAAAGCAAGACAATGGCGTGTGCTCATCTAGCCTCTACTGTTATATAACATATCGATTCAAAATTTCTTGCTGCTGTTCATTTAGAATGATCTGTTAGGTTACATTTATTAATATATCATTCACTTATACCATCAATTATTATTAATTCTTAATTAGGAGACTAATATTCAGTGTTATCACAACAAAGTCCCAAGGTTTTTATTTTTATTTTTATAAGCAATTTGTAAGAAGTCACACAAACCAGTTTGCATGCAAAAAGGTAGGAAATATTTGGTTGAGGAGAAGAACTTATTTTGTATTAAATCTAAATAAAATACTAAGTGTTATTTGAATGAAAAATGAAGTTTTCAAGTTTATTTATTTCATGTACATAATTTTACATTTAAAAGCAGTTTCTATTGAAGGAAACTGAAAATAATCAATCCAGATCCATTCCAGCATTGATATACTCTTTGTACCACTGTTTTATAAATGTTTTGCTAAATGTCACAGCGTGAACACTTACAATGCAACCTCAAATAAATTAAACTTGTGATACGTATTATGTATTGTGAAAATGTCTTCAAATATCATGATTCTATATTTGTTACTATATCTCCTTAAGATGGTTGTCCTATGGACTCAGACCATCATGATTTTATCACCTGTATTTAACTTTCCTATTACACCTCTCTCCTGTATGTATATTATGAAACACAAAAGTGATGAGATTGACAAAACTAATTTACTAGAATTATCCAAAAATTAGAGTCTGTAACTGTGTGCCATCTCAAATTGTAATCCTGCCTACACTGTCAGGCATAGCGAGACTGATGGAGCTTGTAAGCTATGCTTTCTACACTGTATTTTAGCTAGCCAGCTAGATAGCATCTATTCGCCTGAGAGATACACAGAGCTTAGTGAAAAGCAATCCCTTTCCCATTCAACTAGAGCTTATGTTTTAGCTTGCAAGTTAAAATTAGGCAGCTACAGCATTCATCAGAACAAGCAGAACAAGCAGAACAAGCACAGTTACACTGCATGGGCAGACTGCAGCAGAATCAGCAGTGTCACAGAGTATGCTAACCAGATGATAAAAGCTAAAATACAAGCTTCTCTTGAAAACAAGCAGTTCTTCTCTTTTACTGGTACTCAATAAATGTGACCGTCACACTGATGTGCATAACAGAGCATTTTAATTCTCATAAAGTCTCTGTAATGGTGTGGAAACGACAACAGCTGTAGCAGATGTTATATCCTTGGAGTCATAAAAACTTGGGCCATGTCCAAAATTGCATACGACCATACTAAATAGTTTGTCAGTACACCATTAGTTTGGGATAAAGCTTTGATTTCTCTCCGAATGTATACTGCCTTTTTTAATTTGCATAGTGGATATTGATCCATCTGGTACAGAAAGGCCAACACCAACATGCTACAATATGTTCTTCTGCAAGTAGCTTACAATAGCATTTTTCTACCAGAGAGGGCAACATTCTAAAATCTTAAATCTAGCAGCTTTAAGACTTTGAGTAAAAATAAAACGAAATACTGTGCAGGACCTTTAATTCAAATCAAATTATACATTCACATTTTGATTTTAAAACACTTAATTATTACGTACCATAAGGAGCTCCTTTTGGAAAGACTTCCTTTGCTTTACTTCAGATGTGTTGCAGTCTTCTTTAAGCTTCTCAAGAACACAGGCCACTTTTTCTGCCTCACCGTTTGGCTCTACACGACAAAAGTGTGCCAAAGGAAGGTTGACATAGCCCAAGGCATCAGCAAATGCTCTCCAACTATTTACATTTTCCATCAGTATAGTCCTCAATGAGGCATACATGTAAGTGAGACATTTGCAAGGGATTAGAATTTGGTCTAGAAGAACACTAGAGGTAAGCTCAGCCCCCTTGAAATTAACTGGTTTGACTTTTCCCATTATAAGAATGTTCTTGGCATGTACCAATCCAATCCTGCCTTGATAGTATCCAATGTACCACTCCTTGGTCCAAAGATGCCCTTTTAGTTTGAGTTTTTCTTCACTTAGAAGTGCCACAACATCCCCTTTCACATACTCCAACAAATACTGTCTCTTTGTCTGTCTAAGGACAGTTTTCAGCAGCTTTCCAAACTTGATATTTTTGACTGGTCTGTCCTGAAACACAGGGTATTTTGTGACTCCGATGAGAGGTGACAGTATAGATTTGTGCATTTCCTTTTTCTTTAGAAAGCGCCTCTGCACCGAGCTTGCTTCAACCTTCGGTGGAGGAGGTGGTGTCTGAACACAGAACTGGGCAAGGATGCAGTCCTGGTCATCTTTAACCTGAATGCGCAAAGTAAAGTCTGAGATGCTGTCCGGATCTCGAGCAGATATCATGTAGATGAGGTGTGATACTTTGCCAAGTTTCAGCTGAAAACTCCTCACCACTCTTGTCTGCTCACTAATTTTCACATCAAAATTTGAGATGTTGGAATACACACCAACCTTAAGATCTTGAGGCTTTGCAAGTACAAACTGGTGTTTTCCCCAGAGTTGGAGGGATACTGGTGGAATACAGCGTGACTGCATTTTAGCCTCACTTACTAATAATGTTTTTGGGGCACAATCATGGCCAAACATGGCAACAACTGTCTTAAAGGATGGATGGATATGCTTGGGACCATATACGCCAAGTGCAACTTTCTTTACAACATGCTCCCAGACTGTGCTATATGGAGTTACAACTTGGGCCTGAGCTACAACGGATACATACATGCATGGCTCTAAATTGTCCAAGGTTACCTGGACTGTATCTCCATACATATAAACATGAGGAACTGGAACATAGGGTCCATCCTTGCAGTCACTGCGGACACAGATCACTTCTGCCGTTTGTCGACTCTCCATCTTGACTACAACAGATACTTTCATCTCTAATGTTACAGTGGTTTTAGTTTCCATATTACTAAGCTTAATCTCCACCACTGGGCTCACAGTAGTACATTTGTCATTGTTAAGCTCCAATGGTGGGTCCAGCAAGGCCTTTAAAGATATCTGCTGAGTGTCATCTGGTGCAACATGGCCCTCAGGTACAAGGATGCTGATACTAGTGTCGGGTAACTGAACAGCACCACCTGAGCTGTCCAGTTTGCACACAATATTGGTCTCTATTGGTTGTGTTTGACCCCATCCAGGATTTTGGCCAATGGAATCTAGGTCATGGCAGGACCTTGTAAACTTGCGGTGGTTCAACCAGGCATTTTTGAAGTCTTCTCTACTCTGAAACTGCTCAGGTGTAGGGGCTTTCAAGCTATTAAAAAAACCAGAGAATTCTGGAGGTGCATCTGCCTGTGATTGCAAGATGGACAATTCGGACAAACTGTAACAACGCTTGCTCCTATAAAATGGATTGTTCCTTCTAAGAACTGGACCTTTCTCTGTGCCAGGGCTTAAGCAATATGTATCCAAAACATTACTTCCAAACTTATTGAAGTTAATACTGCTGCTGTTTTTTGAGTCTGGAGAGGAGGACATATTGAAACCAAGGCGGTCTGTTGAACTCTGGATACTGTTTTGATCAGTTAGCAAGGAGCCATCAAGGAATGGGTTGAGAGACATCCGCTTCATTACAAAAGGGTTTCCGTTTTGAGGAACTGTAGGTGTTCTGTGCTCTGACCACTCTCCACGTTGATCTAGCACTTTGGACCCATCATTAGAAATGTCTCCTAGGCTGTCAATCATGCCACTGTCACAGGATAAAGATTCTCGATGCGTGACAGGCTGGACATAGGCTGCTGGGATGTATCCCATCTCTGTGTTATTATGGGCATACCACCACTCCCCACCAGATGTGTCAAGAACATAAAGATGGTCTCCCTTACAAAACTTTAGGGTGGTGAAGTTTGATGGACAATAATCTTTAATGGCAATGACTTCTCTTGCAGCTTCAATTGAAGCAGTAGCTTCCAGTCGTAAAGTGCTTGGGCTAGGCACTGCAAAAAAAAAAAAAAAAGAGTGAATTAAGTCAATACAAAAAAAAAAATGCTTAGAAAATACTCATGTTCTAATCACTCTATGCAGGGTAGAAAAACATGAGAGAAACCTTTAACATCAGAGAGGGTGGCTTCTGACACTCCAGAACTTAGTTCAATAAGTGTTCCCTCAGACTTGCAGCGAGGTATTGCATTGTTGTTATTAGTTGTTCGAATTCGATGGGCAGCCATGCTTAGTTTTCCTGCAGCATATTTCCTTTCTCTGTCAAGAAGTGTGATCCATCTTCACATCCCAACTGTGAACAGAAGCTTTTCATTCGATCTGCTTGGGAAACAAACAAAAAAAAAGGCCAGATATTTATTGGCTATAGTGTTGTTTTGGCTTAAAGGGAACCTATTTCACTTTTACAAGGTGTTTGAACACAAATGTGTGTTATCACACATTACCAGCTATAATGATAAGAAGAATGCCTCAGCTTCATAAGCTTTGTAAATGTTCTGTTGTTGGCTGTAAAAATTAACATAAGAGTCTTCAAGTACTCACGGCATCAGAGCCACACAAGATGCTGTGGAGAAGTTTTATTTTTTGAAGGAAATGTGCCCCCCAAAATAGCTAAATTCATGTATGTTTGTGCGAATCATTTTACACCAGACTGCTTTGTGAACGAGGGTCAATATAAAGCAGGATTTGCTAAAAATTTGATTCTCAAGCCTGGATCAGTACTAACTGTTTGTGATCCAGCTTTATATCCAGAAGATGTAAGCATCGAACTTTATATTTTGTGAATATTTGTTAATCGTCTTTCCGAATGCATTTGTTAGCAGATTCCACGGCTAATGTGGCTAAAGTTATCATTGTCTCTGACTGTATTCACGGAGACCAGAGCTATGTCATCATTTTTGTTTTAATCCCGAAAATGCTTACTGTCTGTATAATTCGTACCCACACCTTTATTATGCACAATACAATAAGGTAATTGTCTTTTTGAAAACTGTGTACGTTTTGTGCGAATCATTTTACACCAGACTCTTTGTGAATGAGCTTGTTAGAAGATTCGAGGGCTAATGTAGTATCCGAAGCACTAGCTTCCGGAAAGGGGCCGGGGAGCAGCAGCTCATTTTCATTTAAAAAGACAAACACAAAAACAGCATGTTTTTGCTTCCACCCAAAAAGGGGCATTTACAGCATGGTATAATAAATGATCTGTGGGGTATTTTGAGCTGAAACTTCACAGACACATTCTGGGGACACCTGAGACTCATATTAACTTGAAAAAAGGTATAACAGGTCTCCTTTAAAATGTGTATCCCACCAGAAACTCCCATGAAAAGTTTAAATTCAGAATTCAGGACTGTACTATCTTCTAGATCAGGGGTGGGAAACTCATCTGGGGTAGGGGGCCACATTGGATAAAATATCACCTTAGGCAGGCCAAGAACAATCAGAACAATTAAAACTGAAGTTGACACTTATTTATCACCAAAAAAATTGAATTGTGAGGTACATTTTCATATAATAGCCATAATAGGCAGGATTAGGCTAACAGACAATATTAAGGACATAACTGATACAAGACCAGACTGATCATTTCATCACAATTCAAAAGTACTTCATCCTCAATTTTCAAGAAATTTTAATTTCAAGGAAAAGAGGAAGACAACAGACTTTTTAAGTGCTGCAACCAACTCATTACCTTGTCTGTCCTTGCCTGGCCAGTATGATGGCTGTACTTCTTTGCACGATTTGTATCGTAATGCCGTTGAATATTAAATTCTTTGAGGACTGCCACTTGCTGGGAGCAAATTAAATAAATTTTTAATTATAATTATTCATATATTCATATATTCAAATATTTATTCATTTCCCAAAATAAATATTCTGCTGTCCATTTTTCTTGGCATATACGGCATTCAGAATCCATCTTCTGCTTTTAGAAAGAGACATTTTTCACATACCCACGGTATCAAGTTACGTTGGAAATACCCAAAAATTACAAGTAACCATTAGCAACAGTAGGCACGTATATCCTAAGGATGCCAACAAGAGGACCTCTAGTGGATATATAAATAACTGAATCTTTGTGTAGATAATTCTTTACATTTCCATTACATTGCCGCATTACATTTCCGTTACTTGGCCTACGGGCCCCATGGAATCATCAGGCCGTATGTTTTGCACCCCTGTTCTAGATCTAACTCAATTGAGATATTCCACACGATTATTAGCAAATTCTTATGGTGAAGTTAGTAATATTGTCACATAATCCCATTAAACTAACACATTAGGCTTGTCCCATTACACTGAAAAAAAAACGCTATATATGTATATATAACCTATATATATATCTGTGAAACTGCCACCAAGATCAATGACTAATCACTGTCGCACACTGCTCATCAAACTGTGCATGGTTCAGTGAACTGACTACACCCAGTGCAAGCAAATACAGATGCCTGGATATCTTCCAGTGTGTTTAAAACTATTGGTGTAAAATGATACAGTTGGCATTCTACAACTGAAAAAAAAAAGATTCAAAACAATGTTCTGTGATATTTTTTTTGTGATATTCAGCAATGTGGTTACAAAACAACATTTTGAAATAGACTTTTCAGTTGTAAAAATTCTAACAGTCAAAGTTGAAAGAACCCCACCTCCAAAAAAACCCCATAAACAAACCTGCACTATTATTGCATAAGGCAATGCTGTTTGCGCCATAACCACGAATGGTGTGATGTTCTGTCGTGACATGTCGTGGGCTAAAACACAGTAAGGGAAAAAATGCATGCCCATGTCCAAGCAAGTTTCCTTGGCTCATTCCTGAAATTCACGATTGCACTGGAACAGGAACAAAAGCCTTCTGAATCATCTCTAGCTTTCAAATGACGTCGCTGCCTAGTCCCTGTTTTGTTGCAGGATCATGACATGACAACCATAATTTATTAGAGATTTGATATTGATACTTAAGCTTTCCCTAATATTTAAATTCTCATTAACAGCTATAATAACAGTGTGATTTTACCCAAACCACAAAGCCTTGATTTTTACATCTTATCTACATGCTTTTTCATTGGGGCTGATGGCAATTTAAACAGCCACACAACTTTTAACAACAGCCTCCACTCTTCTGGGAAGACCTTCCACTAGATTTTCAAACGTGGATGCGAAAATTTGTCCACATTTACTCACAAGAGCATTGCACAAACTGGCTAACAAAATATACAGTGAACACAGATCAGAAAGCAGGGGAAACTATTGGAAATGACCATGTGCCATCGTTTTTTTCTCTACACTATATTGCAGCTCGAGTTAGAGGGCAAGTTGCGTATAACAACCGCAGAGGTATGCAGAACCATGGCGAAAACCCCTACATTCACACCACTGTGAGAATAATACAGCCAGTGAAGGAAGAATGCAACACAAACTTCAAATTTCATGGGTTAGACCAACTGTATTGTACAACAGTGTTACAAGAAACTGAAAGACACCATGTTATTATCAGTGGTGCATCGAAAACAAAAGCTTTAAGTATATCCTGAAAAAATACATTACCACTGAACTACAAAGTAATAACAGCTACAAATGTAAGCGAAATGATTGAGATGTAAGGTAGTGTCCTCTTAAACCTGATCACAGATTCAGCAAGCTCTTCAGAAGCACATGTCGACAGTTTCCATGGGTACCGCCTCGCTGAGGAAAGACATCTCTATGAGAGGACCATCAGAGAAATACCCGAGTGTAGCAGTGTGAAGGACTCGCACAAACACACTTTTATTATTTCTTTGCACGCTCTGTAACTGTATAGGCAAGTTTCATTGACACAGATTAAGCCTCTTGAACTTAGAGGGCAAGAGATGCACAAATATGTGGAAGATTGTTGAAATAAAAAAAAAAATGCTTTGAAACCATTTGTTGCAAGTAAAGTACTGTATACTGTACTGGGTTAGTTGTATTTCAGGTCATACGCATATGTAAGACAATGGCATAGGCATGATTAGGAGGGTTACTTTAAAAGTGTATTCTGTTGCAGTTACAAATTACTTAATAAAAAATCAGTAACGTAACCCAAGTATCACAATAAAGTAATGTAATCTGATAACTTTTGGAGTACTTCAAGGTCACATATGTAAATAAAGTCAAGAGAAAAGCAACATGATCTTAAATACTTTTATTTGGAGCTTATTTTAGAGATTAAAAACATGTTCAATATTTCGATTTGTTTTAAGAAAATGAATAAATAAAATATCACTGTCCCTCATGTGGGTAACATTACATCACAAAAGTTGGTTAGACACATTTTTTTTTCCGTGTCTTAATAGCGTTCAAAATGGTGTCAGTTTTTTGAGGTAACTGCAACGGATTACAGTCACCAGTTTTTTCTATCCTGATTACATAACGCCATTAAATGTATTCCGTTACTCCCAAAGCCTGGGCATATTGTCAAAGCACTAGAATGTAAAAAAATTATACTATATATACTGTCTGTTTAATGCGTTTGAAAATATGTAGAGCTGCAAAAACTAATCGAGAAATTCGATAATAATCGATTATGAAAATCGTCAACGACATCTCATTATCGATTAGTTGATCTGCACGCGGCACGGGGTACGTTTACTTATTATGTTACTTCTGTTCCGAAAACATGCTTCGGAGAGTAAATACGAAAGTAGTGTTCCAAATGACGTACTGTGCACTTACACTTATGCACTACGTACTCTACTGTCTAGTGTATGAATTTTAGAAAGGTAATATCATCTCAAATGCAACACTACAGGTATAAGCCACTTCCTAGTCGACGGCGCATGATGTCATACGCACTTAATGTGATGCCGCTAGCTTTAGCAGATACCCAGAGTCACCAACAATGACTTTCTTCAGTTTGCTGTTTATGTCAACATTACCTTTAATAGAAAGTAATGCATAAATACTATTATATAATATAAACTTATATGTTAGTTTATATTATATATAAGTATTTATGCATTATTTTTATGGATGCACAAAAAGCACTGAATTAAACTACAGTCCTTAATTAATAATATACATTCTGGTGTGTGTCTGTGTGGTTTGGGTTCTTTTCAGTCTTATATAATTGGACAAATAGTTCTGAAAAATTTTAGTCTGAAGTTTATATGTGTAACACTCAGTTTGTGTATTTTATTTAAAATAAACAAGAAATGGTACTGAAAGTTTGCCCCCACCCCCCATCCCCGATTAATCGGGGGGGATAATAATAAAAATAATAATAATAATAATAATAATAATAATAGGTCAACTAATTGATTATGAAAATATGAGCATGTGCCATATCTGAGAATAATTAAAGCTGCTAGGCTGACACCATTGTTTCTCTTCATTTGCTCTTATCCAGTGCTAACTATCTAAATGAGAAAGGACTCTCCGAAGTTGTGCAACAGAACATTAAATCATATGATCGAAAAAACTAGAGCTGCTAATCTC
Source organism: Ictalurus furcatus (assembly GCF_023375685.1). Lineage (NCBI taxonomy): Eukaryota > Metazoa > Chordata > Actinopteri > Siluriformes > Ictaluridae > Ictalurus > Ictalurus furcatus. Next base: position 9,545,164 of record NC_071260.1, on the reverse strand, counting down.
TTTAAAGCCAGTTTAAAGCCCATCAATCAAGCAGTTCTCCTTAGATTGACAGGATTTCCTCCCATATGAAGGAGTACCCTGATAAAAAGGAGACTTTGGGTTTTAGGAATGTTAAGAAATTGTTTCTCTTAATTATCACAATCTGAAGAAACATATTTTGAGAAAGCGCTTTGATAATATACCACTGTGGCAGTATACAGTACTGTGATGACAAAATCTGAAATAGTGGTGCAGTCATGAAAGTCAGAGAAAACTGCATTTCTGTTTTGTCTTAATAAACTACTGAAATGAAATCATTTCCTAACTGTTTTCCTAACTGACTAATCCTTGCATGGTAACATCAGTGACTTTATGACATAAAAGTCCCGCAATATACCAAAAACTGTGATATTGGGTTGTTCAGTTACTGTATCAATCAATATACATTTATCATCAATATACATTTCCACTCCTAATTTACATACAACTGTGTGTTGAGAAAACTACTACTCAGTCAACACTGTGGATTTGCAAATGATATGTGTGTCTGTTCATAAAATGATTTATGAAACCAGCTCAAGCATTGATATCATACTTACACAATGTAGCATAAATGAAATGCACTACTGTCATTAATAGAAGTATTATTAGAATTAATAGCAGCATTAGTAGGAGCACTACATGATGCAAACAAAACATCGAATAGTTACTTTTGATTTCATTACAAACTGGTTTCTCTTTCAAAAGGCAACATTATGGTGTTCTATGAAGCGTAGATTTCACTTTAGAATGACTGGCAGTGGTGAAAATTTATTTTGCGAAGCTGGGAAACAGATCTCAGCCTTACAGGCAGCCATTTGCTAGAAATCATGATGCCCCAGTGAAAGTCTGAATGCTATTTATTACCTGCAATCATGAAAAGGTCAGCTCCAGGAGATCTGACTTCCAATCCAACACAAAAAGCATACATTTAATAATAAAGTACAGTGACAGGGGAATGTAAATAAAAGAGACAGTCTGCAGTCTGAATGAATGGATAAGTGGCAGGAAAACACAGAGGAAATGCCTTTGTGATGAGTTCCTGAAAGCTCTACTCTCGTGCCATCGCACAGTTATAACGGGTGAATCGCTCTTACCCGCTGAAAAGATTTCCACCTCTCCAAAAAACTAAATACACACACATAAAATGCAAAATCAAAATATTAACGTTTAGGTGCAATTAGCCTGTACAAAATATAATGAGGTATAAATTTACTATGTTCTGTTCATGTCTATTGTATAAAGTGTGATGAAAGCAGGTGCAAATATTACTTTCAATTTCTTTCTCTTTGAAGAACATAGATATTCATAAATCATTCTCATGGCTGAATCAAGAAGCTGTTGCACGATTGCGATGGACTTTAACAGGAAACATGGCGAGCAGATCACACACACGACACTGCTGCCAAACGTATTAACATATTCAAAAAGACTGGAAGCGTTGCGGACCAACCGAGAAGTGGACATCCACGAACATCATTGCCACTGCATGGTTACATGACGTTTGTGATATCAGGTTGTATGGTTATCATATGCAGCTTCCCTGCTGAAAACAAAACAAAACAATAGAAACCATCACAGAAATCCTTATGGTTTCCACTACAAACACCATTACAAACCATCAGCTAACTATTAAAACCATTACCAGTATTGGTCCTTAATAGTATCCACTAGATGTAACATACCACCAATCGAAGGGAACAAATGACCAGTAGAGGCCCACAGGAACCACTACATTACATTACAACACTTCCATTAAAACCAATACAATACCCATTATAACCATTAAAACCATTACAACTTCTATGAGGCTATCTATTGTTTCCCCCCCCCCCCCAGCACAGTTAACAAACAGCACTTAAACAAACAAACAAACAAACTAATACGCTCTTTAAGTTTTCAAGTCTTTTAAACTCATTGTGCAGGTTAACATTAACATAAAAGCTTTGTAAAAAAAATTTAAGCATGATACAATGGCATGTTTTACTGCTCTCAGATTTTCTTTTACACAATAAATTATTTTATAAAATCATAATCCACATTATATTCACTTCATAAGGTAGTCTATTCATGAGGAACAGTAATTTACCAGCAGTAACTTTTCCATTGTTGACTGCACACCTACACCTTGAATTGAAATTTCACGGTGTAAAGTTTAGACTTGTGTAAAACTCTACCTGCATGATTTCAACACTTTTGCTTTGTCTAGTAAAACAGCATCAGCAGCTCGCGAGCGCAACAACATAAAACCAACACACACCCAGCATTTATACACTATTACAAATGCGCTAAGAACAATAACAGCCGGATTAAAAGTTAAATATGAAACTGAGAGAGAGAGAAGTTCACTCACTTTTTCAAATTCCACTTTTCAGGTAAATATCACCAGGAGACACAGAGAGACGCGCCGTTCAGCTGATACAAGTACAAACATCTCCGCTGCTACTCCTCACGTTCAGACTTGAAGCTACATGATTGGTTGGCGACAAAAGTGATTGACAGTTTAACCGGTGTATGCCTCGCCCACTCCTGCCATACACACACACACACACACACACACTATATATATATATATATATATATATATATATATATATATATATATATATATATATATATATATATATATATAAATGTATTTAAAAAGATATAATACTTTATTCACTAATGGGAACCTATTATATATAATGTAGACGTACGTCTAAAACATTAACACCATTTCTGTCTTCATATATAATGCAAAATAATGCATGACATGATTTACAACAAAATCACAATTTCCATTTTCAAATGAGGTTTAGAAACTCTTGTACAATTTATTTAAATAGTCTTATACGACTTAATACATGGCCCATAAACACCTCAAGAGTGATCTACTGAAATAGTGAAACCTATAATAACTTTCTCTTCTGTCTTAGTTTATGTTGTCAAATGTAATTAAAGCCCTTTTTAAAATAATGCATTAATAATATCTATAGTGCTCTCTAGTGGACATGAAGCAAATAAACAGAAATTGAAACGAAATGGTTTCAATAGGCTCTTACATATAATATGCCATACATAGAAATAGTGCATAGAAATAGTGGATGGTTGGGTGCATAGTAAAAATGCTGAATACTTTTTATCAAGAAACCATGAGCTGACGTTTCACATTTTCCCTCTCATTGTCTTCATGGTTTTGTTTGGGTGCTCCAGTGTCCTCCTAATGTACAAAAATATGTCAGTGGGTGGATTGAATTACTATTAGGTGTGAATTTGTGTGTGCATAGTGCTCTGCCATAGACTGGAGTCCCAACCAGGGTGTATTCCCACCCAACTGACAGTGTTCCTGGGATAGGCTGCGGATGAGCATAAACCAGAATAAAGTGTTCACTGAAGTTGAATGAATGAATAAATTATATATATATAATTATATATATAATTATATATATAATTATATATATATATATATATATATATATATATATATATATATATAATATATGACAGATATTTTGTGAGGTTTCTTGTGTTTTGATGCTTAGAGAAGTCAAGATGTATAAACATAATTTTCATAGACAGATAATAGTCTTCATTATTTATTATTCCAGTCATTATTCCAAATAATTTCCATTGTTTAAATGCACATGGAATGTTTGTTGATTTTCCCTTTGGTCTGAATGAGTTTATATTAGAATTTTTTTAATTTATTTATTTAATTTTTTTTTTTTTTATGGTACTCCAGTAACAATCACAGTATAAACATGATATAAATCTACCACTTCATTGGACTCTTTTCATGAACACACTCACTATCCACTTTATTAGGAACACCTGTACACCTGCTCATTTATGCTGTTATCTAATCAGTCAATCATGTGGCAGCACAGTGGAAAACACATGCAGATACAGGTCAAGAGCTTCAGTTAATGTTGATATGAAACATCAGAATTCTTGTTTTTTTTTTTTTTTTTACCATTCTGTGTAAATTCTAGAGACACCTCTTGTCTTGTGAACTCTTGTTCTGTGTGAAAGTCCCAGGAGATCAGCAGTTTTTGAAATACTCAAACCAGCCCATCTGGCATGAACAACATAGCCACGGTTAAAGTCACAGAGCTCACACACAGAGATCTTCATTGGTTTGTTTGATTTGACCATCAACTGAGGCTCTTGACCAGTATCTGCATGATTTCGTTGCCACATGATTGGCTGATTGGATAACTGCATAAACGAGCAGGTGTACAGGTGTTCCTATTAAAGTGGATGGTGAGTGTATATTGAAAACCACAATTTAAGTGAAAATAATCATTCATTAGCTTCTTTTCTTTTATGGTCTGATCCAAAATTATTGTTCACTATCAGTTCACTATCAAGTGTACTGTGCATATTTAATTAGTTAATATATTCTATTACAGGTTTGTCATATAAGATTCAGGGTGTGAGTTACTGAAATGTGAAAAACTGAAAAAAGCTGACAGCCCCCCCCACCCACCCACCCACCCCCAAAAAAAATGTTCATATGTAATTCACACACTGATAATATTGTCATAAGATTCCAGCAATGAGTGTTCTTAGCAGTAAGAACAAAAATATTTTCCTGTTTCTGAAATAGTTCTTACTATTACAACACATTACACATAGATATGTCCAACATAACACAATCCACAGCCTGAGGCAGGGTGATGGTACTGTGATCTTTCTCATCCTGGTCACTGAGTCATAAGAAACTTCCAAGTAAATGGAGTTATAGGCCTTGAGCTGCCACAACATGCCCACTAGATGTCATTCAAAATCTTTGAAAAGACATTCATTAATCATAAACCTTAATCATCCATTAATCATTGTCTCTGTGTAACAATACAGACTGATTGGAATATAATCTTTTAAAGTAGGTGTGATATAAGACATTTTTTCCTTTTTTCTATAATATTATGTGAAACTTTTATGTTTTCAGGACTTTTATTCCCAACATATATTCCACACTGCAAGCCTTTCAGTTTCACTGAACAATTCAGAGTAGTTATTGAATAATATATTTTACGCTTCTTATAGCATGTTCTTTATAGAAACAAAATGCAATGGGACTTTATGCTAAATAAGACATATTGTTCTATACAAAACTTATACTGATTATATCATAATAAAATATCACCATACATTTTTACATAGTGAAGATAACACCATATTTGTACAGTGAAGATTTTCTGTTTCTGTATTTTACTGTTATTTAGATATTTATGTCTTAATAAAATTGGTAAGAAAAGGTGGGTTAAGTTTCCACACCACTGTTAAAATGGCAGGTTTTTTTAATGTAAAAAAAATTAAACCAAGTTTGTTCCATTCAGATCTTTCCCCACTTTTAATGTGATATCACAACCAATAAAATGGGGATAAAATACAATAATCTACTTACAAAAGTGTGCACATCCCTTAACTAATACTTTATTTGTTATGCCACTGACGGCAGAGGGTGTATACGTGACTTGGTTTTGGTTCATTCGCTTCCTGCCGGAGTATTAGTTTCTGTTTGAGGATGTCTTTATTTTAATCCAGGTGTCATTGTATTAGTTTAATTAGGTTGGCTGTTTAAACCCCTTGTGTTGCTGTGCACGTTACGCAGTATTGATGTTACGTTGACGAAGAAGATTGGTAAATGTGTGAACATCATAGCGTTTAGCATGCTAGCGGTCTTAGTGTCATGTTTGCTCTCGTTTCCAGTGTTCATGTTTAAAGCCAGATTGGCTAGACCGTGTTTCCTTGTGTTTGTTTGCTTGCTTGGTTTATTAATAAAGACTTTGATCTGCGCCTGCATCCACTCAGTCCTGTTTCATCACATTATTAAAGCATAATATAGCACTCAGTCTTTTTGGGTAAGATTTGGCAATTTTATTCCACTCTTCCATACAAAAATGCTCCCAATCTATCAAATTGCGAGAGGATGTCCTGTGCACAGTCCTCTTCAAGTCATTCCACAGGTTTTCAATAGGATTTATATAAGGACTCTAGCTGGGCCATTCAGAAATATGGTATTTCTCAGTCCTAGCTGAAGAAAAGCAGCCTCATAGCATGATCATGCCACCACCATGCTTTACCATGGTGTTCTTTGGGTGATAAGCTGTCTGTTTTTGTTTCAAACATGCTGTATCTTTTAGAATTATGCCCAAAGTTCTACTTTGGTCTCATCAGACCACAACAAATTTTGAGACATGATTTGGGGTGATTTTGGCATTCTTGGATGCTTTTTTTTCTCAGTTTTTTTTTTTTTTTTTGACAAAGGACTTCTGTCTAGCCACCTTACCCCATAGCCCAGATATGTGAAGAAAATGAGAGTTTGTGATCACATGTAGGGAGTGGTCAGGAGTTGCCAAATATTACTGCAGCCCTTTTAATGCTGCCATAAGTCTCTTGGCAGTCTCCCTGAGGAGTTTTCTTCTTCTCTTTTTGTATATTTTTGAGGGACATCTGTTTCTTGGTAATGTCAAAGTGTTCTGTGGTACATCTATTGTTTTGGAAATTCTTTTCTACCCCTCTGATCAATACCTTTCAACAATGAGTTTCCATTCATGCTTTGCAAGCTCTTTGTGGATCATGGCTTCAGCAGTCAGATAAAAACAAGAAGATGTCATGAAAATCCTACAGAAAGAGCTGATCTTTATTTATGGTTAATCAGAATCACTTAATTGATTACCGGTGTATGATTATTCCTTTTGAACATGAGTTGTGTGACTGAGAATGTGATTGCTTAATTATGAGCATTCACATACCCCACTATAAAAAAGCTATGTGTACTCATTCAACCAGGTTACTGGATGTTGTTTTTCTTTTTCTTTGTCTTGTTTGTTTTCTAAAATGTTGCTATTTGTTTTTCATTCGAATTTTATTGGCTGTCATCGCATTAAAGGTAGAAAAATACATCACATGATTTAACTTGGTTTCATTTATCTTGGCTTAATTTTTCATTACAAAAGGCTGCAATTTTAACAGGGGTGTGTAGACTTTTTATATCCACTGTATATTTAACCTCACAACACACTGGTCATTAGGTATATTTCTTTACTTGATCTTCAACCACAAGTGTTGAGTAAGTCCATTTCTGTGATAGACTGTCTAACTACTGAATAGATAAAGCACTTCAAGGTTCAGTCTTTTAAAGATTATTTGCATGTGAATCTGTTTCCTGTGTGAAATTGGGTTGCCACAACACTGCTGACCTTACATTTAAGAACAGGAAGGTGTCTGAATTTTAAGTGTCTTTTTTTGTCCTTGCTATACCTGAAGCCTCATTTAGCAGCATCTGAAATGAGCAAGTGGTCTCAAAAATGATGTTAGTTCTTCTGCTTTTCATAGAAAACAATGAGTCATGCCATATACAGGTGACTCAACATTACATTTTAAGCATGTTATAGTACCGTTTGTATTTAGTTGCAGGTGATCATACACTAAGTGGACTAAATTAATCATATCTGCAGGTAGGCTGACTTTCTTCAGATTCAGTATAATGTAGTAGGGACAAAACTGATGAGTCCATCATCAAGAACTGGTTTTTATCTTATCAGTTATCAGAAAGTAATATAATTTTGAATAATGTTTTGGTGGAAAATGGGGGGGGGGGGGGACTTGTTTGAGAAATATGTGTAAATGTTTGTTCTTGTTCTGGAAAGCATTGATTTGTAACAGGAGTGTACTACTAGAGTCAGTTTTAGGTTTTTCTGAAACTTAATAATTCTTAAGCAATTATTATTATTATCTTTTAATTATATCTTTTAATGTTATTTATTAATGACTCCAGATTTTCTCAGCATCTATATATATGTAGGTATGAGAGTGAAAAATGTCTGAACTCCCAAAAGATCATGGAAACTTCATTTTCTACTTTGCACCTCCTCTATACTCTATACAAGCGATGGAATTTTTATTTTTCGAATTGTATTTTTATTATTATTATTATTATTATTATTATTACATATTTGGACAAGTAAACATTTGATCCTCTTTGAAGCAGTGCCTATTAATAAAGCTGATACACTCTATCAAATGACATAAAATGTACATTTTGTAGTAATTTTCACAGTTTAAGTTGACAAAAAAACTGATTCCCAATGCTACTGAGGTGTGTGGTGTCATCATACCAAGATCTAAAGAGTTCTATAAAGCTTTCAGAAAAAAAAGGTTGTGGGTGCCTATGAGTCTGGCAGGGGATTTAAAAAAGATCCCCAAATTATTTGAAATACATCATTCCACTGTAAGGAAAATAATCTACAACTGGCACAGATTTCAAGTGACCAATTTGTCAATATGTCCAGGACTGGCCATCCCAGCAAATTCAGCCCAAGAACCATCTAATGCAAAAAGAAGTCTCAGAGAACCCCTAAAGTTCATCACAGGATCCATTAATCAGTCTTGAAATTGTTGTTGTCAAAGTGCATGCATCTACAATCAGAAAGTGATTGCACAAAGGCCTTTTGGAATAATGTGCTCTGGACAGACTGATCAAAGATAGGAGTTGTTTGGCCACAGTAACCGCAGACATGTTTGGCACAGATCAAAGACAGATTTTCAGAAGAAGCAACCCATACCAACTGTGAAGCACAGTGGTGGAAATGTTATGGTTAAGGGTTGCTTCACCACCTCAGGGTAGACAGCTTGCAATCATTGATTCAACTATGAATTCTGCATCATATCAAACAGTGCTTGAAGATAATTTCAGGCCATCTGTCCAAAAATTGAAATTGAACCGAAAGTGAACATTTCAACAGGATAATGATCCTAATCACACGAACAAATCCACCAAGGAATGGCTCAAAAAGAAGAAATGGGGGGTTTGGAATGGCCTAGTCAAAGCCCAGATCTGAATCCCATTGAAATGTTGTGGGGAGATTTGAAACGGGCAGTACATGCAAGAAAATCCTCAAACATCCTGCAACTGAAAGAATATTGCATGGAAGAGTTGTCAGAAATTCCAGCAAGCCAATGTCAGAGACTGGTGGACAATTATGCAGAACGCCTACAAGAAGTTATTCCAAGGGTGTGCTTACTTTTTCCACAGAAGAATATCACATCTTTATATCACATATTTCTGCTGAATAAATGATTGAAAAAGATATTTTTCCTTGTGGTTTCATTCAAGTATATCAACTTTATTAAAGGGCACTGTTTCAAGGATGATGAAATGTTTGCTTGTCCAAAAAAGCCAACAATTTCCATGGGGTGTACTTATTTTTTCACATTTCACATTTTTTTTTTCCACTCAGTTAACTGCTGGGATTGTATATAGATTAATATTCCATTTTGAGTGGAAAGGTTTTCTCTGAAAAAAGCCCTCCTAATAAACTGTAAGGTGTCACCATATTAAATGATTTCTGCTCAAATGGATTTAGTTTAGTTTTTAAATACCATTCTATATTACAAAAAATATATTAACAAGTAATTTATTTATTAAACTTGAATCAAATATGAATGTACACCAGGATACCTTTATTACATGTTCAATATAAGATTACACAGTATAAAGGTTATAACGAGAAATATAAAAAGTCCAATTTTAGTGACTACTTATGAAAATGTTTTGCCACTGTAATGACAGAGTTGTCATGGTTGTCACATCATCAGCGGGGTTATGTTAATTTGTCATACTAAATATTCATATTCTAGCAAAAGTCAGCAGGATGAATATCAGAACATAACCTTGTATCAGACAGATGCTGTCTGTTGACGCAAGTGTTAAGTCAACTTGATATCAGACTTAATAAACGCAGTCTAGTACAGCTGCCATGTTGGAATATGCCTTTATAAATGTTTATGTAGGTTTGTCAGTTGCAATGAAATACTTTTCCAGTGTCATGTAGCTCTGTGAACATTTTCATTGAATGTAACCACAATATCTTAATTATGTTGGCCTGATAGAAGCAATATTCCGATCTTTATCTTCTTCGATCTTCTTCTATTTGCAAATTTGTATCATTTCCACAGGTCACAGTTTTTTGCGTAGAACCAGAAAAATTTGTCAGAGATGTAGATCCCATTCGAGAATGGGGTGCTTGTATGTTTGAGGAAATATCGAAATTACTGTTGCCGTGTAGCAACACTCCAATTTTTTTTTTTTTTTTACTGGTTTTGCAATCACATGATTTGAGGCCGTGCTAATTCATATATAATTGAGGCAGTTAAAACTGCATTACTCTGCCTACAAACACCTTAGCCTCTCCCTGGAGCATGCTAGCAACCATCTGCGATTCCTGGACTACTGCTCAGTTACAACCAAGAAACCACCTAGGAAATCAATACCAACCACTTGGAATGAAATAGCAAATCATCTAACAACACACTTAAACCACTTGAAATTACCTGCAACTGCCTACCAGCCACCTAGCAACCACTTGAAATTTCATAGCCACCACCTAGTACCACCTTCTCAACCACATAAAATATACACCATATGGCAACTTCCTAATGATTTCACCTTGTAGCATTTTAACATTGTATCATTACTTTATATTAACATTAACAGTGTTTTAGCATTTTAAAAATGTAACATTATAGAGTCTCCGTCAAGCCAACATTAACATTTCTTCTAGGGGTCAGATTAACCTTCAGTACACTGAAATGTTTTTCACATGTAGTCTTTGATTTGAGAGATTAAAGTTTCCATTCTTAAATGGAACTTTTTTTTTTTTTCCACAGAAGAAGAGCAGCATTGTTCTCTGCTTGAGACGACTACTCAACCACTGACAATGAGCACCTTAACAACTTTCAGGATAGCCACAATAACATCAATATCACCCACGACCCTGAAAACCACAGATTTGACAGAAATAGAGCATGAAACCAGGCCCAAGTATGTCAAATATAGTGCTGTAATTAATTTGGAATTACCATTCAAAGTCCAAATAAATTTTAACTTGCAGCATTCTCATGTTACCTTTTTCAGAGTGATTTACATCACTGAGTGGTTTGCCCCCAAAATATGGAGCATCACATGGTGGATCCTCTTCATAAGAATGTGTACCTTAGCTTACTTATTTCATAATATGCTTTGAAATTTGTTTTAGAAGACAGTAAATGAGAGACACCAAGCTTTTACACTGTACATTTCTTTTATGACAGATTTGAATGCATACTTGAGTTTAATTTTTTAATGGTATGGTTAATAACAAACGCACATGGTAAAAACTAGGCCAAACAAGCATTACCAAGTAAGCTATCAAGAACTGTTTAGAAATCTATCAGTTATTCATAATTGATTTTATAACTATTAAACCATACAAGATTCCTATAGATTCTTATATTCTTCAACATTAATTTATGTATACAGGTGTTCTTACTGAAATAAGAACACAGGGTTGTTTTTGGACTTTTTAAACAGCTAAAATATTCAGTTTCATATAATCTATTCTGAAATTTTAAGCACCAACTGAAAAAAAGTTTGTATCCATTTTTGATTAGCAATAAAACAAATGGTGGTGGTGGACTTTTGGTTGGACCTCTACTGTAAGGGTGATGAGCCACTTCCAATATTTATGCAAAAATAGAGACTGAAGATTTTTTTTGGATACTCATGTAATAAGTAAATGATTTTATCAAGTAAATGATTCGAAGTAGAAGAAACATTTTCAGATGCAATACAGTTGAGTTTCCACACGTATACGATAAAAATCCATATACTTCAGGGTTACATAGTACATTACATTTATTCTCAAAGGTAGCAGTGCATACAATACAAATTAGCATTAACATGCAATGAATCATTATTGTACAGAAGGTTTTAAATACTGTTCTTGTTTACATGTTTAATCTGTTTGGCCATTAAAGGAAAGTATTTTTTTTTATTAAGTGTTATTGAAAAAAATATTCATTTCTTTTAGGAGGGGGTGGGATTTTACATAAATACTTTTAAAAATGCTTCATCTTATACACTGACAGCATGTCACACTGAATAAACAATGTTCATCAGCAAAGATGCATGTAATTAGTTTTTGACCAGTGATTAATTACCATACTGCATGTGCCCAATTAGTCTATAGTAGCTAGTATAGTACCAGGTTTAACAAGCATAGTGGAGGACCAAATGTTAAACAGTTATGACTCATGGGTGTACATCACAAAGTTATATAGCTAACTTTACACTTTCATTACACACATTCGAAGGCCACAATTTTTAAATACACAGCAAGTCCCTCTAGCTCACACCACCACTCATTATCAGGAAGAACACATTCTGTGTCTGGCTGACACGTCAGTAAAGACCATGGATAGACATGACGTCTGGCATAGAAGCACCATTCAGCTGTTTCCTTAAAGACCCCGATTGATGTCTTCGTGTATAATTAAGCAGCCCCTCTGAAAACAAGGAGACACACAGTGTCATTAAGGCAAAGCACCACTATTACACAGCAAGAGCCTTTTTACTGTGTGCAATCATCTTCACAATAAACTGGGCAAAGGAGACTTCACACTGTGTTCACACTGTGTCACATCAGCACATGGTAATAAACATCATGCCCTCTAGAGGTCTCTAGAAACTCAATGTCCTGGTTAGCACCAATTCTTACTAATCACTTCCTGGTGTTTTAAATCTCATTGAGAGATCTAAGCAGCAGGGTTTCTATGCAAGTGGCCAATGAAACAAGACCAAATGAATGGGCAGTACTAAAGTCACACCTTTATTTTTAATAGTTAATTTACCAAGTTCCTAAAATGATCTTATTACATATTACTTACTACACTTCAGCTTCTGCAATAGCATCAGTTCTCTTAAAAAAAAAAAAAAAAAAAGGGGGGAGGGGGGGAGGGATGGGGGTTGCGCCACATCAAACTTAACTGCAACAAGCATTAACATACAAGACATCCTGCATAAAGAAACTTTCAGCTAATTAACATTAGCATATACAAATGTTACTCTTCAGTAACAAGCACAATATGGTCTTGTAGAGACTAACTTTTCTGCTTATTGTTTGCAGCTCTTAACATTATATAAAAAATTACAGGCAATTTCAGCGTGAATCCAAACAAAGTCCTAGAAAACTCAGTCTTTCAGTTCTTCAGGAAAAGCCTATTTAAAAGATACATAAATGCATCACAATATTAATGTAATTGGAATACCAGAGGCTATTGCAAAACAAGTTTCTGTACAAATCAGTGATTTAACATTGATTTCTTTGTCATTGTGTATGCGTGATGTGGTGACTCACCCCACACCAGATTCAACCCAGGCCACAGTATACTGGAGACCTGAGCAAACTGAGTGAGCCACAACCAAAACTTAATAGATAGAACCCAAGTGCAGATCAGATAAGGAGGCTGAACAGAAACCAGAAAAAAGGGAAAGATATATTAAGCTCAAGCCAACATACTCTGCAGTGGTTATGGAGGAATGTTGCAAACTGAAAAAGTATTCTCCAAAAATGCACAAAATAAAGATTGCTTGCTATTGGAGTCAAACTCATGACTTCTGGGTTAGAAAGCAAATGCATTACCAATGCATCACAAGGAAGACTAAAATTAAAAGGGGAGCTAGGCTTTAGAGGTATGAGGTCTGAGACTCACCCAACAGCAAACCAAAACAAAAACCCAGATGAGCAAGTGAAAATGAGAACAAAGTAGAAACTAAAGGCATAAACTTAAAACCATCACGGGAGGACCTCTGATTACTTACTACAGACAGCTAACCAGGAAACAAAAGTTTTTTCCCCTCCCCAACAGATGGAGCCTTGAGAGGATGGCTAGGTTGACATGGTGAGGGCAACGCGGCACAATAGAAAGGCCCATTTTCAAAATATCAATCTAGACTTAGTCTTGCCCTCACAGGTTGAACTCAAGGCTGAGCATTTGCAGAACCTGTAAGTAGCCCTTAAATAGGCTAGATGCAGGTGGAGCCGGCTTACCCTAGTTGCTGGGAGGCAGCTTCCTGTCTCCCTCTAGTGATGGGCCTTGGCCATGGTCGTTTTACAGGAATTTTTTTTTGTCATTTTTTTTTATCCTGTACTGATTACCAGTTTACTGTTCAGAAGTACCCTGGTAGTTCAAGTTCTTTATTTGTGATGTAAAGAGAGTAACAGTGTATAATTCTTGCAGTGAACTTCTTAAAAAGTTTAATAAACTGTGTTTTTACCTAAAAACGTTTACCCAAACTGTGCAAACATTATGTATAGGACATTTAAGACAGGATAATACAGTGCAATAAACAATAAATAAGAAATATTCTAGAAGAGAATGCACATTGCAACATGCAAGTGTGTCTGATATGTGCTGTACACATTGTGTACATTCATGGACGGATGGATCCATCCATCCATTTTCTTTACCGCTTATCCTACACAGGGTCACGGGGAGCCTGTAGCCTAGCCCAGGGGTCTCGGGGTATGAGATGTGGGACACCCTGGATGGGGTGCCAACCAATCACAGGGTACAATCACACACAAACTCCCATTCATACACTATGGACAATTTAGAGATGCCAATCAGCTTACAACACATATCTTTAGAATTAAACCCCAGCCCTGGAAGCTTGTTGAACCGGTGGACGGGTTGAACGTGGCAGCTAACTGGTCAGTGCTTAAAGACACGTCCTTGAATTCAGGCCTGGCTTTCCATATATTCACCCTCCTGAACGCTCTCCTGGCAACACATTTTTTGACTCTTGCCAGACTTTCTCCTGTTACAGCAGCAGCATCTTCCATGGACAATCTCCATTCCACTGCTTTAGCTTGATGGCTAGTGCTAGTGCAATCACTAATGCTAGTACTCAGCATTAAACCACACAGAGAAAATCCTTGCATGCAGTTTAAATACTCTGCCAGAGAAATATCAGCCCCCAACATGTGCGCAGTCTGTTTCTTACAGTCCGTGATTGTTCTCAGCCCTCTTCACATGTCCCTGGTGTCATGCTGTTGGAATTGACAGTCCAATTTATCCCTGTAGCACTGCTTAGACGACTCCTTGTGCATAGGATGCCTTCTTATACTTGTTCATGTTCCCGGAAATGAGTGCAGAGTTGTAGCCAGCTGTGCGTGCCTTGAGCACGTCACAAACTGCCTTGTTTCCCTGAGCCTCTTGGCTTTTCATAAAAGAAGGTCAATTCTACTTTTACAAATTGGATTTTGCCATGGACTTGTAATAAAAGCTACTGCTTATGAATTCATGCAAACATGATTTTATTACAAAATATGTCCTCAAAAAGTGTCCAAAAATTGTGAAATATTCTCAGAATGATAACCATATAGTACACATCATAATTTTCAGAATAATACAGTATACAGTGCCTTGCATGAGTATTCATTCCCTTGAACTTTTCCACATGTGTTAGAACCTTAAACTGAAAAAAAGATTATATGTCATGAACCTACCAGAGATGTTATGAAAACTCCAAACAGCCCATAACATTCATTTAACTGAAGCTTGAAAAATGATTTACAAATAAGTAAAGAAAAGTTTGATTACATGAGTATTCACCGTTGTTGGTGTGAAACCCCATAAGTTAGTACTGGAGAAACCAATCACTGTGTAACTGTGTACATGATGCTACCACCACAATGCTTCACTGTGAGTCTACTGTTCTTTAAAACTAGGCACCCTGTTTGAGAAAAAAAGAAGCAAACAAAACAGAAGAAAACAAGAACAACTATATAGTAAATAGAACCCCCTCTGATCAGTACCCAAAGACATACAGTATATATATATATATATATATATATATATATATATATATATATATATATATATATATGCTATTGCACAGATATCAGTTTTATATTGCGACAATATACTGTATGCTGATGCAGTGTTAGAACAGTCGAAATTTCATGCAGTGCAGAAACACTCTCTCACCTTAAAGAGCTCAGTTAATGAACGCATTTATAATTAATCATTATTGATCCCCTCTGGAAAAAAGGGCCTCAAGTAGCCTTGCATTTTAGTCGCTAAGCTTGTCATGCATCCCGTTCATTGCAGGACACCAATCACACACACATTCACACACTCGCTGACACTTGGGGAAATTTAACATAATCAATCCGCCTACCTGCATGTTTATGGACAGAAGGACTTCGTGTTCACATTTTTTTCTTCTACCCTTTCTCGTTCTTTTAAATGTTCTTTTAAAAAGTATGGATATGCAGTGTACATAATGCAGTATTTTGCGAGTTCCAACCTTCCAGTAAAAAGAGCATGGCTGGTTAAGATCAGATTCTTAGACTGATGTATGATTTGTTCCATTAGTTTTGAAGTAGACAGAGCAACCTGAAAAAACCTTGCCTTTTTCCTCTGACCTCTCTCATCAACAAGCTTTTACCACCGCAGAACCACCGCTCACTGTATGTTGTTGTTTTTTTTACCACACCATTTTGTGTAAACTCGAGAGAATGTTGTATGCGAAGTTCAGCGGTTTCTCAAATACTCAAACCAACCCATCCGGCACCCACAATCATTCCACAGGTACTGTGATCACAATTCTTCCCTTGTTTGATGTGAACATTAACTGAAGCTCTTAACCCATTATGTGCATGAATTAGTGCATTACATTTGCTATAAAGAGGAAATATTACATCCGCAAATACCTGTCTTTTTTAAACCAAAGCATTACAGCTGCTAGAGTGCTTGTGAGCATTGCAATCTAAATTATGCATTAGATGTTATCAATATAACCTCAATATAACTCTTTCCATGTTTCCTCCATATTCTCATGTCCACATATTGTCACACCTCTCCTGAAAGGGTAAAAAGGAATTTATGGAATTGTAGCAATGTCAAAGTGATGAACTGCTACTGATGGAGCCAAGCTTTTTTTTCTTGTCCCCTCCATGTGCAAACATATCGATCTTGGAGAGCAATTGCCGTAGCAATCAGAGATCAAATGCTGCTTCGCCTTTCATGCCCCCTGATGAGTATTTGAAAAGTGCTCTCCGTTAGATGTTCTTTGATGAACAACAAACATTTGTTGATTATCCTAAGCCCGCTAGCGGCCTTCCAGCTCTGCAGAACTGTTTGATCAATGACTTCCAAGAATTTGAAAAGGAATTGTTTTTAATTCCAAAATGTGCATGTATAAAGTCATAAATAGCACTCACACTTGAATAAAGTAATTAGATAGAAGAATTAGCTCCATGAGATGATTTATTATAATGAATTATAATGTGGATATTTATTTCACAAGATCTCATACTGGCAAGAGCAAGACCTTGCTTATTTATCTTATTTGAATGCCAAATGTTGAAAACATACATGGCTGTATTCAGTGGGAGTGTGAAGAGAGTGTGGTTTTAAGTTGTTTTCTAAATCACCAACAACAACCTCATCACCATTAAAATCAGGTACTAAAGGATTTCCCTGTAACAATGATATCACTTCCTCATATCAAGTCCTCATTGAACACGGTACATTTGAAGCTGGAGAATGAAACAAATGAATCTTCCGGTTCTGCTTATGTGTTTGATATCTTAATTTGAAAGCACTCACGTGCAAGGGCAATCGCAAGAAATCACTGTGCGTGTAATAAGATAACAACTCTGTCATACGTGCTGGGCTGCTTGGAGAAGGCTGCTCAAAGAAAATGTAGTCTGCATTGATTTCGTGGAACAAACGATAAAGATATTTGAAGTTTTTTTTGTATAACCAAAGAGAGGATCAAAACAACTCGTGCTCTTTTCAAGGTCAAAAGCATTATCCACATTTAAGTTTCAGTTGACATTGTGCATTGTGCTGAATGGATGGAGCATACTTTGTGATATTTTTCTGTAACAAACTCATTATCATTATATGTAAAGTTCATTAGTAAAGGATCATAATTACATATCTTTTCAACTAGTATTAATGCAATTACTGAAATAGTAGTGAATATGCTTTAAAATGAATAACAGAATAATAGAGCAAGGGCAAAGAGTTAAAACTCTCAAGTCTTTTGACAAAAGACAAATATGTTAATTCAGTGTGACTGTGTCTATGCAATGGTAATACCATGGCAGAGTAATGAGCGCTATTTATTGGTTTGGACATTTTCCATCTCAGAGAAGCACAAAGTGATGAGGAACAAAGAGACGACAATCTCCCTTACCATCTGCTAGGGAAAAAAGGAAACTAATCCTGTGGCCTCTAGCGATTTCGGGCCTGGGATCTCCAGGGCCACTGCATCCACAGACAGATGCTCCAACCATAAACGGCACCATCTGATTCAATTTATGAGTATGAGCTAATTAGATACAGTAAATCAAAGAGTCACACTTTGTTGAAACAAATAGAGCTCGAAAAGCTCAAAATCTCATCCCAGATAGATAAAAATTGAGATGCCACCCGGGATAATACAATGTCCCAAGCCCAGATGGATGCAGTGAAATGATACCGGTAAAGAAATCTGGCTAGTTATAGCAGGCTAGCAAAGCTCAAAGCCACTGGAGATTTATTTCCTGTCTCAAAAGTTTTAATGTCCATCCAAAAGGAACAGTTGGAAGAGTTTTTGATGATTTTGCTTTCTACGAACTTCTCAGTGTATATCAAACTGGACAATATCTAAATAATAATAGACATGTTTTGAAGATACTGATCTGCACATCCACCTTTGAGCACTTGGTGTCAGCATTGCTTTGTCTGATGTTTTTAATGGCCAGCCTTTTGCATAAACTCTATTTGAGAGAGGTTACAGATTCAAGTTACAGATTCGTGTTTTAAACATTTGCTGTATATCTGTAGGCCGTGGGTACAGTAGGCATGTAGGGAATTTGGGTCTAATAGCTTCAACATGAAGATGTTTGACCCTGTTGTAAGTTCATGTGTTCAATATATTGACTGACACAATGGGTTGATGGCTCACATTCCACCTACCCACCCACACACTCTCACATGCACCCTCATACACACACACACACACACACAGCCCTCTCATTCTCTCTATACATTATCTCCTAACACCCACTCAGACTTCAATTCAGGGTGATAAATATGCGGAAAATATTCTGGGGTAGTAAACAAGGTTTTGTTGTGTAAAAAGTAACAGAAAAGCAAAGTACTTCTGAAGTTGTAGGAGGTAAAACCCTTTGTTTGTGTTTTTAAGACTTCAGCATACAACAAGCTCAGAAACACCCTTCAGCGTCAGATGGATATCTCCATTGCACATCTCCAATCCTGCAGGGGGCAATACTACTAATGTCCAAACCAATAAATAAATAATCTATTTAATCTGCCTGCTTCTTTCAATCATGGACGATGACACATGACATGTTTGCAGAGTATGGATAGTTTGCCTGCATGATGTGCTAAATAATGTATTTGTGTGTGTCATGTAAGATTGTTCATTTTTCAGCCCAATTACATCATATTGTTCATCAGTGCCAAGTAAACACTGTCTAGGCAAAAATATTTGCCAAAGGACATGACCTTCGTCAGCCACGTCTGCAGCAAAAGGAACAGACCGCTTCCCCTCTGGGTGAGAAGACAGGAGCCAGAGGGTGCTGGGTAAACGCTATCTTTTTTTTTTCACACTAGCTTGATATTCAGCTCTCATCTCCTCCTGCGGTGTTGAGTGTGTGAGTAATGAACCTTTGCCGGTTCCAGACCTGTTTCTACAGCTGGAGGAGCGCCGGGGGGCCGTCAATGTGTCATTATGGATTTTTTGACACAATGCGTGTTAGCTTCGCCTCCTCCAAATGAAAAATTCCAACTTCTAACAAAGCAAGCTTAGCAAATGTAATAATACCCAGGTATGTGCTCTATAATAAGCACAAGTTTTTTGACAAAGGGGATTTAAATTATATATGACAGATGCAAACGGCCCACTTAAGGAAAGAAACAAATCCACCCCTACACAAGCGGTGTTTGGATGTCTCCATGCATGTGGCTTCCTGACTAATGTGATGTGAGTTGCAGTCGGTCTTCATCTTGAATGGCTGTAGTTTCCTCTGCTGGAGTTTTCCAGGAGGCTTTGGCTACTTCAAGAGAGCTTCAAACAGTTTCATATTTTTGCAGATTAGATAATGGTATGGGATCATGAACAGTGACGTGATGTTGTTCTGCCACTGGATTATTTGTTTGGGTTGGGTGATTCATAGATTCTTTCAGAAGGTAAAATGCCACAGCCAGCACTTGAGGCTTTTTATAGAAACGACGAGTTGCAGTATGCCCCCTTAAAAGTATATGGAAAAGACATTGATGTCCATACTCATAAATCATGCAAGAGTTATGATACACCTACCACCATGCATTATTGCCTTCTAAAAAAAATAGTGTGGTTCAGAAAAAATATATAGTTTGCTGAGAAAATTGGCAGTGAGGGTCAAATTCCAAATTTACATTTAAACAATGGACACTAGAATGGAGGTACAGAAAGAGAATGAAATTATTCTCTCTCTCTTTCTCTCTCTCTCTCTCTCTCTCTCTCTCTCTCTCTCTTTGAACGTATTGCTGTAAGTTGCACCAGATGGTTCATAACTCTCTGCGAGCAAGTGGCATTTTCTATGCTGTGGTCTGCTGAAGTAAATAAATAAAAAGTGAAGAGACTAACTTGCTAAATACTCATTAAGTCCAGTTGTGTCATTAGGTTGAATCAAGACTTTATGGAAGTGCTGCAAATTAGACTTGTATCCAAATAGATAACTCTCATAAGCTATTTTTCCATTCAAGGACTTTTGTTTTTTGCACAAAAAAAAAAGGTTTATTGCATTGAAATATTTACCAATATAGCTGATGGAAATGCAAATTATATGCAAACTGCAAAGTGTTGACATCTTTTTTTTTATTTAACTTTAACACATAATTTCTATGTCAATACTTCAAATGTTTTGAAAAAAATAGTTTGGAAACAGTCGAGAAAAATGGCATACACTCAAAAAGGGTCACATAACAGAATTTATCCATCCGTCAGGGATGTGTTTGCCATCCAGCGCACCATAAACCTGATTCACAAGATGCGCCAAGATATTACGGTATGCAATTTCATTGGTCTCCACTACGTTCAGCAGCCTGATATAACACTGCGTTATTTTTTCTTTCATAGCTGTGCTCACAGCATATACACATTGATGGACGGTCGTTTTACTAACCCTACTACTCCGTACTTGGCGCAGGTTCTCAGCTTGAACAGGGCGGTAGTGAACTGGTGGTCGATGGCAACCTGCGATGGGCGCAACATCAGAACCAATTAATTGGCACAGCATCTCAAATGTGGGCCGTGACATTCTAAAATGTTGCAGCCAGAAACTTTCTGTGAAGTGTCTCTCTACTGAGTGGCTTCATCACATAAGGGCAGTTACTTGGAACCCTATCAGACGAGCAACTACTCCATTCTGATGTCATTTTCTGATATTTCGTACAATTGCTATTATTTGTGAAATTAAAATGACAGTAAGCTGGCCAGTGTCAATTAATTGTCTCAATATTATCTCCATTTTACAAACATTTAAGGACACGTGGGATGCAAAAGGTACACAATTTACAATATACACCAAACTATTTATGGAAACAGTTAAAGGGGAGATTTCTTTTGCGATACACCAAAACTTATGGAACTGTTTGTTTTTTTAAGGATGACATCATGATGCACACCCTTTTATCAGTAAACGACCAATTGAATGTAAACAGTTGAGAGACAGCAAATTTCTCAAAATTATTTTTTTTTTTCACTTTGTCGATAACAGAAAAGTGCAAAAAAAAGTGGATGGAAACTTTGCTATAGACAATGTCTTCCACACTCTACATGGGGTGCTTGTCAATTTGAGAAGTAGCTTCAATAATGGGCTCGTCCAACCTCACTATGGTGTAACAATGTGTGGGATAAGAAACCATTTCTACTGACTGATTTTAGGCTTTACAATACATCTCATGTAAATCCAGAATTGGACAGTAATATCAGTCTGTTTCTAGAGGAAATCCTCTGTCTTGGTGTGCTAATGAACAAGTACAAATACATCATCATACATCATACAACACATTTACATTTAAGGCAATTAAATATTGATATACTTTTTTTTTTTTTTTTTTTGCATTTATTGATACCAGTTATTGGCAAATGAATTCTGTCTGACTTTTTATTATCTGCACTTAACATGCTAGTTCAATGGCATGGTCAGTGAATGCCATCAAGTTATACCCTGTTAGGGGAGGCTAGTACAGCAAGAAAAGAAAACTTTTTTAGTAGCTTAAATAAGTGCTAATTCAAGTTGGTGAAGATAGATCTTTAGTCTTCGTTTGAAGACTGTCAGAGACTCAGCTGTTCGGACAGCCAGACGAAATTCATTCCACCACCTGGGTGCCAGCATAAAGAACAATCTTTATACATATATATCTTGTACCATGAAGGATTGTGGGTCTGGTCAAGCTGTGCTAGAGGCTCAAGGGGAGCGTTGTACAGGGCAGGGTGTGATAAGTGACAGTTTTTGACTTTGTAGGTCAGCATGAGTGCAATTTGTTGTACCTGCACAGCATTTATATTGTATTTCTTGGTTAATGTAGGTAATAAAGCAATTTCCTTTACAGGATTCACCCATCCATCCATCCAAAAGTGTGTAACAATATGTTATTTGTTACAATTGTTATTCGAATATTGTTCGATACAAGGCTCAGTTCTATACTATGTCTGTGTACTGAACAATACATTCGACAGTGACAATACATTCAATAATAAAATAAAATATTGCTTATACTACATGAGATGCAGCAGTGGCTTGTGGCCATAGATTTTATTGGGACAGGCCAACATTAATAATGACATAGCCTCAAACATAATTTTGAGAGGCTATCACACTTGATTTACACTATATGCTACTAGGGAGTGAAATTTTGGAGTAACTTGTAATAGGCAGTTGAGAGTCAACAATATACAGAGCAGTTATCCAGTGTCACACCAGCAGGGTTGACATTTTTGTTTTACTACAAATTGGGCTTGTTTGTCAGAAATTTTCAGCAATTCAGAAATTTGCTTGTTTTAGTAGTGAACTTGTTTCATGCAAATATTTGCTTTCCATAAAGAAGTAAAATATGTTTCTCTTCTTCAATGCTGACATTTTTGTCTAGTTTGAGGTAGGTGGGAATTTTACTTAGACCTAACAACCCTGTCCACCAGTGAAAGTCAATTTATCCGTCCATCTGTCCATCCATTCATCCATCAATCATAAAGAATATTTCAAACTCAACCCTTCATTTGTGTTTCAAATGTAGGCGATTGCACTGTCTGTACTTACATCTAAAATAAAGGACATTTAACTTTTTCTGTAACATCCTGCACTTATTTTCAGATGCACATTCCAGTTAGCTTGAAGAAAACAGTGAAAGGTGAAATATGTCCACTGGAAAGTTCACTTTGATAAAAAGCACATGGAAAAGCCTGAACAATTGTGTCTCTAGATTAGAGAACATCTACTGTATGACCCTTGTGACCTTTAGTGCCTTCTAAATAATTCTAATCTTCGCAGTGTTTCCTTCACCATTTCACTATCTATCACTGAGCCACTCAAGATGTACTCATGAATTTTTGCTATTAAGAGCGCTCCTTGAGAAACCTCATTTACACTCAATTTCTGCTAAAAGTGTCCTTGATTATAGTGGCGCTCTGTTTCAGAGGAGCAATGCCAAAGCAGATCAGAGAGTGAAGAGGAAACAGCATTAGCTCTCTGCGGTTCACCACTTGGACCATTTTAATTCATTCTTCTGAAAAGAAATACCATTAGTGCTGGGGAACATGGTATGCATAACGTGTCTTCTTTTGCTTTTGTCTCTTGTGGCAACAGCAACGGATTAAATTGCTTTTGTGGATGTTCCTTTTTCTGACTATGATCCAGCTTATTTATTGTAAACAAATGCTTTTAATATATAAGGTATTATCAGTAGTACCTAACTCAGACCTCTGAAGACTGAACACCTTTCCTGCAGTGAATTCTCTTCTGCAAATAATAATGGTTATCAGGACACATGGGGGTGGGTGGTGTTTTCTACCAAGTCATCATCTACATCAACTGGAGCAGTTTACTTTTTAAGTTAACCCCATAAGCAGCTCTAGCATTGCTTAGAAATTGCATCAGGCTGATTAAAGTTGCAATAAAGAAAACAAGAGATGGCATAGATTCTCAACGTAGCAGAAGTTAATTGTGCATTTATGAAGAAAGGAGGCTTGGCATCAAGCAATTATAATCATTGTTAAGAGGAAATCTATTTCATCTTAAATTGCTTTCTGGGTACAGTAAGATGGCCAGGAATGGTCTTATTGTTTTCAGTAAAGACTTCTCATGTCATGGCACTGATTACACCAGTGGGATTTTTAGCTACATGTGGTCAAAGCAATCAGTTCATGTTGACCCACTGTTTTGTGTTATTGGATGTTTTTGAAGATAAGTACACAATTTTTGGTGAAAATTACATAATTAGCCACAACTGAGATGAACAGGACCACTCAGACAGACTACTGTGGTTTTAGATATATATATTTTTGCTAACAAAGTTCATGATTAGTCAAGAAAGTTTGTATCATGTACCTAATGGATGTTCAATGCTGCAGGAGATACACTATAGTAATAAAATGAATATTCACTCAACACAAAATAATGCCATCAGGCATGCAGTAAAGGGGTCAGGATCACAGTTTAAAGTTGCTATTGTGTAATAAACCTGTTTAATATTCAGAAATGCAAAGCGTCCAGGAATTTTAGGCTTGCCCAGCCACCATTTAAGAAAACTAATTCATAAAGCAATTAAAAACCAGTACAACTTCTTAATAAAACAGTGAATTACCTCATTGTGTTGTCAAAGAATGGGTCTCATTTCTCAATATTTTACTAAAGCTGTGTGTAAATGTTTTCACAGTCAAAGTGAACTAAAATTTCAAAATGAACTATTTATTTTCCACTAACACTAATTTCCTCCCCCCTGCACAAATGTTGAAGAATACCAATCATGAATCAAAATTACCAAGCTTGTTCACAGCACTGCTGATTTTTAATTTAGGGACGCTGCTAAAATTCTATAAAAGGCAAAGCTCACACAGAGCTGGTAATGACAAAATGACAACTAAACGGTGAAATGGGGAGCGCCTCCTAAATATTCGAAATCTTCCAGTTAAGCAGTTCAGCCACAAAAGACACACACTAACTGTAACTAACACATTAACTTCCTTGTTTTTATAGATCGCTATTTTGTCTGAATTGAATGGCTACTATTCTTGCTATTAATTTATGGCTTTGTTCTGGATTGCTTTCTTTCAAGTGATTAATTTGAAAGTTTCACCGACTTTTCTTAATTCCATAAATAAAATTGCAGGAACTCATCACCAATTATACAATTTAAAGTCTATCAGTCAGGGTGAGTCTCCTTACACATAAATTTACACAAACTCAGCAGCTTTTGTAGGATACAAACTTGAATACCCCATATCTTGTGCATATGTGAATGATTTACTAATACTTTTGTTAATATTCTGATTCATAAATGAGGCCCAGTGTGTATAAAAGTATAAAAATAACACCACAAAATCATATTGATATACCTAGGTATACTGTAAATTGACAGTTAAACTTAGTCACATCATTTTAAACCACTTTTTGTAGAAAAACGATGGATATAAGTGTTCCTCTGCGCTATCCCAACTATCCAATAAAGTCTAAAATTGCAAATTCATTAGAATTCACATATATCAATATATGAAATATTCTTATATAATTCAGAAGCATTACAATTAATGGGCTGGGTCAGTGAACAGAGAATTTCTTAAACCTTCATTCATATAATCTCCAACAAAATCACTCTAATTTTTTAAAAATTCCTTCAAAATCTGCTGAGCAAGACACAGACACCGCCATTATTAAAATCCATTTTAGTATTCTTCAGCTTGTCCTTGGTCAAGTGTTCTAGACCTTCTAAAGTGTTTCTACTTGGAGCCTTCTCTAAAAGGGGAAACACCGTGTTGAATGGTTCTTAAGACTAACCAAAGAACTAGGAAATGCTACATGAAATCTTTCCTGCTTGCACTGTACCACGTGTGAACATAAATTGTATATAAACCATGCCAAGACATAAAGTGTAAGCCCATCTTAAGAGCATAGCAAAAACCTCTTTTTAATGTTGGATTGGAACTTGTTTTCTATAAATGAACCAACAAATAGTTATAGTTGCTTTTAAAGTATACAGACATCTGGATCTCCATTATGAGAACAATAGCTTCTGGTTAGCTTCTGATTACAAAACTGCAGCCTTATCTTGGAAACACTGGGAATGCATGCAGGATGGGATGTCAGTCCGTTGGCCAATCCACTTACTGGCATGTTTTAGAGAAGTAGGAAGAAACAGAGAATACTATAAGCCTTAAATAAAGCAGTTTATCCTATCTGATGTTGTTAGAGATATGCTAATTTCTCTTCATGCCATTATAAATTTCTTCACTCCATTAAATGTATAGGTTTAAATGTATATAAATGTAATGGTAGGCTGATTGGCGTGTCCGTAGTGTATGAATGGGTGTGTGAGTGTGTATGTGATTGTGCCCTGCAATTAAGTGGTAGAAGATGGATGGATGGACACTGACACACTATGATGAATCACTTCTTACACATATTTGGTATTCTGGCCTCATAAACCACCATTATAATGACTGAAACTGTATAATTGCTCCAGGATATCTGAGTGAACTGCTCTTTTCTAGCACAATATTGCATTGCAAAGAATAACTCTATCCAGGCTCTTGTTTTTGACCAATTATTGCTGCTTGGGTTGACTTGGGTTGCTACAGTATATTAAAACTCTTTAATGAGTTGTCTCAACTTTCTGCATGCTGATATATTGGTGCTTTTGTACCGATTAGTATATAGGAGAATAATTCAATGAAAATTAGCATATCTCTAACAATATCAGATTGGATAAGCTGCTTTATCTAAGGCTTATAGTGTCAACCTTCAGATAGAGCCAAGCAAACATCATATAACTCCAAAACCCAGTGAGTTCATCATTTTCAGGGAATGTCTTAATATTTACTATCAGTCACATTCATTTGGCTATGAACTTGGTGTAACGAAACAGGACTGGAAGCGGGAGCAGATGCAGATCAACGTCTTTATTTTTACACAGCAGACGAAACACAGGAAACGCGGTCTATACTGAGCAAGATTAACGAGGTTAAAACAAGAAACTGGATGCGAGGCAGGGAACAGAACAGGACACGAAAAGAAGACCGCTTAGCATGCGTAATGCATTCACCATTACATTCAAACAATACTGCGCAAAGTGCACAGCAACACAAGGAGTTTAAATAACAACTACAATCAAACTAAAGCACCGACACCTGGAGTAAATCAAGACACACCCTCGAACATCAAACAGTGCTTAAACAGGGGGAGAACCAAAACAAACAAAGGCGCGTGTCCATATACAAGAGTCTCGTGCACAAGCACTCTCTAAAGCCGCTCGTGCATGTCGACGCCGCAGTGCCATCTGCCGGTGGGAGTGTAACACTAGGGTTTTTCCTGTTCTTATATTTTTACATCTTCAGACTGACTGGAGTTCACTCTGCATAGTTTGAACCCAGATCCCATTTGAAATAAGAATAATAATAAGTAGAAGAGGAAGATGAAAAATAACAACAACAACAACAACAACAACAACAACAATAATAATAATAATAATAATAATAATAATAATAATAATAATAGTAATATGACCACTGCTTGTCTCTTAGGAAACAAAACCATTCATCCAGCAAGTGTACACAGCAAAATCCACAGTGCTGAATTAACTCCTACAGTGTTGCTTTAACTCTTTTAGAGGTAATTTGTGTCCAACTGAACATTAATTTATCACTGTGGATTTTGCTGTGTAGCACTGCACCAAAGGACATTTAACTACTGGAACATAAATTTTGTCAATGGCTCAGTTAGCTACAACAAATGTATTAAACTAAACAGCTCTTTAGAAACAGTGGCAACTGTCATTTTGCTATCAGTGGGGAAATAGTCAATATTAAGAGCTAATGTTTT
Source organism: Ictalurus furcatus (assembly GCF_023375685.1). Lineage (NCBI taxonomy): Eukaryota > Metazoa > Chordata > Actinopteri > Siluriformes > Ictaluridae > Ictalurus > Ictalurus furcatus. Next base: position 9,517,238 of record NC_071260.1, on the reverse strand, counting down.
GTTTATTTAAAATATATAATAACCTCCATACTTCTGGGAAGAAATAGCCTTATTAAGTATGAGGATTGAGTATGTAAGTAACTCTTCTGGGAAGGCTTTCCATTAGAGATTGGAAACTGGCTGTGGGAATTTGTGTCCATTAAGCTACAAGAACATTAGTGAGGTCAGGCACTGATGTTGGCTGAGGATGTCTGGAGCTCACTTACCATTCCTCTTCATTCCAAAGGTGTTGAGTGAGGTTGAGGTCAATGCAGGTCAGTGCAGGCCACTACAGTTTTTACTCCAATCTTGGCAATCCATGTCTTCATGGAACTCGCTTTGTGCACAGGGGCATTGTTCTCTTAGTTCCAGGGAAGGGAAATTGTAATGCTACAGTATACATAGACATCCTATACAATTGTGTGCTTCCAGCTTTGTGGCAACATTTTGGGTAAGGAACACATGTAGGTTTGATGGTCAGGTCTCCAGAAACTGTTGACCATATAGTGTATTTCTACTGTCCACATCTATTCGGTTATGTGATCAAGTTCAATTAGGTGCACTTGAATTGAATATAAATTTGCATAAGTGCATATATAGTTACACAGATACTAATGCAGATCAACTTTAACTTCAGGTGAACTGGGTCCTTCGGGACTCTCTCCCTAGATAAAGTGATCAGGCCAAAGCAAGAATTAGAAGTGTAATGAGATGCAGCCCTCTCAAGCACCTCAATATGCTAATACAGCAACACTAAGAGTCAGACTGTGAGATATAAAATTCATAAAGGCAGTGTGTTCAGTGATGTACTGCTGAGAAGCATAACCTGTTCCTCTAAATAAATATCCAGTCAATCACTTTTATGTTGTCTTTATAGATACGGGAAGATCCAGTAAATGCACGTTCAACATAGCAGCAGGTGTGAATCTATAAACACAGACACACACACATTTTCTTGCAAAGCATCATTACCCTCACCTGTATTTGAGCTGGAAATTCCCTACTTGTTCATTCAAGGATCCTGATTCTACAGGGAAGCATGGTTAAAACTCAAGTCAGATGTGATTGATGCATTGTAAAGGGGAGTTGCAGAGATATGGAAATCCTGTATTCATATTCACAGGCAACCACTGCTTATTTTTAGAGGAGGCAGCTGCCTGCACAGATCTACTGCAGCTAAAGTGTCAGCCATGGCAGACATAAAGAGGCTTCTCCCCCCAAGTGTGCATTAAGTCATCAGTGTGACAAGTGAAATTACGTGCAGGTCACTGAAGCTGCTGGCAAATCTTTTGTGCAATGAAAACACTTCACACTGCTGATAACCGTTCGTAATGGCTTAAACTCAGTCAAGCATCAAGAGTCGGAAATATACCTTGAAAAGCAACGTATTGAAAACACACTGTCTTCATGCTATAATGTCATGTGGTTTTTAGAGTCATTCAAAGGGTTAATCAATATAGAGCTTGCACATATGCAGCCTGATATCATGGAAGATACAAAAGATTATGTCAAATATCAAAAGCCATTTTTAATTGCATTCCACTACACAAAATACATTTAATAACATTCATATTACCATCCAGTATTCAATACTGCATAGCCTTTTATAGACATGGTAGATATTGTAAAATGTGTGTGTTATGCTATGTGTTATGTTTCAACTTGAACACAGAATCATACAACACAGAATCATACAAGTCACTGACAAACACGGGCGTTGCAGAGAACAAACAGCACCCCAGAAGACCAACTGGGTAAAATAACTTGTAAATGTTAAGTAAAATAAACTGTGAATATTAAGTGCTACAATCAAGCTTGTGTGCATCTATTTGCACTATGAGATCTGGGAAGTACAGCTGTTTAAGCACATGATAAACCTGATATGTGTATTTGTGTACCCAAAATATTAGCTATTTTATATTATTATACCTAGTAACTAGCACAACAACTAGTACAACATTGAGTGATACTGTATAAACTGAATAAAGTAAAGTTATGGTGAACTAAAAATAAGCTGCATCTAAACCCCTATGCACAAATACAAAGAGGTCAATGCTTCACACACATGCCACAGATGCTAGCATAAAGCTAACCTGTGTTTAACTATCCTACCAGGTAGCTTCCACCATATATCATAAGTCAATTGGTTTATAGAGTCATTAGTCACATTACCCTTCCTCTCTTCCAGATAGGCAATTTTGACATATAGTCAGTGACCACATTCCTCTCTCCAGGTCGGTGGCATCTGGAATATAAAAATGTAATATCTGGAATTATGATCCTTCATGACTTGGCTTGATGTCAAGGCCCGATGGTCTGTCTCCTCATTAAACTCTCTGTCTAGCAGTAGTATAAGTAACACAAACTATCAAGTGCCCACTTTAGGGACAGAAACTCATTTTCTATTGTGGAATACAGAGTATCTCTAGGCAAGAGTTTTTTACTTAGGTATCTAAGTACTACTAAGTAAGTAATACTTATCTTTTCTCTCTTTATTCTTGGCAGCAACCAAGTCAGACTTTGTTGTCGGTTTAGCCTGATACTAGGCCTGATCTGAGAATGGTCATAAAGGCCAAGCAGACAAAGGAGGAGTGGTCCTGAGGGGCTGTGGAGGGACGTATCGGGGACAGAAGTTGTTAGGGCAGTTAGCCCCCAGTACTATGGTAGTGCTTCCCCTAGCAAAGGCAGTCGCAAGTTTTCAATGTTCTCTGGTCAGCGAACTGTCACAAGGCAACAAAAATCTGACGTTTCCCCCCAACAGAATGTGGAAAAGTTAATGTCACAAAAAGACCATCTCGCAGCATGGAAACTACTGACAAATGTGTCTCCATGGGATCTGTTTACTGTAAAAAAGGGTTACCGGGTCCAGTTAAGAGCTCGAAAGAACTACCTGGATGACTGGTTAATTCTAGCATGATCCAGAGAACTGGCGATTCAACATTGAGCTGTTATTCTTGCCCACATGAAGAGCTTGTGGTTCAGGCTGAACCTCAGAAAAGTATGCTTTCTCCAGTGCAGAGGACAACATTTCTAGAGTTTATAAGGATTCTACTGCGATGAGGGTATTTCTATCTCCAACATGCGTAGGGTCAATCCTATCAACATTGAGCAAGATAAAGCTGGATCTGGGCATCCCCTCCAGTCTCTATAAGAGACTTTTGGGGCTTATGGCAGCAGCAGCCAATGTCATACCATTGGGCCTATTGCAAAGGAGACCTATCGTTTCAGTGGTGGCTGGAAAGTTGGTGTCACGTGGCGATGCCTATGTGTTCTGAGAATTTGGAGGTGTCCCCGGTTTCTAGCCTTGGGTCACACTAGGGGTGTCTCCTTATCGCAATACGGTAATGACAGACACCTCTGTCACAGGCTTTTAGACCGCTGTCCAGCTCACGGTTTCTATTTATATGACACGGAGTGCCCCAGAAATGCGAGCCGTATTTCTAGCACTGAAATTCTTTCTTCCTCTATTGAGAGGTAGTTGTGACAGACGCAGCGGTGGTCCTATGTATCAACCACCAGGGAGGATTATGTTCGCTCCCCCTGTTCAGGCAGGTACAAATAATTATTCTCTGGGCAGAGGAAAAGTTTTTGTCAGTGAATGCAATGTACATTCTGGGCAATTTGAATGTGGGGACAGACATCCTTTTGGGGCAGGGGCTGAGGCCCAAGGATTGGTGGCTCCATCCACAAGTGGTGGAGTCCACATGGCAGAGGTTTGGCCACGCAGAAGTGGATGTTTTCACCTCTGAGGAGACAACACACTGCCTGCTGTGGTTCGCCCTCAATCTTCCCACGCCATTAGGGCTGGACGCCACGGTGCACATGTGGCCGAGGTCACATCTATATGATTTTCCCCGATCGCTCTGCTCCCACAAATTCTAGAGAGAGTTTGTCAAGACCGTCTATGTCTGCTGATAGTAGCGCCTTATTGGCCAGCTCAAAAATGGTTCTCATACATAATATACCTGCAAGCCGGCACTCTTAGATTCCCATCCACAGGGGTCTACTGTCTCATGTCGGAGGGCTGATTTATCACCCTCGGCCGGAACAATGGAAACTGTGGGTCTGGCCCCTGAGGGGCACCAGCTCATAGATTCTGATCTCACAACTGAGGTTGTAAAGACCATGTTGAATGCTAGAGCACCATCCAGAAGGAATGTGGCAACTGCTTGTCTCGTGGTTTGAGGAACGTCAGCTAGACCCAGTTAACTGCGCAATAGTCATGGAGGTCTTACAAGGATGTTTCTCAGTGGGGTTGGATCCTCCTGCAATCAGGGTCTACATGGCCACCATTTCAGCCAACCACACCCCTATCGATGGAGCCTCTGTAGGGCAACATCCTCTAACTTCGAGGTTTATGCATGGTGTCAGGCAGCTGAGGCCCATCTGCAGACCATGCATACCTTCCTGGAACCTTTCTGTAGTCCTGGAAGGTCTGTCAGGTGACCCATTTGAGCCATTAGAATCAGCCTCTGAGAAGCTTCTGACTATAAAGGTTGCTCTTCTGCTGGCCGAGACATCTCTCAAGCGAGTAGGAGATCTACAAGCTCTCTCTGTTGCCTGGATTAGCCAAGGCCTTCCTGTATCCTAGGCTGGATTATATTCCTAAAGTGACTACATCTGCTGCCCAGCCAGTAGTGTTGCCGGATTTCTGCTCTCCTCCGTTCCTCACACCAGAACAAGAGAAATTACACCGACTGTGCCCAGTAAGGGCTCTCTGTACTTACATCCACTGCTCTGGCCAGTGGCGTAAGTCGGAGCAGCTGCTGGTCTGCTGTGGTGGCAACAGTAGAGGTCATGCTGTGTTGGATAATGGAAGCAATCGCTATCGCTTATGAGGCACGCGGTCTCACCACACCACTGGGCATAAGGGCTCATTCCACTAGGGGGGGTCACCATCTCGAAGGCTTTGTCCAAAGGGGTATCCTTACAGGATGTGTGTGCTGCAGAGGGGTGAATGAATGAACAAACACACATTCATTCGATTTTACAGCCTGGATATACATTCTGCCCTGGGCTCGAGTGTCTTGCAGTGAGTCTCGGGCTTGGACCTTTTTGTACAGGCTGTAGCCTCTATATGACAGAGTGGGTATTCTCGTTCCCACAGCTTTGAGCTCACGCAACGTGGCGTTCCCTTTGAAAGGGAACGTCTGTATTATGCATGTAACCCTGTTCCCTGAGAAGAGAACAAGATGTTGGTAGCTTTGTCATACTGGGTCATGCGTGTGAATTGTGTCTTCACTTCACATAATAGAGGCTGATGGCATGGTTGACGGCTGTTTATATATCATGCACCGCACTTAATTGCCACGTCACCTGATCACGGCAGGCCTATAAATAGGCTTGATGTTACACAAGCTTGAGATATCGGTCACGAGCAAGGGCACTTCCCACAGCATTGAGCTCACACAACGTCTCGTTCCCTTCTCAGGGAACAGGGTTACATGCATAAACCAGACGTTCTTTATGTGAGTTAATGAATTACTGTAGAAGTGCTTTCAATTATACAAATTTCAATTTCAGTTACAATCCATGAAGTACAATATGGATAATGTTTCTCCTTTAAGAAAGTTTATTTTTTTTCAGTTCATAAAAAATTACATTACATACCAAATTAACAGACTTGAACATCGTTACTCATTATACAGTATTTCACTGCATATAAAAATTGTTCAAATGTATTTTAAAATATACAAATACACATGCACAAATGAAACTATGACTTCTTGACCATGCAGTTTAATTACATATTTGATATTTTAATTGGTTGTCTGTTGTTACCAGCTTTTTAAATAAACACCTTCAAATATAAAAACAGATAAACAACATGAACATTCTTCACTAATAAGAACATACCTGGATGAATAAAACAGAAATCCAGTGAGAAAGTTACACCTCATGTCTGCCTGCGTTTAGTCTCTCTGCATGCACCCAGAAAAGTAGAGAAAGGTGAGAGGGTGGAGGGTTAGTCTCAGACACTTTACAGGCAGCTGCAATACAGCAAATCTTTTCACACATTAGCAGTAATAAATTCACAAATATACAAAATATAGACTATATAAATCATCAAGTTAGAGATTTGCAATAGTATTCATATTCAGTGGTTATTTAAACTTTTTGCATTATATTGAATATTAATGAAATATAGTATAATTAAATGTAAAAAGTCAACAGTGGAGATTTTAAGTGAAATCTAAAAAGTTTTTATAAAAACTATTACAACTGATAGTAGATCTCATTGCGTCTCTCTGAGTGGGGTAGTCATTTACCAGAATTACATCTGGTACATTTCTGTTGTGATATGGAATTTAGCCAACAGAGTCACCTCCAGGTTTGCGTAGGTGTCTGCCAGCTCTTCATCCATGGTTTCCCAATGCTTTTCCAGTCAGCCAGAGAACCAATCAACACACCCACTCTCTTTCAGTCTTGGCAAGCCTCTCAAAATGCAGTAAGTAATATTCAGTATCCTTACCTTCTTCAAAGGGTGTCATGTTTGGCTCCCTAATGTAGGGATAGGATGGATCTGACTTTCTCCCTTCTGCATTTGAGATAGAGAAGCATGCAAGAGTGTTGATTTATGCACCCTATTCTATATTATTATTATATTATATTACTATATTAATATTATATTCCTCTTCACAAATACATTTAATAATAGAATCACATAACCCACCAGTGTTCAGTACTGCACAGTTTTTTATGTTACATTTTATGGGGCAAAAGGTAGTTTTAATGGACTTGGGGCAAATATGTGCGTGCTGCATAAGGATTGAATAACACCATATTGTGAAAAGCTCTAAAGTTTAGAGGTGTTGTTATTATACATTAAATGTTAAATACATAAGTATTTAACAAGAAATGAGCCTACTTAATTAACATGAGCCTACTGAGTTTCCTTTGGGTAGTCCTGTTTGTGTAATGCGTGCTGACATGACCACATCATTAACTCATGGATTTATTTAGCACTATTACTTTGTCATAAGTGAATATAAAGTGAGCCTGTTTAACCAGCCTGTGAAAATGCAATTTTCAGGTTACTTTTTCTTTTTTTGCAGGCCTCCATGGCAACTATATTTGTGAAGGCCTTTTATAAAACATTCCTCATTGACTGGAAGCGTAAAAAAAGAGAGCAGTGAATCACAAGCTTCATGCATGTTGGTGGATTTGTGAAATGCACCTTAGATGAATGCCTAGAGTTGCCAGGTTAACAGATTTTCATGTCATATTGCCCTAGCTTACAAGTGAGTTCTCAGGAAAAAGGTACTGCAATTTCAATGTACTGAATTAATACATTTACATTATGTTTGCCATTGTGAACTAGAACTACACAAAAATAACATTTAAATTGTGATCTTCATTAGTCTCTCAATGTAATTTGATTAAAAAAAAAAAAAAAAAAAAAAAACAGTGTTGATTCTGTAGCATCTGCTCTCTGGAACCAGTGAATTAAACAGAGCATTAAACGCATATTTCTCCTTATTTGCTGTGACCAATGACCATAGACATTTTACCACATGACCTCTTGCATGTACAGCGTGTACATGTAGTGTGGCAAGTCTACAGAAGAAAGAATATTATGTACTGAATGTTAAATTCCTAGTTACTAAACAAATGATGAGTAAATGTATGAAACGAATGAAAGGGTCAAATGAGTCATGGCTGCATGTACCGTCTCGCTCAAAACTCACCAGTGATGCATTACGCATAGAGCAGTTTTCACCCACAAGTGACTTATGAGTTGCTATCTGCATAAGAAGAGAAACATTGCCATAATTTAAACAGCTGTTATTATTGCTGGTTTCATTTTAGTTTTAAGTGGACACAGTGTGTTCTTGACACCCTGATATGATTAAAGTTTTATACTCAATAGCAGTTATTTTTGCTCAGAACTTAGGATAATTCGAGTAAATCATTCAAAATTCAGACAAGACTTTAATAATTATACATATTGTTCTTACAAAATTGGTCAAATAATCAAGAGTGAGAACTTGTCTTTCATTTGTTTTTTTTTTCTGCTCCGTCTAATGAAAATAGACACTGAATCACATAATGGTCCATCAAATATGTTGTGGCTTGCAGCCAGTCCAACTGGTTAAAAAGGCTGAGCAGATTTTATAAGAATCTGACAGCCCAAATGTGCACAGAAACCAGCAATAAGTTTATCTCAGTTTAAACGTTCATTATGCAATTTTCAGCTCAAAAACAGTTGCTTCTTGTCTATCCTTAATTTGTAACAGAATAACAGGAAAATAAAATAAAAAAGATTAATGAAGAAATAAAAAAAGACATGATTTGTAAATAAACCTTGTGTGTATATGTGCCCTTTATGTGAGTGAAGCAAAATATTACTGAATCAAAAGCGTTACGCTATAATATTCTTAGCAGTGAATCACTAGTTTCTGTAGTCACTTCTTAAATGTCAAATCGGCAGACCACAGCAAAACTAGGCTTTTCTAGTCATATACATTAGATAACTGAAAAACCAGAAATAAGTTATAACAATGTAACAAGTTATGCTGACAAACTGTATAGGATAAACAGTCTCATCACTGAAACATGGTTATCATTTCCTGAACATGTATAGTTTAATTATTCAGACATTCAGGAAACCTGTTCATTGTGCTATTCTGATTCTTTGTACAGAAGTTTAACATGAAACTTAAAATAAATCAAATACCAACAAATATGATCTGAAATTAGTTTTAGTATTGGTCATGAGAGAAATGCTTTAAATTTACCAAAATTATATTTTTTTTCTACAAAATGTACATATGAACTGTTAACTTCTGTTTGCAATTTTATTTTTAAATACACAATATGCTTTACAATACTGCTACAAAATGAGGTTTTTACATTTTAAACTTCCCTCCTATTAGTGTCACTGATACTCCATTTGTCACCCCCAGTAGGTGAAAGGCATTATGTATCTCGCTGTCATCGTTAACTGATCCAAGTCCTTGTGTTGAGTCTCTTACCTGTAGTCAAACTTTTTGGAGCAGATTTCATGATTAAACTTGATCAAATTCGTATGTCATCTCATAAAGTTGAGAAATTGGCTAATCATACCGCACAATCCTTAGGCATCATATCTAACACATTGCAATCACATCGGATGATGGTTTTGCAGAATCGGGTTGCTTTAGATTATATCTTAGCATAACAAGGAGTCCTGAGTGCTGTACGGATGTGTCTGACCCTGCTCTAAATTTGACGCAATACATTAATGAACTAGGTGAGTTATGTAGTCGTATTAATGCTATTGATCAAGTTAACAGTGATTGGTTAGGTGCCTGGCTAGGCCTGGTGGCGATATGGCCGGGAAATTCTATTGGGTTTCCTGATGTTCTTTGTCACCCTCCTGTTAATTTATGTAATGTTTCGCTGTTGCTGCTTGTGTATCTCTAAAAGCATGACCAAGGCCCAAGCAGCAGAAGCCACAATTTTCCTATCTCCGTTCAATAGGCCTAATGCCTACATTTAATCTGATCTTATGTTTAAGCTAACATGCTTGGTACATGGGTACAAAAATAGTTCAGTCTGCATAATAAAAAACAAACAAAAGACATGAAATAATTTGACTTATAAACAGTTCAAATCTTATCAGAATTAAATCAGTAATTCATGTGAATCATCCAACAACATAACAATGAGATAATGTCATTTTAATTGTCTAATTCTGACTAGATAATGATTTGTTCTTATCTATTACTTCTGTATTAATCAAAGTTATTATAAAGTCTTAACAAAACCTGTTATCTGACAGCATAGCTAGAATGCTTTTCAGAACTAACAGTTGTATATGTTTTCATATATAGTATTTTGCTTTAAAAGGTGCAGAAGGCAAGGAGAAGTTGCGAGCAAGCAGAAGTGAATGAATGAATCTATAATCTGGGATAGACAGATTTCATAATGATGTGTACTGTACATACAGTTACTGACATTATAGAACCTCTTCATGGTATCTGATTTCATCTGACATACTGTAAAACTTCTTTGTTTTCGACCTTGGCATGAACTCCTTGTTTTTCATAGTTGGAATTATTTTTACAAGTGCAAAATGAATAATTACTAATACATATCTCTGTGCTGCGATGGTGCAGCATCCTGAAAACTGGTAGAAGAGTAGCAGTAGAATAACAATGTGCTAATTAACATATGCATTGTCATTTTCCTACGTTGCTCTATGTGCAACCAAAAGAAGTCTGCAGGCTGAGATAAAGAACTGAAGTGTGAAATCATCATTAAAGAGGAAGTCTGCAGAGGAAGCCATGAGATTCACACTCCAAGAGGAACTTTCTATCACTTCTAATGAATGTTATCAGAGCTTTGAAGGGCTAGCAGCATTGTTTAGGAGGAATATAGGATTTGGGGAAATTAAAACTTTGTTAGGCGAACATTAGTATTATTTTTTTAAGGATGAATATAGAAGTATTATACAGTCTGCTCTGAAATTGGAACAGCAAGGCCAATTCTATTGGTTTTGCTTTACATTGATGACATTTTGGTTTGTGTTCATAAGATGAATATGAGACAACAGACCAGAATTTAAGCTTTCATTTCCTCATAGTTACATCTCATCTAGATGTGTTAAACAATTTAAAACATGGCACCTTTGATGAAAATGCACCCAATTTTTAGGTGAGCAAAAGTATAGGAACAGATAGTCTTAAAGTAAATTAAAAGTAAATAACACTAGTGGCTGTGGGGCGGGGCGGGGCCGTCGACACACACACGGCTGGTGGCTGATAAGAAGCGCGGCAATTCTCCACCATCCAGCAGCCAACGGGAGAGTATAAAAGGGTGATCCTCTGCTCACAAAGGGACAGAAGGTTCTCAAGGCATGTGCACTAATCTGTTGTGTGTTTCTTGCAGAAGGTGCCGATGCGACTGAAGACTCTGCCCCTCTGGCTGCACCCGCAGCGTGGACTGATGGCAGAAAGGGATCCCCACCACTCGGGAAAACCCCAGCACGGCTCCAGCAGCTCCGCGGATGACTGATCACTTCACCTCACAGCCTCACTTTTGCACACAGACACCCTCACGGACTTTTAAATAAAATTCACCACGTGTGACACCTAAGCAGCCTCCTGTGTGTCTGTGCTCTGCCCACCGCTGGTTTACTCTTCCACCGCCAGTTTCTACCAGGTACAGACAGATAAAGCCCCTCACCATTTGCTCCCATTCCTATGACTTCCTGAATACCATATATGGAGTTGTCTCTCTTACGCTAATATGCCACCTGTCTTATGCAAATATGCACTTCTGCCAAGCCAATCAGTAGTTAACCCATTGTCTCTGTTGTGTGTCAAGCATTATACATATACGCTGCCTTTATTTGAATAAATCAGAGATCTTGTCATTTGAATTTTGTGTCTGTGTGGCATTTGTCAACTCTCCCAAGCACTTGGTGTGCGTAGTAATGTCTCTGCTTCTCTCCCTTTACCTGCAGATAAACCTACTCCCCTTTCTCCCAGGCGATACAGTACTGGTGAAAAGCCTCAACTCCAGGAGAAGCCGCCTTTGGACCTCGCACAACGGTGATAACCATCGCTCGCATAGCTGTACTTACTGACTCTCAACCACATGGATTCACGCCAGTAGATGGAAACGGAACCTGACCAGAAACAGCTCACTAAAGAAAGGAGAAAATTCACAATCAAGCATCCCTTAGGGGGCCTCTTCTCATCTCACCTTAACACATACACATATAGATTTTCTTGCATTTACACATACACATAGATTTTCTTGTATTATTAGTCTTGAGAACACACACATTTAACATGAATTGACTCATGCCCTGTCTGGAGGGAGCATGTGAGTGGTGGGAGTTGTCATAGGATCATGGATCCATGGGCGTTCCTCGCCACTCATGGGAAGTGTGTGTGCAGGTCCCATTGGGACCTAATAGGGCACTGATAAGTTTACTTTGAACACTCTTCCCTCTGTTCTCTTGTTAACACTTTTCCCTCTCTGTTCCTTTGCTAACAGTTTTTACTCTTTGTTTTCTTTGATAACTCTTTCACTACCAGTTTCAACCAGGTATAGACAGATAAAGCCCTTCACCATTTACTTGTAATCCAATCAATAGCTTGTATTCCAATCAATCCATTATCTCTGTTATGTGTCAAGCATGATACATATACTCTGCTTTTGTCTGTGTGTCATTTGGCAACTCTCTCAAGCGCATGGCGCGGGGAAGTGGGGCAAGGGCCCCATCTTTTTGTAAGAATCATAACCTGAAGATCACAAATCCTAACAGATGCAAGCAGAAACCCTGCATCAGCACAGTAAGCAAACATTTGGTTTAATACTTGCTATTTAGCTTGCTAATTACCAGAGTAATTTTCCTGCTTTTTTTTTTTTAAATTAAATTTATTTATCGAAAATAGGCATATTTATTTAGTTTACTTAATATACAGCTAATTTGAGCATCTTGGCAGTTCAGCTTGGCATCCCTGCTCTAGGATTAGTCTGAGTGGAACAGTGCAAACAGCAATATTTGGAAACAATTCACTTTATTATTATGATCAAAGTTAATAGCCACATTTTTCCACTGTCAGAGTTTCATCATGCAAGACTCCGGCCCTGTTTTGAATTGCTTAAAAGATATTTGCTTGAAATATATATCAACTGTGGCTTCAGTGTCCATTTGGTTTCACATTTTGTGACCAGTTCTGCCAAAAGCAGCCCAGTATCACCTCCAAACCAGCTCAATACAAAAACGTGAAGTGCTTATATTTAGGCATCAGGTCAAAGCCATTTAACTAATTATGTAATTTCTGATAGTAACTGGTTGCATTCATGACATACTGTATAATCCAAATGACTGTTAATCCATTTCAATTCCAGTTTGTAACACTACAAAACATAAAATTTCAAGGGGGGTGAAAACTTGTGCAGCATACTGAAGACAGCTCATGGCACCATTGTACAGAGCTGCATACTGGTAATGATACTATGTGAAATGAATACTTCCTTGTGGATGTAACACAAATACTGCATATTCCCCCACATATGCAGATATTATTTCAAATAATAATAATAATAAGTTATGCTGAATTTTCCAACTTTAATCTAAGTTTTTCCACAAATTTAAAGTAACAATAGCAAAATGACTTTAGCCTGGTCATAATTAAAAAACAAACAAACAAACAAACAAACAAAAAACCCTGTAAGCATTAGCTACATTTACATGCTAGATAAGGATATTAATATTACAAACTTCAGTTATTCTAAGCTATTGGATCCATCTTTTTACTGACCTCAATTACACCTGATCTTTTCAAGCACTCCGTATCTGGATTTCCCTTCAGATATCAACCACACACATTTACACTAGTAATCAAATTCATCTATGCTTAGCCAGATTGAAATCAGATTGCTATACCAAGTGCTAATAAGCAATTTTGCTTAATACTTTCAACCAACATCTTCTGCGTAGTGCCTTGATTTCAGACAATGTATGCAAAAGATGTCTGCTAAATAAAAATATTAATTTGAATTTAATGGTTCACTTAGCAAGTGAAAATATGTTGAATGTAGTCAAATTTATGTAGTATTTCCAATTATAAACCAAAAACTATATATGAGTATTTGAAACTGGTTTCTAGAATTTTTTTTTTACTACTTTCAAGTAAACTAATTTTGCTCAAAATGCTAATTTTAAGCATTTATTTCTAGAAAGAAGCAAAATTATATGACAATATAATAAGAAAATCTTAAAATTAGTAATAAATGTCCAGAAAGTGGCCAACTTCATATATGAATGTAAATTAAAAAAAAAAGATTAACATACAATAAAGCCAGCTTCTAGTTCTTTTGTGTTTTTTAATACTTGGGTATTTTTGTAGTTTCAGTTTGCTAGATATTTTTAATGTATAAATTGTTTACATAAACACATGTCAGAAGGAGTGCTCACTAGTAAGGGTTGTCTGAATTCAGCCCAACCTCTTTACAGCTGTCCCCTATTTACATTTACATTTACATTTATTCACTTAGCAGACACTTTTATCCAAAGCGAGTAACAAATGAGAAAAATACAAGCAAAAATTTTACTGGTTTATACTGAGCAATCTAGTATATTGTAAATAATGACAGAGTGTAAGTGAATGATTTCAGACACAGCATATGTCTCAGACGTCTGAAAGGGTTCAAACAATCAGATTTAATTCTCGATTAAATGTGTCTTGGGTGCATTTACACCCAAGTTCCTCAAAGATTTTCCGCTTGATATATCACTTTGTTTGTATTTCCTCATTTGTATGTCACTTTTGATAAAAGCACCTGCTAAATGAATAAATGTAAATGTTTACAACTCAACTCAAGATGCACTTACAAAGTTCGTGAAGTTTAAGAATTTTCTATATATCTGCATAGATATGGCCTAAAACTTCATAACATTTTCATACAAGTCCTAAATGTAGACAAAGAGAACATCCTGTTCCATGAGAAGGGAACGAGACGTTGCGTGAGCGCCATGCTGTGGGAAGTGCCCTCGCATGTGACCGGTATCTGATGCTTGTGTAACATCATGCATATTTATAGGCCTGCCGTGATCAGGTGATGTGACAATTAAGAGCATTGCGTGATATAAAAACAGCACCTGTGAACCGTGCCGTCAGCCTCTATTATCTGAAGCAAAGACACAATTCACAGGCATGCCCCAGTATGACAAAGCTACGCAACGTCTCGTTCACTTCTCAGGGAACAGGGTTACATGCATAACCCAGACATTCCCAGACAACTCAACGATGTATGAGCTCCACGCTGTGGGAATGACAATACCCACTCCGTCATACTGACGGTATAGCCTGTACAAAATGATCTGAGCTCAAGTCACACTGCAAGACACTCGAGCCCGAGGTGGAATGAATATCCAGGCCGTAATATCGAATGAATATGTGTGACATAGACCACCCAGCTACAGCACACACATCCTGTAAAGATACCCCTTTGGACAAAGCCTTTGAGGAGGCGACACCTCTAGTGGAATGAGCCCTTATGCCTAGAGACCACACGTCTCATAAGCGATAGAGATTGCTTCCACTATCCAATTAGAGATGCGCTGCTTCGACATAGCATGTGCTTCAACACTGTCGCCACCAAAGCAGACCAGCAGCTGCTCCAACTTATGCCACTGGCTGTAGCGATGGACATAAGTACAGAGAGCCCTTACTGGACACAGTAGGTGCAATTTCTCGTGTTCCAGTGTGAGGTATGAAGGAGGGCAGAAAGCCTGCAACACTACTGGCTGGACAACAGACATAGGCACTTTTGGAATATAATCCAGCCTAGGATATGGAAAGGCCTTGGCTAATCCAGGGGCAAAGTCAATGCAGGAAGGGGCAACAGAGAGAGCTTGTAGATCTCCTACATGCTTGAGAGGTGTCAGGGCCAGCAGAAGAACTACCTTTAGAGTCAGAAGCTTCTCAGAGGCTGACTCTAATGGCTCAAATGGGACACCTGACAGACCTTCCACGACCACAGAAAGGTCTCAGGAAGGTATGCATGGTCTGCAGATGGGCCTCAGCTGCCTGACACCATGCATAAACCTCGAAGTTAGAGAATGTTGCCCTACAGAGGCTCCATCAAGAGGGGCATGGCTGACCAAAATGGTGGCTACATAGACCCTGATTGTAAAAGGAGCCAACCCTGCTGAGAAACATCCTCATAGGAACTGCAGGACTGTAGCTATTGCGCAGTTCACTGGGTCTAGCTGATGTTACTCACACCACGAGACAAAAAATCGCCACTTAAGTGCATACAATTTCCACATGGATGGTGCTCTAGCGTTCAACATGGTCTCTACAACCTCAGTTGCGAGACCAGAATCTATGAGCTGGTTCCTCTCAGGGGCCAGACCCACACTTTCCATAGTTTTGGCCGAGGGTGATAAATCAGCCTTCTGGCTTGAGACAGTACATCCCTGTGGATGCAAATCTCCCAAGGAGTGCCATCCAGCAGGGATATTATCTCTGAGAACTATATTTGAGCTGGCCAATAAGGTGCTACTAGCAGCAGACATAGAAAGTCTTTGCGAACTCTGGCTAGAACTTGTGGAAGCAGAGTAATCACAGGAAAAAAGTACAAATGGGACCTCGGCCACATGTGCACCATGGCGTCCAGCCCTGATGGTGTGGGAGGAGTGAGGGCGAACCACAGTGGGCAGAGTGTTGTCTCCTCAGAGGCAAACACATTCACTTCTGTTTGGCCAAACCTCCGCCGTATGGGCTCCACCATTTGTGGATGGAGCCTCCAATCCCTGGGCCTCAGCACCTGCTTCAACAGGATGTCTGCCCCTACATTCCAGTTGCCCAGAATGTACATTGCACTCACTGACATGAACTTTCCCTCTGCCCAGAGAAGAATTAGTTGTGCCTGCCTGAACAGGGGGCACAAACAGAATCTATGTTTGTTATGTTAGATATATGGGACCACCGCTGTGTTATCTGTCACAACTTACACATGGTGACCTCTCAATTGAGGAAGAAAGAATTTCAGTGTTAGAAATATGGCCCGCATTTATGGGCGATTTATATGACACTCTAGGTGAGGGCTGCTCCAGAAACCATGAGCTGGACAGCCATCTAGGACCGCGAGCCCCAAGCTTTTCATGTGGATGAGAAGAACATCTTGATGTTGTCTCACCAGTTCCCTGGATCATGCTATAGTTAACCAGTCATCCAGTTAGTTTAGTACACAGATGCCATGGAGTCGCAATGGAGCCAGAATGACATCCATGCTCTTTATGAAGGTGCGAGGGCATAAAGCTAGCATGAAGGGAAGAACCTGATATTGGTATGCATTGCCTCCAAACACAAACCTCAGGAACTTCCTGTAACTGGGCAATATTTCTATGTGGAAATATGTATCTTTTAGATCTATCATCACAATCCATTCCTCAAACTGAATCTGTGGAGCGATAAGTTTGTGCATCATCATCTTGAACCTGTATGTCTGAAGAGTGTGGTTCAGGTGATGCAGATCTTAAATTGGCCACATACTCCCATCTTTTTTGCAGACCAGGAAATAACAGCTGTGAAAACCTCCCTGGGAACAGGGTACATGTTCTATGGCCCCTTTGTCCAAGAGGGATCTTACTTCCTGCACTAACATCGGGCTCTGCTCTGTGCTGACTTCTGTGGTGAGCACACCTCTGAAATGGGGGAGTCGAGCTCTTAACTGGAACTGGTAACCCTTTTCTATGGTAGACAGAACCCATGGAGACACATTTGTCGG
This sequence comes from Ictalurus furcatus, assembly GCF_023375685.1. Lineage (NCBI taxonomy): Eukaryota > Metazoa > Chordata > Actinopteri > Siluriformes > Ictaluridae > Ictalurus > Ictalurus furcatus. Next base: position 9,500,021 of record NC_071260.1, on the reverse strand, counting down.
TAGTTTTCACACTGCCAGATGAACTTTTAGTGATTTTAACTTTTCCACATTCTATTGGAGGGAAAGCATCAGATTTTCATTTGACCTGTGACAGCTCGCTGACCAGAGAACACTGAAAACTTGGGACAGCCTTGCCTATGGGAGGCCCTACCGTAGTACTGGGGGCTAACTGCCCTAACAACATCATGTCCCCTGATACATCACTATGCCACCCCTCAGGACTACTCATTCTTTGTCTGCTCGGCCTTTATGACCACTCTCAGATTAGGCCTATTAGCAGGCTGTGCCTGTGGCCACCCGGTTCCTCTGGCTATCCGCGAGGGATGCTCCACTCGTGGATGCCTGGGTGAACTCAACACAACGGGGAAGGAACTGGCTGAACACCGCTGTATGTCGAGCTCACTCAGCAGGTCTGCTTGGTAGGCGAGTAACACTGCCATTGTATGCAGTGACCCACAAGCAAGACCAACTACCACATAGGCCTTGCCCACCAACACTAAGGTGGCCTTCCATGGCTTGGATGGCAAAGCTGGCCCTCCTAAATTACCTGCTGTCGATGGAGAGAGGTAGCTCACTAGGGGCCCCGTCACCTTCGGCATACCTAAATAGCCATGCCATTCATTCCCCATGATGGCCGAATAATCTGACATTGTGGGTTTATAAATACGGCTCATAGTTTTCCCCAGAAGCATGATATTTTGTCATGCACTTCTGGGAAAAAAGGGGAGTTTTCTGCAGTGTGAGGGAGATTTATTTTCACTGGGTAAAGTATAAATAATCACTTCAAGCAGCTTTTTATATGGTTGAGAGCTGCTCTCCATTTTTGGCACACCCTTCTGGCTCATCAGACTCAGAGAGGAATTTTTTATTTTTGGCTTTCCATAGTGCAAGGAGGAGTCGCGACACAAGCTCCAAAATCCAGCCGAGAGCTGGACCAGGAAAACAAAGCAAGAGATAGAGCAACGTTTGTCTCCGGCTCCTCTTCCAGATCCATATGAGATCCCCAGGCCCAGTTACGTAAGACTCTGAAACCCAACTCCCTTCGGCCATGAAGAGAGCGAGCTGCAAGCATTCACAGTGGTCACAGTCAGACCTCTTGAGGCTGCCCTGGCGTGGTCCACCCCTAGACACTTCACACAGAAAGTGTGTCCGTCTGTCCCCATGATGAAATGGGAGCAAGGCATAACACACTTCCTGAATTCACTCTCACTCATACTTTTCTCTTTTTTTAAGGAACAGAAAAGTAAAGAGATTTTTCTTTCTTTCTTTTTTAAAGATAAGAGAGGAAAAGTCTTTTTCCATTTGGACTCCAACAATCCACAGTCAGACAGATTGTGTACAAATTGAGGAAATTCAAGACCATTGTTACCCTCTCCAGGAGGGTAAACAAAGATCACTTCAAGAGCAAGATGTATAACTGTCTGTGAGGTCAGAAAGGAACCCATGGTAACTTCTAAGCAACTAAAGACCTCTCTCACATTGACTAATGTTAATGTTCATGAGTCCACCGTCAGGAAAACACTGAACAACAATGGTGTGCATGGCAGGGTTGCAAGGAGAAAGCCACTGCTCTCCAAAAAGATAATTGCTTCCCCTCTGCAGTTTGCTAAAGATCACATAGACAAGCCAGAAGGCTTCTGGAAAAATGTTGTGTAGATGGATGAAACCAAAATATAACATTTTTGTTGTAAATGAGAAGCATTAAGTTTGGAGAAAGGAAAACACTGCATTCCAACATAAGAACCTTATCCCATATGTGAAACATGGTGGTGGTAGTATCATGTTTTGGGCCTGTTTTGCTGTATATGGGCGTGGACAGCTTGGCATCATTGATGGAAAAATAAATTCTGAAGTGTACCAGTGAATTTTATAGGAAAATGTCAGAACATCAGTCTGTGAACTGAATCTCAAGAGAAAGTGGGTCATGCGACAAGACAATGAACCTAAGCACACGAGTCATTCTACCAAAGAATCATTAAAAAATAATAACATTAATGTTTTGCAATGGCCAAGTCAAAGTCTTGACCTTAATCCAATAGAAATGTTGTGGAAGGACCCAGGGCAAACGATTCATGTGAGGAAACCCATCAACATCCCAGAGTTTAAGTTGTTCTGTACAGAGGAATGGGCTAAAACTCCTCCAAGCCGATGTGCAGGACTGATCAATGGAAAAGTTTAGTTGCAGTTATTGCTGCACAAGGGAGTCACTCCAGATACTGAAAGCAAAGGGTCACATACTTTAGCCACTCACAGATATGTAATACTGGATCATTTTCCTCAATAAATAAATGTACAAGTATAGTATTTTTGACTCATTTGTTTAATTGGGTTCTACTTATCTACTTTTAGGACTTTTGTGAAAGTCTGATGTTTTAGTTCATATTTATGTAGAAATATAAAAAAGTTTACAGGGTTCACAAACTTGCAAGCACCACTGTAGAGATATATTACAAAAAATCTGTATTTGCTGTTGGAAAAATACAACAAGAAATAACCTTTATATGTTTATGTTTTACAAAACTATTCTACTTTCATATGTCTAAAGAAAAAACAGATTTTCATGGATTTTTCATGCCGGTAATGAGGCTCATGTCACTGTGTAACCTTTATTGAAGATCAAAAAAACAGATATTTTATACTTTTTTTGCAGTATTGATGTCTGTGTAGCTGGCAGATGAAGAATTTATAATGTGTCAGACTTTCTTTTATACATATGCTTTTTTGTCTTAGCTGTGGATTTCAGCAGCCCTCAATCACTCAGTCTAGTTTAACATTTGTGTTCTATGATTGCAATGTTCAAACGAATGGAAATGCAAGGGCTCATATTGAAGCAGCTAAAACTCAATTTAAAGGCAATTTCCATGTGCTTGTAATTAATTTATACCAATGTGTCTGGGTTATAAAATACATTTTAGATGGAGTAAAGACAGAAATATAAAGCCAGGCAGCCAGTATATCATTAACTGCTATATTTGATAAGGCTATTATTTAAAAAACCAAAACCTGTCACTCACAAGACACATCTCACACACCCACAGATTACCAGTAATTCTGTCATTTTAGTGGGATTTTATGTTCACCCTGTATAGGATGAATCCGTTTTATTTATTTATTTATTTATTTATTTATTTATTTATTATTTTTAATATTTAAAGTGTCCTCTTTAAAAATTAAAATGTGAGTTTGGATTTGGATAACTGCATGACCCTACTCCAATGTATTCATCCTGATTAATCCCATTTGTGTTGGGTAAGAATTAACATCTTACATGAGGGAGGAAGAATATATAAACACAGCACCAGTAGCCTGGTATGAGGTTTTGTCACGTAATGGAGGCGCAGACAGAAGCAAATACAGGTATGGCAGTTTAATACAACAACAACAACAACAACAACAACAACAAAAATAACAACAAGTCCAAAGGATAAGGCAGAAGACAATAATCATGAACAGGCAGAGGTCAGGCGATCAGGCAAACAGCAAAAACAGGGCAGGGTGAAGAGTCTAATTCATAAACGTAAAAGTAAAAAAAAAAAGACTTAGTGTTCAAACAGTCTCTTTTATGTGTAGTGTGATTGTGAGTATAAATGGGAACAGGCGTCTCTGATTAGAACTTCGGAGAAGGTGAACATGTATGTGTATGGGAAGTGTAGTCCTCTTCTACCATGTTTGTAGTTGGTGGTGCATTCTGGGGAATGGAGTCGCTGATTTGGTCTGACATGACAGGCTTGAAATGACAAAACTTTTCAGATTGTAGGTCTTACAATCAAATAAGCAATATAGCAGCACACATTATACTCACATTTACAAATTATAGTCATTACACAGTACATATTTTAGAGAGTTATTTTTACATTTACTTTTGAGACCTGGGCCCAAAAAGACACCACACCAAAACTGCTCACATCAGTTGCAGTCCAATGCCATCTCCATGGCTTCCAAGTGTCCCTAGGCTGTCCATATCGGGCCATCCTCAGCAACAGTGACTGGCCTCCAAGCGACGAGAACTCCAGAAGCAGGTCACCAGGACGGTCCAGGCCGGCCCGGAGAGCAGAACAGTTCAGGCCCATTGCTATCCCAGGAGCAACACGTGTAGAGTGTTGGTATCATCCAAAGTCTTTGCAGGCGTTGATGTCATCTGGAATCTTTGTAGAAGCTGCTTCTGAGCTGGAGCTAGCACATTCAATGATTACCTCAGGATGGGCATCCCGAGGTAGGAACAGGAAACAAATGGAGAAGGATTAGCGTGGCTGCAGTTCATTGAATTTCAGGCAGAGATAACCATGAGCAATTGTTTTTGTTTTATCACTGATGACTGTAGTGCAAGGTTATGAGATGTGTTATGTGATTGCTATGTTAAAGAAATTTACAATCATAGCAATTTTGTTTTTAATCTAGATTTAAACTGAGAGAGTGTGTCTGAACCACGAACATTATCAGGAAGGCTATTCCGGAGTTTAAGAGCTAAATGTGAAAACGCTCTACCTCCTTTGGTAGACTTTGATATTCTTTGTATTATCACAAGTTTTGCGACATTAAAGAGTGTGAAGGATTGTAACGTGATGGGTTAAATATAAAGGAGCTTGGACGTTTAGGGCTTTATAGGTGAGTAGCAGTTTTATAATCAATACGGAGCTTAACAGGTAACCAGTGTAGAGATGATAAAATTGGAGTAATGTGTTCATACAGTTACTTTGTTCCAATTAAATGCTTGCAAAATTTTAATACCCCTCGTCATCAGAATCTGGAGATAGATATAGGCCACTGGGGATATTATGAAAGAAGCAACTTCTGCACAATTTGAACAGTTCAGAGAACAAAAGACACGTAAAGAACCCGATTGACAATTCTGATAAATTAGGATCAGGCGAGAGAGCTGAGGATCAGAAAACAGAGCATTGTGACATGCATACAGATTTGAAAGCTGTGATAACAGCCTGTCTTGTTATTGTGCTGTGACAAATTATTTCAATGGCCATAGATCTTGAAGCTGTCTCAGTAGAGTGTGAGCTAAAAACTATAATCATAAACAGTGTTGCCAACTCTTTTCAGAGGAAAGTAGATAATGCATGTTCAAAAAGTCAGTTAGAAGTTAAGATGGTGTCAATTGGACTAATTTGCATATTAAATGATCATGCAATGGTGTGATAATTTGCATATCAAGATATGTTATATGAAGAGGGAAGAATTTTTGAAGACTTTAGAAAAGAGAATATTAATTATATGTTATTCCTTATAGAAAGAAGAAATCTTTTGTCATGGCCTTGCAAACTTATCTACATATTTACTAAATAGAATCTAACTACATATATACAAAATATTATACTTTTTTAAATAATAATTGAGACAAAATGAAGCAGTGGTAGCAAGTAGTCAGAAAAGAGACATGAAGAAAATGGCAAGATGAATAGAATAACTCACTTCTATTACTTGATGATCTGTGATTGTCATTGTGAAAAAAGGTGATCAGTGATTGGTCATTGTGAAACAAGCTTATCAGTGATTGGTCATTGAGAACAATGTTAATCAGTGATTTGGTCATTAAAAACATCAGCTTGTGCAATTGAGGATTTACATACTAATTTAGGATTTACATACTGGTGGAGAGTTGAGTGAACCTGACTGAAAGTTTCAAAAGGTATCTAAAAATCTAGCGACAAAATCATGCTGGCAACAGTGATCATAATTGCACTTTTATAGATAGTATAAAATTGTTCCTCCAGTCCACCTGAGGGTGCTGTTTATGCTGGGAGTCAACAAGTGTATCATGGATGTTTTTTGTATAAGAAAAAAACAAATCTCAAGATTTATTGGACAGTACGCTGTTCATGAATGCATGATTGTCTTGCCCAGATGCCTGGCTTCTACACACAATGATTGGGAGACCTCTCAAAGGGACAGAGCCTCATAACTGTCACTAGCTGTTCGGGGAAATTTAGCTAGCTGCTTTTTAGCATGACATGGCAGGCACTGCTAATGTTAGAGGGCAGATAAACATCCAAAGTTGATTTAGTTGAGGTCAGAAAGCAAAAAGCAGATCCTTTGATCTCTCTTGGTACAGTAAAGTTGCTGTGAAAAAGCACATGTACTGCTGGCTTTGTCTGCTGACAGGCAGTTCCCTTCCCCTATTTTAAAAAACACCAGGCACCACTCCTCTGAATGATGACTATTTTTCTCAAACTACTGTTTGATTGATATGAATTGTTACGAATTTACAATCATCAGACCTTCTCTGCTGTTCTCTGAATGACAGACAGCACTGATGGGCAATGTTGTACTAGAAACATTAAATATACTTTATATCTGCCCTAATCTGATAAATATATCATTAAGAACCTTAGGCAGAAAGTCTACAACTTGAACTATTGCTGATCCCACAGACTAGGCAGACTTAGCCCTGATTTTGCTTAACAAAAATGTTTGTGTGATGGAATCTGGTCAAGACATCACTTTTCAACATTGCAAACTAGTATTAATAAAGTCAGGTATTGATGTTTTTTTCAAATGTTATTAATGTTTTAAACCAACATGTTTCTACTTATACCATGCACCCAGTGTTCCTGGGAAGGTCTCCAGATTCACAGGTTACTGAAGATGAATGAATGAATGCATATATTCCTACTCAGTAGTAGCCTGAAATTATGTATCTCCTTATAAGTTTAATATCGACTGTAGCAACTGTGGCATCTCAAGTTGCTCATAGGATTAACTTCATTCATTTTGACAACCACACAAAAGTGAAGCCCCAAGCTTCTGCCTCCATACACTGTCATATATTAGTATGCTAGCACAGTCAGAGTACAGGTATTTTCATATTTATTTGATTACTTGCAAGCTAGCTATTTCTCAACTCACTTTGCAAACCCACACGGTCTATAAAACCGAACCTTTAAGCTCTTCTTGTGAGGTTTGCTTGCAAAATCCTTGTTGTTATTTGCCTTTTTTCCCCAAGCATACTCATGCCACAGCAGGAACTGTACACATCTTTATTAATACCTGGAAATCTGCCTGCAGCACTTCCGCTAGCTATCGGGTCTCCTAGGGAAGCAGTAGAGCTGCAGACACAGAATACTTGATTTCTGTCAGGTTCCTTGTTGTTTTGTGATTCAGATGGAACAAACAGCCTGCTCCCAGTCAATGCCCTGTACATGCACACACACATGGATGCCACATACTCTTCCTTTTCACTTGTTTTTCAGTTAGAGAAATACTATCACATTATTTTAAAGTTCATCATGGTTCCGTATTATATCATCAGTCTTCTAGGGCAGATTTAATGTAGAGAATGTGTACCCACCATTTAATTCAGGGTGGATTCCAAGAGGGTTTTTAACTAGTATAATCTCATTGTATATTCTTAGGAACTTGCACCAACTAGTATAAAAATTTAAGCATAATTTTAGAGTTACAGTTTAAGGGTTAAAGTGTCGTATAATTGCTTTCTGTATGTAAATCATTTGTTTCAACTGCCTCAAGAGCTTTTATTTGACTTTTACTTACATTTCAGATTAGTTACTCCATAATCTATGTATTTTAATGGATGTGACCACAAGCTTATCAACAAAAACAAACCGAATACCTATCACTAAATATTGGTTGCCTATTAGCGTGGAGATTTGTTTTTCAGAGTTGCAGGGTGGTCGGCATCCAGTTGCATCCTCTTGATTTTTTTCTTGATATACAATCAAGACTGGGATTTTTTTTTCTAATCCTCAATCGTCCAGTTTGGGTGAGTCCGCCCATGATAGCCTCAGATTCTTAATCCTGACTGAACCTGATGTGGTCTTCTGCTGGTATAGCCACTCCACCTAAAGGTTTGATGTGTTGTGTGTTCTGATATGCTTTTTCTGCTCATAATTGTTATAAAGAGTGATTATTTCAGTTACTATAGACTTCCTGTCAACTCATTCTGGTCATTCTCCTCTAATCTTGCTCATCAACAAGGCATTTCCACCTACAGAACTGCCACTCACTTAATATATATATATATATATTTTTTTTTTACACAACCATTCAGTGTAAACTCATGAGGCTGTTGTGTGTGAATTCCCAATAGATCAGCAGTTTGTGAAATACTCAAACCAGCCCATCTGGTAGCAACAGTAATGCCATGATCAAAATCACAAACATCAAAATTTTTTCTTCATTCTGATGTTTCATGTGAACATTAACTGAAGCTCTTGTCACATGACACTGGCACATGAAACTGCTGCCACATGACTGGCTGACTGGATAACTGCATAAATGTGCAGGTGTACAGGTGTTCCTATTAAAGTGCATGGTGAGTGTACATTCAGGTATATGAGGTTATCTGAAATTCAAGAAATTACAATTAATATATCCCAAATCAAATTAATATTTGATTCTTTTGACATAGCAGGGTCAAAAGAAAACTAAGCCTTTCACACTACTTAACACAATGAGGTGCACAAAATTTATTTGCTTAAACCTGTGCAGCCAACAGGTCATCAGCTGGTGTAAAAGGAGTTAACATCTAGGTACCATCTGTCATCTTGGCAGCACGTGTTAGAATGGCAAGAATATTAATGTTATTATTCAAATCTAAACATTATACTATGAGTCAATGAGCATATCATTAAGTGTGCAAGATCAATGAAATATGGATCAGCAAAAATGAGTGTGTCTATGGGGGACAATGCTGCCTGGCAGATCTGTCAGCTGTGGAAATGCTGAGGTTGAGCATAAAGCCAATAACCAGGTCAGGGAGTAGCACGCATAAATACAGGGTCAGCTGACACCTGACAATTAACTCATGTCTTTTGGGAAAGTCTCCTGAGACTCTGTTTTTTTATATCAGCATTGGGGTATCTCAGGCCAAATTTGTGTGTGTTCCAGTATATGAAAGCAATTTTTCCATGTTATAAACCCTCACTCACTTTAAGGGTTCAGAACTTTGAGTTGCGTTTAGCATAACACTATGGGGGCGCCTCTCGCACGCGACCAGCATCTGCAGCTTGTGTAAAATCATGCCTATTTATAGGCCTGCCATGATCAGGTGACGTGGCAATTAAGCGTGTCGCGTGATATAAATATGGCACCTGTGAACCGCACCATCAGCCTCTATTATCTGAAGCGAAGACGCAATTCACAGGCCAATATGACAAAGCTATGCAACATCTCATTCCCTTCTCAGGGAACAGGGTTACATGCGAAACCCAGACGTTCCCTTTCAAAGGGAACTTCGACGTTGCGTTTAGCATAACACTATGGGAATGAGAATACCCACTCCATCGTACCGAGGGTACGGCCTGTTCAAAAAGACTCACGCCTGAGGGTCACTGCAAGACACTTGAGCCCGGGGTGGAATGAATATCCAGCCTGTAATGACGAATGAATGTGTGTGGCGTAGACCACCCTGCAGCAGCGCACACATCCTGTAAGGATACCCCTTTGGACAAAACCTTTGCGGCGGCCACCGCCCTAGTGGAATGAGCCCTTATGCCCAGAGGCGTAGCGAGACCGCGTGCCTCATAAGCAATAGAGATTGCTTCCACTATCCAATTAGAGATGCACTGCTTTGACACAGCATCACCTCTACTGTCGCCGCCAAAGCTGCTCCAACTTACGCCACTGGCCGGAGCGGTGGACATAAGTACAGAGAGCCCTTACTGGACACAGCAGGTGCATTCTCTCTTATTCCAGTGTGGGGAATGGAGGAGGGCAGAAAGCCTGCAACACCACAGGGTGGGCAGCCGATGTAGGCACTTTAGGAATATAATCCAGCATAGGATACAGGAAGGCCTTGGCTAATCCAGGAGCAAAGTCAAGGCAGGAAGGGGCAACAGAGAGAGGTTGTAGATCTCCTACAGCTGTCTAAGACCGCACTCCAGCCCGTGAGGGAGGTGTCTGTCATTACCATCTTGCGCTAAGGAGACACCCCTAGAGTGTGACCCAAGGCTAGAAACCGGGGACACTCAAATTCTCAGAGCACGTAGGCATCACCGCGTGACACTGATTATTCTCAGAGGTTTCGTCCTTGGACGAAACCCCCAACTTCTCAGCCACCACTGAACGGTTTCCTGTGCAATAGGCCCATAAGAGCCAATAGTCTCCCAAGATCCAGGTTTATCTTGCTCAGTGTTGATAGGATTGACCCTACTCATGTTGGGGATAGAAATGCCCTCATCACTAGAATCCTTATAACCCCTAGAAAAGTTGTCCACTGCACCGGGGAAAGCATACTTTTCTGAGTTTTAACCTGAGCCCCAAGCTCTTCATGTGGGCGAGAACAACATCTCGATGTTGAACCGCCAGTTCCCTGGATTGTGCTAGAATTAACGAGTCATCCAGGTAGTTTAGTACACAGATGCCCTGGAGTCACAATGGAGCCAGAGTGACATCGATGCACTTTGTGAAGGTTCGAGGGGATAAAGCTAGCGATATTTCTATGTGGAAATATGCACCTTTTAGATCTATCGTCCCAAACCAGTCCTCAAACTGAATCTGTGCAATGATAAGTTTGGGCGTCAGCATCTTGAACCTGTATGTCCGAAGAGTACAGTTCAGATGACGCAGATCTAAAATTGGCCGCATACTCCTATTTTTTGCAGACCAGGAAATAACAGCTGTAAAAACCTCCCTCCCTCAGGGAACGGGGTACATGTTCTATGGCTCCTTTGTCCAAGAGGGATCTTAGTTCCTGCGCTAACGTCGGGCTCTGGTCTGTGCTGACTACTGTGGTGAGCACACCTCTGAACCAGGGGGGTTGAGCTATAAACTGGACCCGGTAACCCTTTTCTACAGTAGACAGAACCAATGGAGACACATTTGGCAGTAGTTTCCATGCTGCCAGATGGTCTTTTAGTGACGTTAACTATTCCACATTCTATTGGAGGGAAAGCATCAGATTTTCGTTGCCCTGTGACAGCTCGCTGACCAGAGAACACTGGAAACTTGGGACCGCCTTGGCTAGGGGAGGCCCTACAGTAGCACTGGGGGCTAACTGCCCTAACAACCTCATGTCCCCTGATACTTCCCTCCACGGCCCCTCAGGACAGCTCTTCTTTGCCTGCTAGGCCTTTATGACCATTCTCAGATCAGGCCGCGACTATGGCTGCCCGGTTCCCCTGGCTGTCTGCGGGGGTTGGCGGGCTGCCATACTCGCCTTCTGGGTATCCCTTGCACTAGTGCTGGCCCGGGCTCCACTTGTGGATGCCCGGGTGAACTCGAGACAACAGGGAAGGAACTGGGTGAATGCCGCCATATGTCGAGCTCACTCAGCAGGTCTGCTTGGTAGGCCTGCAACACTGTCATTGTCTGCAGTGACCCACAAACAAGACTACTACCGCATAGGCCTTGCCCACCAATGCCACGGTGACTTTACACGGTGGCTTGGATGGCAAAGCCGGTCCCCCTAATTACCTTCCGTTGATGGAGAGAGGTAGCTCGCAAGCGCCTCCTCCACCTTCAGCATAGCTAAATAGCCATGCCATTCATTCCCCACAATGGCCGAATAATCCAACATCGTGGGGTTATAAATACGGCTATATGCATGGTTTTCCCCCAGAAGCCTGATATTTTGTCATGCACTTCTGGAAGAAAGGGGAGTTTCTGCAGTGTGAGGGATTTACTTTCACTGAGGAGACAAAGGCTCATCCAGCCTTAGTAATCACTTCAAGCAGCTCATGCTGCTCTGTTTTTAGCATATCCTTCTGGCTCCTCAGAGTCAGAGAGGAATTATTACTATTATTTTTGTGTGTGTGTGTGTGTGTGTGTGTGTGTTTTTCTTCCCCTTTTGGCTTTCCATAGTGGAAGGAGGAGTCACGATGCGAGGTCCAAAATCCAGCGGAGAGTCGAACCCGGAAGACAGAGCAAGAGATAGAGCAGCGCTCGTCTCCGGCTTCTCTTCCGGATCCATAAAAGATCCCCCGAACCTGAGACGGCTAGCTGCCTTGGCAGCGGCCGGCCCAGATCCACGAGGCTCTGAAACCCAACTCGCTTCAGCTTCCAAGAAGAGCGCGAGTCGTGAGCGGATGTGCTTAATGTAGGCATTACCATGCGCAGCCTCTCGAGGCTGCCATTGCATGCTCCAACCCTCGACACTTCACCCAGAAAGTGTACACTATTCCCCATGATGAAATGGGAGCAAGTCGTAACACACTTTCTGAAATCTCTCACTCATATTTTTTCTTTCTCGCTCATTCCCTTTTTTTTCTTCTCTTTTTTTTTAAAGGGATCGAAAAGTTCTGAGATTTTGAGAAAAGATAGCGAGGAAATGAAACATCTTTTTGTTTCTTTACACAAACAACTGACATGCAGTCTTTCGCTGAAGATAATAAAGGCTGATGGCACGGTTCACACGTGCCATATTTATATCACGCGACGCGCTTAATTGCCACGTCACCTGATCATGACAGGCCTATAAATAGGCATGATTTTACACAAGCTTCAGATGCCGGTTGCGTGCGAGAGGCGCTCCCATAGTATTATGCTAAACGCAACATTGAAGTTCCCTTTGAAAGGGAACTTTATGGTGCATGGTGGCCTGCCAGGTGGTGTTTGCGGTGGCGGCTCCTTCATAGTGGAGTGGAGAATTGTCCAACCATTTCCATCCGCCATAAAGAGCACGTAAAGTTTATAAACAGCTACTTTAACCATGCTTTTACAGTTACTGGCCTGATTGGCTACTGGTACTGTTCTACTCTAGTGAAAATGTAACATTTTGGACTTAAATTGCAGTACAGCAACAACAGTGGACAAGATTGTGTAGCTTAGCAACAATCTAGTCAGCAGACAACAACTAGCTATTAGGAAAAAGCTAACCAGCTAAAATTAATCATAACACTAATGCTGATGATTACCTCCACAAAACAGTGATTAGTATGGTCAATGTTATAGATTTCCACAAGGAATCCAACATTCAGGTTACAGATTGGCCTTTCCTGCCATCTGCAGATCCACCAACTTCTAACCCCATGGAAGACAGTCATACTTGACTCGAGTAACTGCCGATGACGACGATGATGATGATTTCTGACCTGAATATAAGCATTAACATATGAGCATTCTTACATCCATCTAAACAAGTCCCAACCTCAGTTCACTTTTATTGTCCTTACATCATTTTGAGTGACCAGGAAGAAACAGGGCTGTGGAGTGATTTCAAAAAGGAATAAAGTATTGAAACAAAAAATATCTATTTCAAAAGGAACTTAATTTTATTCTGTTCATGTCGATTGTTGTATATGGAACCAGTCTGAGACTGTCAGTTCTGAATTTCTTTATGCTGACACGACAATTGAGAGGTGGTGCATGAAATAAACATCAAACAATCAAGTTGTCCATACCAAACTGGAACTGTTTTAACATAGTGAATATGTATGCTGAAAACCTGAGCCAGAAAAATAAACCCAATCTGATTCATGGAGAAAACACTAGTGGGCGAAACAATGATGGACAGCTAGCCAGGATGTAGTGTATGATAAAGTCAGAGCTTGTATTCTGGGACAGGTTTTACCAGTCAACTTGAAATCATGGATAATTTCTAATGACTGAGAGCAATTTAGATGGATTTTTTATTATGAAGTCATAAAAATGAAGTAACCCTGCTCCTTGATCTAACTTTAACCATGCACCTTAACTTTTCATATGAGTTGGCCCATATACAGTGTTATAAATTTTCAATCATAAGACCATGTTGGAACTAGGTTGTGTAATAAAGAGTGCTGCCAAGATCCTCCTGCTTTCATCAGCCAATGATGGTAGTCGAGCCAAAATAAGCTGCCAATTATCCAATCAACTGCAGCCAGACACAGTGGTGACCAAAAAAGCACACATCAAACCAGACAAAACAATATACTACTGTGTATGGCATACAGAAATGTTTTGGCTGACACTTGGGGTTGCAAGCAAAGGAATTGCAACAAAAGTTTTTTGGAAAAAACCAAGAAACTTGCCAGAGAACGAAATGTTGGCACATTGATAAAGAGATGATGTGATAAATTATAATTGAAACAGATTTTTGCAATAAATGATGGCAGTGAATGTATTGTCTCACCATTGTATGTATGTTTGGATCTTTTCATCATGTCGTGTTGCTTTCTCTTCAGAATATTCAGCAACTGATGAAAACCACAAAAGGATTCACATTTTATTTTTCCAACTTTTCAAAAAGTGACATACCTACAGCCGAGAAGATTTCTCTTCCTGTGCCGATTTTGACAGGATGTTTTAAAAAGCTGTCCATATTGAACACATCAGAAGTTTGCTGCTATTTTATAGAAAATAAATCTATTTTTCAGACGTCAGTTTTCTAGGTTATGCTGATGCATGTCTGTGTACTAGCAGTAAACTAGGAAGGGAAAAAAAAGATCACAACACATTCCAGTATTTTGTAGTGTTGATGGCAGTATGTCATCAGTAGCATCACCCCGACTCTAGGAGCAAATACACAAAATACAACAAAATGTATGCCACAAACAATTCATCCATCTGACTAATATCGATATGTCTTCAAAATTTTATGCTACTAAAATTTGCAGTTTGTTCTATAATGTATTTTCCTTGCTGGGCAACAGTGACTCTGTACTGTGCACATGAATACATGACTACTAGTTTCATATGGCTAACTTTAATGTGGGGACTGGAAATTGGGTTTGGAAAACAAAACCAATGTAATGGATTGCAGTTACGCTTGCAAATTTGTCCAGTTGGTCCTGTTGGCGAGTGGAATGGCAGAGCAGAGCCGGGCTTTAATGGGCTGTAAACCCAAGGTCGCCTCCAAGAACTCTCTCAAGCTTCTACTGCAAACTGATCATGCTCTGTTAAGAGGGTGCAGCACACTGTTTCATAGTTCACTAACAGATCTGGGTCAATTTATGTGTCCCCGATACTTGCATTCTTGAGTATTGGATTTGAACCTCGGATGCAAGATCATATAAGAATATGAATATATTCTTATATTCTTATATATATATACTGTAGTGTAATACTGGTTAGGTCTAAAAATTTTCTCTCTCTTTGTTTTTAACCTCTGCTATCTCTTTGTTTTTAATCTCTGATTAGCACACATTTCATAAACAACAATGTAATATATACCAAATACTACTTCTGAACATTTACCAGGTCACTGAGAATATTAAAATGAAGCAGTTCCTTCATTTTATGACATCCATTCATAGGTGAAACAAAGCGAGGACCTACAGAATGGCAGGTTCATATTGTAGGGCTCTTTTGGCGCTAACACAATAGCCTGGAACAACTCAATAGTGGACCTTGATATTAACTGACCCAGAGGCCACTGAATGTGTTCATTTTTATCCTCCTCTTATTCTCCCCATTTTTTGAGCTTGGTATCACTCGGGCTGTCAGCGCAAAATGGACAAAGACCATGTTAAACTATGAGGAGCTAAATTAACGGTGGCAAGGTGATTGGCTTTGCTCACCAGACCATGTGAATACAGCTAATGATTTCCACCATTTGAATTAAACAGAGACCTTCCTATCAATGGCTCTGTGCCAAATTCCAAGACAAATGACATTCATGAAGGTGGATTGAAAAGTAGAAAAAAAATGTTTATATCATTTCTGTTATCAGAGCGACAGTGGAAATGGGATTCACAGGGCATGACAGGTGACTTAATCTTCTTGTCTTCGCTTCTTTTGGTGGTGTAGAAATCTTTTTTTTTTACTTTCTTTCTAGAACCAAAAACAAAGAAAAGGAAATTATTTCCATGTGACTGAGTATGATCTTAATTGGCAGACTAGGACACAGGCAGCACTGTAAAAGATGATTGTCTTCTGTATATTTCATAAAGAATAAACTTACATTTATATTTGTGAGAGTGTATAATAATAATAATAATAATAATAATAATAATAATAATAATAATAATAATTATTATTATTATTATTATTATTATTATTATTATTATTCCATTATAATCATTATAATTAGTTCCATTATAGTTCCATTATAATCATTCTCATTGAGTATCTGATATTATGATTTATCAATAAATGGTTCTACATCACATCAGTTCAAATACAAGAGTAAATTTGTTATAATCATCACTACAGAGCAATATGGCTAAAAGAGAGGTTTTCCTGACAGCTTTATCATCTCATTACACCACATGGGGATTTGAACTACTTCCCCTTTGATCCTCTAAACTTATTAAATCATCTTTAGCTGTAGTGTATTTTTATATTGTAATGCACTTTTACAAGAAAGGTTGCTTGTCTTGGAAAACCAGCAATCTAGTAAGGTACCATACAGCTCCTGGGTCCTGAGCTTGGAGATCTTTCTGTGGGACATTTTATATTTTCCTGTGGGTTCTCTGGTTTCCTCTCACCTCCCAGAAACATGCCAGTAGCTGGACTGGCCTCTATAAATTGCCCCTAGGTGTCCCATTCAGCATGTGTCTCTGCCTCACACCCATTGTTCCCAGCATAGGCTCTGAATCCACAGCAACCTTGACCAGAATAAAGTGGTTACTGAAGATGAATGAATGAATGAATGAATGAATGAATCTGTTTAAATGTACCATAATTCTGCTAGGAGGTGTTGGTTGTCACACACATTGGGCCGCCTTCATTGATCTTTGAGTAAAGCTGTGTGTAAATGTTTGCGTAAGCCAAATCGAAATAAAGATTTACTAAAATTTAACATTGTAAACATTGATTTTCTTCATATTCATGTGTGTATAGTGTACACACAAATGGTAATCATCTGTAAATTGCCAGGCACATGCATGCCACAGATGATTTGTTTTTGTTGACACTACAAAACTCCATAAAAGGACAAGTTCACAGAGTGAAAAGCACAAAACGGCCAAAAAAGGATTTCTCTGAGGCAGAAGTTGAGATACTTTTGACTTGTGTCTACAAGAATTCAAAAATATATTGTTTAGCAGTGTATCCAGTGGAGTGACAGCATAATCTGTAAAATAATAATAATAATAAAAATGCTTTAACTCATCACAAATTATAAGATTCAAAGCCAATCAGTCAAGGTTTACATCAGTTATTCATCTTATGAGTAAATTTAGGGTGTTTTCATACTTGAGTCCTCTTTAAAAGAACTGAACTAAGACCCCTTGAAGTCAACCAAGAGGAGAACCAAGTGAAAAAGGATCCAGTTCTCTTCACCTTCACCCTGTCCCTGCAAGATGACTCAGATAATTTTTTGGTCCACTTAAGCAGTAATGGGGTCTCAGACCTCTTTGTACTGTTGCTTTTTGGGTCCGAGTCCTCTTGCATTGCTGTGCATTGTTGTGGGTACACCAATATTGTGCAGGTAAATTAAATAGGTAAAGCAAGT
Source organism: Ictalurus furcatus (assembly GCF_023375685.1). Classification (NCBI taxonomy): domain Eukaryota; kingdom Metazoa; phylum Chordata; class Actinopteri; order Siluriformes; family Ictaluridae; genus Ictalurus; species Ictalurus furcatus. The sequence goes on along the minus strand of NC_071260.1, from coordinate 9,482,740 downwards.
TTGCAGTGAACATACCATTATCATCCTCTATGACATCCATTGGGTTTGTGCAGGGGCTTGTACCAAGAATTTTGTCTAAAAAATCATAAAGAGGCTACTTGACATCGGCTGACTGTCCACTGGACTGTCCACTTATCTAGTGTGGCCATATATTTCTGGAGTAATTTTTTAACTATAACCGGCACTGCAAGGCAGTCTGCTTAAAATCCATTTTACAGTTTTGCTGAAAAGTGAAGAAACACTTTTGAATTTCTGTGGGTGGTTGATAGTTGTTTCTTAATATAGTCCTCCTTCCAAAATTTGGAGAAGTGCAAGCATTTCCTCATCTGTCTATAACATCCCTCTTCCAGCAGAAGCAGCCATGTTGAATAGTGCAATTTGTACAGACGCCTGTATTATCAGTGAGATTGCTGAGGATGGTACCACTTAAAAACCATAAAGATAGCTTTGGACCTCAATTCATATGAACAGTTATGCTATGATTAGGACTACAATTACCACAAACAGTTTTGCACTCAAGTCTCCATCAGTGAACAGTGGAGAAGTTCAACAAAACAGACTCCATGTAAAAACTGTAATGAATTTTCCTGGTTACACAACTGCAGTATTTGACCATGTAGTATAACCACAATTCCAAAAAAGTTGTGACGCTTTGTAAAATGTACATAAAAACAGAATGCAATGATTTTCAAATCTCATAAACCCATATGTTATTCACAATAGAACATAGAAAACATATCAAATGGTTAAACTGAGGAAATGTACCATTTTAAGAAAAAAAAAAAAGTAATTTTGAATTTGATGGCTGCAACACCTCAAAAAAGCTGGGATGGGGCAGCAAAAGGCTGGAAACGTGTTACTAAAAAGAAACAGCTGGAGGTTAATTGGCAGCAGGTCAGTAACATGATTGGGTATAAAAAGAGTATCTTAGAGAGGCAGAGTCTTTCAGACATAAAGATGGGCAGAGATTCAGCAATCTGCAAAAAACTGCATCTACAATTTGAGGAACAATTTCAGATTCCTGTTCCTTAATGTAAAATTGCGAAGACTCAATAGATATGAATATCTCATCATCTACAGTACATAATATCATCAAAAGATTCCAAGAATCTGGAGAAATCGCTCTGCACAAGGGACAAGGGTGAAAATCAATATCGCATGCTCGTGATCTTCGGGCCCTCAGGCGGCACTGCATTAAAAACGATTCTGTGGTCAGACGAATCGAAATTTGAAATTCTTTTCGGAAACCCTGGACGCTGCATCCTTTAAATTAAAGAGGACTAAAGAGGAGAGGGACCAACCGGCTTTTTATAAGTGCTCAGTTCAAAAGCCTGCATCTCTGATGGTATGGGGGTGCATTAATGCCTATGGAATGGGCAGCTTGTACATCTGGAAAGGGATCATCAATGCTGTAAGCTATATATTGGTTTTAGAGCAACATATGCTTCCATCCAGATTCCATACCATCTATACTTCTGAGAGACTCTGCCTCTCTAAGATACTCTTTTTATACCAAGCATGTTACTGCCCTGTTGCCAATTAACCTAATTAGTTGCAAAATGTTCCTAAAGCTGTTTTTTTTTTTTAGTAACACTTAGTTTGCCAGCCTTTTGTTGCCCCATCCCAATCTTATTTTTCCTTAAAATGGTACATTTCCTCAATTTAAACATTTGATACGTTTTCTATGTTCTATTGTGAATAACATATGGGTTTATGAGATTTGCAAATCATTGCATTCTGTTTTTATTTACATTTTACCCAGCAACCCAACTTTTTTTGGAATTGGGGTTGTATTAGCACATTTATAGAAAGGATTTATTTATAGTCGCACTATCCGGTGTCACCCAGATGAGGATGGGTCCCCTTTTGAGTCTGGGTCCTCTCAAGGTAATCTTCCTCATAGCATCTCAGGGAGATTTTACTCATTATGGACAAATTCATACATATATATATATATATATATATATATATATATATATATATATATATATATATATATATATATATATAATTGAATTTAATTGTATGAGAATTCGTGAATGGAAAATTCAACTGACCCCAGAGCTATTTGTGTTCACAATGCATGTTTTTAGCAAACCGCTCTGTTAGCTGAAAGTGAATCGTACTCAGACCACCTCCCAAGATGGGCTCGGTTTGGTTTGCTTTAAAAGGGTCGGAGATCATTTGGAGCGTTCACATATATGACATAAATCCAGCAAACCGTGCTCAGACCCCTGAAAAGGACCAAGTGTGAAAACACCCTTATGCACACTCAGGAGCACGAGTAGGATACAAACATTTGTCTGAATTTATGGGATTTTCTTGAATAATAAATATATTTTGTAAACACCAATAAGAACGATTTATGGATAAATCTGCTCATATCCAGCTTGATAAATGAGGCCCACTGTTTCTGTTTGTGCAGGTAAAACTAAATAGCTTCCATTATGAATTTATTTGCAAAATGGCTTAGGATACAATATCTTTTTTTTCCTGAAGGACATACAAATATTTCTCTGTAACATTTATTTATTTGTTTGTTTGTTTGTTTATTTATCTTTCTATCTATTTATTTATGAAAATGAATGTTTCTTTTGGGTTGACACTGTTTATGGTGCCTATGAACTTTTGCACAGCAGTATATGTAGTACTTTTAAAATGGCCAATGACCTATATATACACAATATACAAGGCAGGTGTAAGTAATAAACTGGCAACTGGATGTTTATCCATATTTATTTATGGAAGGCTCTATTTTAAAGACAAAAAGTAATAACACTTTGGTTCTTCATATCAGATAAGTGTGTGGAATCATGGCCTACCGAATGATCCTACTTATGAAAATGTGCAAATAGAAGCAGCACATTGTGGGTACAAATTTGCACCACTGAATAAAAGACAAACTATGTGATCACACTGATGCATATCATATGTTTGGGAAATATTATTTTCTTCAGTCTCTGAAATCTGCCATAATAGTTTGCCTGAAATACCAGACTCATCCAGTGTGATTATAGAACAGCACGCAGTCCTCACCATCTTCCTGTCTTCTCTCTGACACAACAACCTCTTTAGCTGACAGTAATTGACTATCAGACAGTCTAATTCACTTTCATAATGCAAATCAGGGTTTTTTTTTTATCAGCTAGCTTATTATTGTCACTTTTCTTCAACAAGTTTTGTTTTAAAAATAATCAGGACACAATCTGCACAGAGGATGGCCAGTATTAGATTGTGCACCCTTATTATTATGACGAAAATTATACACAGTATGGCATGTGTGCATACATATATGGAGTGCATTTTTGGCATGATTTTAATGCAAAGTGGAATTAAAATAACAGTGTCCACTGTCGTAAGCGAGCAACCTAATCTTACACAAAATGAGGTAGAGTGATTTCAGACAAAACAATTCTTAAGGAAAGTTGAATGAGATTTATCATGCAACTATCACAGGGGTGTTATTTAATAGCTTACCATATTTAGCCTAAGTAAAGGTTTAGTTTATGTTAGCTAAAAGTAACCATTACATACACAATATACAGTGCAATCCACTAATATTGGCACCCTTGGTAAATATGAGCAAAAAAGGCTGTGAAAATTTTTATTAAATGAAAAATCTTTTCTTAAATCAAATAACAAAAATTATCTGCACTCATGGATATCAAACAATCACAAACACAACACAGGTTTATCAAACAAAAATTGTTAAATATAGGTGTGCAACAATTACTGGCACCTCTATGAATTCATATGAGAGAAATATATTTGAAGAATATAGCCATTGATATTTTAAATTTTTTTAGTACACCTGGGTGACTAGGAACAGGAAATTGTTCAACCATGACTTCTTGTTTCACAGGGGTATAAATATGAGGTAACATGTAGGCCAAATTCCCTTAGTCATTCATCACAATGGGTAAAACCAAGGAATATAGCTGTGATGTGCAGCATAAGGTTGTTGAGCTTCCCAAAGTTCAATTCAATTCAGTTTTATTTGAATAGCACTTAACAATGGATATTGTCCCAAAGAAGCTTTACAGAAATATATAAATTCAGGATATAGATTTTAAATGTGTGAATTTATCCCTGGGAAATGGGAAGTGGGAAAATGGGAAGTGGCATCAGGGCAATTGCAGAAGTTAGTTGTGTTAGTTGGGTCAGAAAGTCTCCAAAACTATAATCCGAATTCACCTACATCACCACAAGCTGTTCTGAAGGGTTTCATGAAAAAAGCCTCTATTCTCATCCAAAAACAAACTCAAATATCTTCAGTTTGCCAGACACTACTGGAACTTCAAATGGGATCAGGTTCTATGGTCAAATGAAACCAAAATAGAGCTTTTTGGCAATAAACACCAGAGGTGGTTTAGGCGCACACAGAGAGGTAGCCATATGGAAAAGTACGTCATGGCCATGGTTAAATATGGTGGTGGCTCTTTAATGTTTTGGGGCTGTTTTTCTGCTAGAGGACCTGGACATTTTGTTAGGATACATGGCATCATGAACTCTATAAAATATCAACAGATATTATATGAAAACCTGACTGCCTCTGCCAGAAAACTTAAAATGGACAGTGGTTGGATCTTCCAACAGGACAATGATCCAAAACGTACATCAAAATCAACACAAAAAAATGGTTTACAGACCACGAAATCAAGGTCCTGCCATGGCCATACCAGTCATATGTTTATGCTGACTGAAAATGTTTGATACGTCGATTTCCACTCCATTGCTGGCAGTGTACCGTCAAAAAGGGTTAAGTATTTATTTTAGTTTTTTATTTCTTTGATTCTATTTTATTGGTTAATGAATGACTTGAATGAATGTTAATGAATGTTCCCGAGATAAGTCAGGCCCTGTAATTGCTTACGTTTAGCAACTATTTCTCTAAAAAGCAATAACAACTTCCATAAATGTTAAGCATCTCCTTACAGGACACTTCACCATATCAACAATTATACATTTTTCTTTTTTAAACAGCATAATTAAAAAAAAAAAATACTGTATCCGCTGTGTCCCTGTGAATTAGTTTTTACTGTTGAAATGATAACATTAAAATGAGCACATTAATATAAAAACATATGAAGTACAGCTGGCAGTACTGTTATAGAAAATGAATCCACAACATCTGACTAATCATATTCATGAATTCAGCAATGCTATGGTTTGGGTCTTTCAGACATACAGTACATCAACACAGTTTCAAGCAATGGCCTTAAATACTGCTTGATACTATCAATGTTATAAAATGTTCTTCCACACATTTCGGAAATAACATTTCTACCACAGAAATCTCCAAATCCCCCAATGCTAAAAATCTTGTGTACTGCAGTATAAATGCCAGATAAGAGAAAAGCTTACCTTGGAAAATAAAAAAAAAATGTAGAGACAAACAAAAGAAAACTGGGAATACAGGTATCAATAGTCAGGTCAGGCTTTTTCTCCCATGTCATAAATTCACACCACAGGGGGTCAACACATCATCATCGGCCCTCAGGCTGACTGGAGTCACCATTGAGAGTTGGCTTTGAGATGTGTCAGCTCACTCCTTCATTCAAAAAATGCACAGAGCCCATGAGGCATGATCCATCTCGTTGAATTGGTGTGACAAACCAGCCTCGGGACTTATGCGACGATGATTGAATAGCACTCCCAATAGTCACACCTCATTCTTATTGAATCAAAATGTGTTTTTACAGTTACCCAAGCAAGAGAGAGGTATGAGCTTCTATACATAGCAGAAATAAATGGTTTATTGCAACAATAATTGATCATTTTTGTGCGTGTGCCACTATTTCTGAAGTTCTGTTTCAATATTTTAATAATAGGGTATGGTAAAAGTGCCAACATGGTTCATTTTAGAAGAAGTACATTGAGAATGTTTTTTAATGATGAATACAACAGAAGGCCCTGAATGAAACAGTCAGGTCCAAAAGTCTTTGAACACATTTGAAAATATGGGATTTTTATTTTTTCATTTAAACCAGGAAATTATAATTTTGCTTTAGAATTCAGAATTATCTAAAATGAAGAAAGTAAATGTTCAATATGTTGAATATTTAATATTCAAGATTCTGCACTATTTCCAAGTCCCTATTTAAATGTAAGCAAATGTGTGATATTGAGCATGTTCACTGCTTTGTATAAAAGGTCAGATTTTCCTGATGTCTAATCGCTTCTATTGAAGCACATGTTCAGATGACACTCCGATGGATTTGGTCTAAAGTGGATCATAAGGTTTTACACAAACTTGTGGAGTCCATGCTAGCTCAAATGCACACGGTCATTAAAAGCAAAAAAGAGACGTACCAAATACTCATGTAAATACTTCAACGATTCTACTTTTCACTCAACCTGTTGTCAATATTATAAATTGTAATGAAAATTGTTGTATTCAATTAGAAAAGAATGCAATATAGAAGCATTTTCACCAGTGCTCTCAGACCCTAGTGTATATAAAACTTACCCTGTTTCAAAGAAAAAGGTAAGTGAAAATTACTAAAACTGTGCTTTGTTTATAAGGCAATGCTGTACTAATGGAGTTTCTTAAGAGTTTGGTGATCTTGTCTTGCACTTGAGTGCCTTTTCCCAGCATTTAAATCCCTGCTTTCAGCTGCATGACAGAGGATTAGATATAAACAGCTGAAAATTGACATTATGGCCCTCACTACTGTCATGAAAGAAACAACAAAACATACATCTCTTTTAGTAGAAAAGTTATTTATTCCCGATTTCCCCCTTAATCGAGGTTCTGTGTAAAAGCATCCCTGCTCGATTTACCAGCACACCTTGATGTCTTCTAGCTTTAATTTCAGCACTTGGCAGATGTTGTCAAGGGATAGCTGACATTACATCTGCTGTGTCTCCTTTTTCTGTTCTGTCTGCAATTTACTTCCAATCTCTTGCTTTTTTCCAACCACCCACCATTTGACTGTCTGAATAAGTCGTTCTTCCTCCTACAATAGAGGATAGACTTCAGGGTTTCTCTAATATGTAATTAAGGCTCAGATGAATGAAGGTTTCAGTTTTCCATGGAGTTAAATGGACTGGAATCACATAGGTAGAAAATACAGACTGTAAAAGGCAACAACATGGGCAGGAAAAAAGATATACCAAGAGGTTGTCTTCTCATTTACCAGGTTGACAGGGAAAACAAAAATCAGCTTACTCTTGCACAGTTCAAACCATGGTTCAGAAACACTGGGGCCAATAGCCAAAATGGATATCAAACAAGAACTAGTTAAAAACAGTTTTTAGCCTTCAAAACACACATGTATAATATATTTTTAAATAAAATTTAAAATCCATTGGGTTAAATTCAGTTAAAAAATAACCCAATTTGGGTTAGTTTGGAAACCCAATTTTTTGGGTTCAAATAAGACTAACCCAGCATGGGCTGTTTTAAAAGAGACCTATTTTGATCCTTTTTGCAAGATGTAATATAAGTCTCAGGTGTCCCCAGAATGTGTCTGTGAAGTTTCAGCTCAAAATACCCTACGGATCATTTATTATACCATGCTGTATATACCCCTTTTTGGGTGGAAGCAAAAGCATGCTGTTTGTGTGTGTGTCTCTTTAAATGCAATGAGCTGCCCCCCCCCCCCCCCCCATTTCTGGAAGAGAACAGTGTGTGCTTCGGATACTACGGCAACCAACATTACTCATGGAATCTGCTAACAAGCTCATTCACAAAGCAGTCTGGTGTAAAATGATTCGGACAAAACGTACACAGTTTTCAAAAAAGACAATTACCTTATTGTATTGTGCATAATAAAAGGTGCGGTTATGAATTATACAGACAATAAGCATTTTCGGGTTCAAAATAAAAATTATGACATAGCTCTGGTCTCCGTGAATACAATCAGAGACAATGGTAACTTTAGCCGCATTAGCTGTGGAATCTGCTAACAAGCACATTTGGAAAAGCGATTTGCAAACATTCACAAAATATAAAGTGCAATACTTTTGTCTTCTGGATATAAAGCTGGATCACAAACAGTTGGTATTGAGCTATGCTTGATAATAAACATCTCAGCAAATCCTGCTTTGTATTGATCCTCATTCACAAAGCAGTCTGGTGTAAAATAATTCACACAAACATAAACGAATTTAGCTATTTTCTGGGGCACATTTCCTTCAAAAATAAAACCTCCACTGCATCTTCAGTGGCTTTGATGCCGGGAGTACATGATGACTCTTATGTTCATTTTTACAGCCAGCAACAGAACACTTAGAAAGCGTATAAAGCTGAGACATTCTTCTTATCACTATAGCTGCTCCCATAACATGGCAGACTGTGCGCAGCTCACTCAGGGGAGGAGTTATGCTAATAGGGCAGATTCTGTCACCAGTCGTGGGTGGGGCCTGTTCCAATGTGACGTCACGTTGGAGAGAAAACAAAAACGACTCATTCTGAGATACTGTTTATTATTTATGGGGAATATAAAAAAAGGAGTGGGTGGATTTTTACCAATGTAAGGAGGTTGTGTACACACACTGCCGACACACATTTATGTTCAAACACAATGTAAAAGTGAAATAGGTTCCCTTTAACCCAGAGAGGTTTAGGATTTTGCCTCAGCTTGCTGGGTTGATTCTTTTTTCAACCCACCTTGAGGGGAAAATGACTGTTACTGGACTATAGACACCCTAGAGTGAAAGCAGCCTTACTTGACTAAAACATGATAACTCGATATCATATCCTTGTAAATATTTGAAATAATGAATGATGGATATTGAATACAGGATTAGAATTAAGACTCTGGTGCTAGCTGATAATCTAAGATAATGTTACAGAGAAAATGTGAAGTAATTTTTAATTAGATACTAATGAAAGTGTTTAGTTTGCTAAATACTGTATGTAAGTCTTAACATTACTTCTAGCTAGTTAAAAATGACCTTACATTTTCTCTGTAATATTGTCTAGGATTAAGTTACAATGTTACAGAGGAAACACAAGGTATTTTTTTCTGTAGCTAGAATTAACATTAATAGTTATACAACTTAACGTTAATTGTAAATATACGAATGATATACTAATTTAATCTAACCTTCCAGCAAAACGGCTATATTTTCCCATCAAATTAGCTAGCATAATTATGTTAGCAGGCATAATTTTTGTGAACAAGCTAATTTGCCATGCTATCAAGCCAAATTACATGCTAAAAAGGTTTTTGCCTACATAATGTCTAGTTATTCCAGAAATTAATTTTAAAACAATGTTACACTTTCTTTGCAGGTCTGCATTATTGACCCAGCATGCTGAATTCCCCATTATAAACTAATTTTGGATCACATTGACCCAACTACTTGACCCAACAAGCTAAACACAGCAAGTGAGTTGCAATAAAAAAAAACATCATGTTTTAGAGAGACAGAGGAGAGAGAAAGAGAGAGAGAGAGAGAGAGAGAGAGAGAGAGAGAGAGAAGAAGAAAGAGAGATAGTGGATCTAGGAGTTTCAAGTCAGCCATTTTCCACATAGGAATTCAAATAGATTCTGAGATACAAAAGCTGGATTCAATGTTTTCTTCATTCATGTGGCGTGTTTAAAAATTTGCTCACAGTGAAACTGACCTGAAAGTTATTATTGATTCATTATGAGTATTTACTACTTGGCATGATCTTTGCAGAATGCTAGCTATTCTTGTTTAAAAGCAACTACACATTTGGCCTGAAAACATAGATCATCTCTGTAAGTTGTAATATTTACAGTTAGCTAGAATTTGACTTGCTGCATAGCCAAATTATGTTAGCTACTAATCCACCATTATCAAATAAAAGAGGTTAACATAGTTAAATTCAGTATAAACTCTTAATATTATCAAATTAGTTAAACTTACCTCAACATGCTTTTTCAAATTCAAAGGATATAACTCATTTTATAGAAGTCTTTGCTTACTCTAGTATACTGAAATATTTGATTGACTTAGGTCTAGAGGAACTCATCCTCAGTTTCAACACTCCAGTCCAGTGGATTATCCATCTTCAAACACACATGTATAGTTATAGCACTAACTACATTGTGTAGCATGAGAAGGTCAAAGCAGTTTTTTTTTTTTTTATCCATGGATGAACTTGATTGGATGCTAAAGTGAGTGACATATAGCATACAGTGAATGGCTTGATGACAGAAATAGAGACATTCAAGATTTTTTTTTGTAACAACTACTTTGAAGGTCTGTATAAAAATTTAAGAAGTTAAAATGACATTTCTTGTTTCTTCGAAATGTAAGTAAGTAAGAGTACAAGTATTTAATTTCAATAATACACAAGTGCAGTATAAATGCAAAAAGTAAATAATACTTAAGTGTACTAACAAAGTGAGTTATATTAGGGTCGTTGCCAATAACAGCAGGTATCAGCTATAAAAGTCAGTTATCACTTTTATGTGAGATTTGGGTCAAAGGTAATTTTAATTAACAGACTGCTAAATAATAAAAAGCTGGGTGAATGAATTGCAGATATTCATCCCAGATTCTTAATGTAAGGCTAAATTATGTCTATAGATTTTGCCGTGTTGATGCCTTTCTCACGCATAACCATGCTTGAATGTCATTCATTGTTCATCTCTCCATCTCCTCTGGGTGCAGACATTTCTGGTAATGCACCATTTGCCATAGACCAACGCTCACTCTCACACACGGCCTTGCAGACTCAAGAGGGAATGTGTTGACACAGAGATCAAACAGGACATCCACATGCTGTGAAGTGAAATTTCCCAGCTCTGGGCTTTCACCTATTTCACAGAAGCACTGTTTCTGCACCTCGGTCTCCCTTAATAGAAACGGTCAAAGAGCACAAGTGGGATTGATCGAGGCCTGAGAAGCACTCGTGGAACACCACTGATGATGCACCCTTCACCAGAGGTTGGCAGTTGGACATAAAGAGCTGAAAAATCAATTTGCAGGTTTCCTGTCTGTTTGCAAATGTCAAAAGCAGCACATGGTTGATATCGACAGGTGCTTGAAACCAAAAGCCATAAGCACTGACTTGTAGCCATTTCTGATATGATATTTCATTTTCTGTCTTGGTAATTCAATATTGCTCCAAATAAGAGATTGGCTCTGTGTGTTTCCTGCATGAGATTTTAATGAATGGGATGATTCTGGGAAACTAGTGCATGCTCTAATAACCTCTAGATTGGACTACTGTAATGTTTTGCTGTCTGGGCACCATGATGTCTCATTAAGAATGCTCCATCTATTTCAGAATGCAGCGGTCTGAGTCCTTACCAGGAAAAGAAAGTTAGAGCAAATTAATTCAATTTTATTCCAGCTGTAGTGGTATGATCACTTTTCTCTACTGACTCAGGTCTGCATTTTATCCCAAGGATCTGGAAAATGCACACTGTAATTTTGTATTTCCATAAAAATAAAAAAAAATCTTCACAGTACATATTTTTTTCTCACCATCTCTTAAATAGTGCAAGAAATGTTACTTTATATAATTTCATTTGTTATGTATTCATTTGAAGGCACTGCCATTAGGGAATACTGTTGCCATGAAGGGGTGTTCTTGGTCTGCAACAATGTTTAGGTAGGTCTTGCGTGTCAAGTAACATCCACATGTATGCCAGGACCCAAGGTTTCCCAGCAGAACACTACCCAGAGCATCAAACTTCCTCCACCGGCTTGCCTTCTTCCCATAGTGCATCCTGGTGCCATATCTTCCCCAGGTAAGCGACGCGCACATACACCCGGCCGCCCACATGATGTAAAAGAAAATGTGATTCATCAGACCAGGCCACCTTCTTCCATTGCTCCATAGTCCAGTTCTGATGCTCACGTGTCCATTGTAGGTGCTTTCGGTGGTGGACAGGGTTCAGCATGGGTACTCTGACTGGTCTGCGGCACAGCTGTGATGCACCGTGTGTTCTGACACCTTACTGTCATAGGCAGCATTAAATTTTTCAGCAATTTGTGCTACAGTAGCTCTTCTGGGGGATCAGACCAGATGGGCTAACCTTTGCTCCCCAACGTGCATCTGTAACCATAATTTGAATGTTTTTTTGGTTTGGGTTTTTTTTTTTACTCCTTGAGTGCACTTCCCCCATTCCTAAACAGCTCTGCCCCAAGGTTCTTAGCTGTCCCATAGAGTATAGTGTCTATAAATTGACTGATAGGAGGTGCATCCAAACACAAACAAGCATTCTGTACCAGAGGTCAGTTTTCCAAATAGGTTTTATCCACAGATTTAATAAACTTTTACTAGTCTAATGGCTTAATCCATTGTTTTTTTTTTTGTTAATGTCTTGTTCTACATATCTTCCAGTTTATTTGTACAAACAAGGAATAAAAAAAAAAAAAAAAATGACTATTGCGCTTTTAAATACTCTTTTGGCTATTATTTTTTTAATTTTATAAAACCCTTTCCATTGAGAAAAGTTGATGATTGACTACTGAACCAGAGTAAGCTATCTTTAAGCTGTCTCTGTGGCATTAGATATCCCCTTTTGTCTGTGGATCAGGCGCTGGTGTCTCCAACTGGACACATCAGGACTCACATTGTCTACTGTGCTCAAGAGAATCATTATTCTTGTATCTCAGAGGGCTTGCAATGCCAGCTGCAATGCTAACCATCTGTGTGTGCTGCCAGAAATGTGCAGATAAGAGAGATTATCTCTGAGACAATGCCTAGTATACCAACTCACTCAGATATTACCTACCTAAAGCCATCTTTCACATTTTGATTTTTAAATGATTAATAGTGCTATCTTACAGTATTTTAATACTGTGTAAGATTTGCACCCCATGTATAAAAGGTTCTATGTAAATACAAGTCAGAGACTTTTCTTTTTTCCTGCCATTGCAAGGGTGATATTAGAAAGCTATTTCTGCTTTACATAATAACTCTCAGTAATAAGATCCTCTACATCCATTTGCTTTCTGGAGACCACGCTTTATACCTCACCCTCGTCCTCTTTGACATTTCCGTGCTCAGAGCGTGACATTCACATCCATGCATCTTGATGTGCTGGATAGATGGAGCACTCACACGAAGTAGGGAAGGTAAAGGTATGTGACTTTTTTTAACATTTCCCTTGACTCTCACCTCTATTTTCAGCTATTAGCTAGATACTGTATTTGCTCTCACAGTCTCCCAATGACAAATATTTAATCAGCATGGGAAATGGCATTGCTTATTCTTCCCTTTGCCATCTCCATCCAAGGTTATAGTGCAGGAGCATGATATAGAGCCTGATGGATTTCTCTAAGCTCTAACTACATTAAGTGCCAATTTATAAGGATGCCTTAACATAGTATACAGGCAATTTAGAGACCAGATATCAACTGTTCAACCAACCAAAGCATTTTAGCACATTTCAAATGGTTCATTGTGACCTGTGACCCCATTAAAGATGTTTATCACATTTCCAATGGCATTGCCTACAATTAAACTGCATGTGCAAACAATTTTACCACTTGCAAAGCAATTCACACATCTGATATTTGTTAAAAGTAGAACGCCTACAAGACGCCCTACTGAATTCTGAACAATAGGCAAGAAAAAAATAGCTCTGGAAAAAAAAGTGTAAATTTATATGTTGAACACCATAATATTGGCTTGTACGGTGATCATAATGTGATTTTTTTCCACTCCTACTCAAGGGTTATGTGCAGAGTTTATATTCATTTATATTCATATAAGACTTTTATTGACAACAAAGCTTCTATAACAGTTTAAAGAACAGATAACATCCCTTGATGACAACACTTTGCTCACAACTTAGGTCTCTATTGAAACTTTTTCACCCAATGAACATTCAGCCAGATGTTTCTGTGAAAAGGGATACAGTCCTCCAGATGTTTGGTGGCATGAGGGTGTTCGCACCACAGCTGGAACCGTTCAAGCTCACTCCCCAAAAGAGAGTTGCAAAGGATTTAGGGAGTGTGAGGTAATTCGAAGTGGCGTCTTAATGGAAATTATTGTTTAGAATATTATTAAAAATTGACCTTTGGGATTTGCTGAAGGGAAAGAAAGCACTTCTGGGTAATTTATTGGACCATACTGTTTCTTAGATGCACTGATGACATCAATGAGATTTTTATCTGCAAGCTCAAAGAGCTTCAATTATTTTATCCATATTTCACCTGACTCTGGAATATACAGCACATAGAATGTCACACATCCTGGCTCAAGCACAACCTTTTTTGGATCAGTGAAATCAGCAGATTCAACTTTAAAAACTACTATGCATTAAAAATCTACAGATCCCTATTCTTACTAACAGGACAACTCTTCCCATCCAACAGACATCCATAGAATTACAGTACATCCCATTTGGACAGTAATAACACCACTGGCAGATGTTCTTTTGTGGTAATAGACTATTATATAGTGCAATCAAATGTTATCATTACCTTGTTAAAAGTATAATGATGCAAATTATGGAAGGCTAATGTTAGCAAAATAACCGAGCAGTCTCTGTCTTCCTCAAGATGGCCCAGTACACCATATGTTTCTTTCAAATATGTTCCTTTCAAAATAACTCTTTTTGAAGACAGTGCTTCTTTTTTTTTTAACTTAATCTCTATCCACCGCATTATGTTTTTCTGCACTGAGGGAAAAAAAAATAGAAAACACATTTACTCACAAATAATTTGTTAAGGAAGTCTAAGGGCAGCTGTTGAACTCAGTCATTAAATGTTTATGTGAAACATATTTTTGTAAAATGTTTTCATGAATACCTCAGTCACATGTATTTCTAAATTAAGCTCTAAATCTGTCTTGCTAGAGGCAACGGTTTGTAATTATGCAATTCCAACGCAGTCAGTTTCCTCCTGTTGCCATATGGATACCACAAAACCCTGTAAGCAGAATTACTTTTACTGTATTGTTCCAGTGTTGCTACATAAAAAACAAAACAAAAAGAAAAACAGCCTTGTTAAGATTTTCTCTCGTGTCTGTCTCATTTTAAGAGCCTTATTGTTAAAATCCTATTTTAAAAAATGTGTTATATAATCATGCATTTTAACATTTTTTTTTTGTTTTTACATTTTTTATTTTTTTTTAGTTTTGTGTTTTAAGTGAGTTTGGAATACATGAGTGTTCTGTTCTTTTCTCAGTACGTTTTTTAATTATTGAATGTGGCAATTGTTAGAGACAGAGATTAGGTTGCAAAACCTAAATTCTAAAAAAATAGTTTCCGTTCTAATAATTTGCTCAGCCATGTTCGAAGCCACCATAAAATCCTTGAAATGCACGAACCCTGTGAGAATACTTGGACTTTCTAATAAAGCAGCAGGTTGTAAATCAATAGAAATATACACTAATGCCTTATGTGAATTGCATTTAAAAAATGTTTAAAATCATGTAGGGTTACTTACACCATCAAGAGATGGTTACGAACAGTGTCATGGAGATCAAGGACTTGGTGACAGCAATGAAGATGGCTGCCGTATCCTGGACTGTGGCGATACCCACGATCTAGCCATAGCTTACACCTTCTTTAAGAAGAGGCCCACACACCTGACCACCTACACCAGCGGTGGACGTTCAACCCAAATAGATTATTGGATGATCTGATGCCGAGACATGAAGCTGGCACTAGATGCCAAGGTCATTCCATCAGACAGCATTAGCCCCAGCACCGGGCGCTTGTCCTTGACATAAGGCTCCACCTATAGAAACAACCACACACATGGAAGATGGGCTTTGAGTGAGTCAAGTGGTGAAAGTGCCCTTAGCATTGACCCCAATACACTAGTGGAGCTCTGCTGGAGCGAGATCATTGACCAAAGGCCGCCACCGAAGTATTGGGGAAGACAAAGCCATGAAGATGATACATCGATTAAACAGTATGGTGGTGGACAGCAGAAGTCCTACAGCCATCAAGGCCAAGACGAGGGCCTATAATACCTGGTTACAAATGTGCTTGGCTGCCGATCTCAAACAATATAAGACCCTAAAGTCAGCAGTGAAATGGGCAGTAGCCACAGCCAAGGCAAAACACTTAGATGATCTGTATGACCAGCTGGACACACCAGAAAGGGCAAATAAGATCTACTGCCGTATGCCTCACTGCATAGGGCCGTCCTCAGTAGCAGAATGTAGCCTCCAGTTGATAATAATTCCAACCAGAAGTAGGGCATCAAGATGGATCAGGCAGGTCCGGAGAGCAGAAAGAGTCAGGATCATTGGCATCTCCATAATATCATGTGTAGCTCGACAGAAGGAGAGAGGGAGAGGGAGGTAAAGAGATTGTTAGGTATGCTTACTATCCTGTAATGGATAAGACTGTGTACTTTGCATAAAAGAAAGTCTATTCAAGGATAAGCTTCAGTAAACAAATAGTTTTTCAGCCTAGACTTAAACACTGAGATGGTGTCTGAGTCCCAAACACTAATTGGAAGGCTGTTCCATAACTGTGGGGCTTTGTAAGAGAAAGCTCTTCCCCTGCCATAGCCTTCACTATTTGAGGTACCAACAAATAGCTTGCACATTTTGATCTAAGTAGGCATGGCAGATCATAAAAGACCAAAAGTTCACTCAGGTACTGTGGCGTGAGACCATTCAGTGCTTTATAGGTCAGTAGTAGTATTTTATAATCGGTGCAAAACTTTACTGGGAGCCAATGCAGTGTGGATAAGATAGGGTTGATGTGGTCATAATTTCTGGTTCTAGTAAGGACTCTTGCAGCTGCATTCTGGACTAACTGGAGCTTGTTTATGCTCCTACTGGAACAACCAGACAGTAAGGCATTACAGCAATCCAGCCTAAAGGTGACAAAAGCATGAACTAATTTTTCTGCATTGTGTAGTGACATTATATTTCTTATCTTAGCAATATCTCTGAGATGAAAGAAGGCTATCCTTGTAATATTATCTACATGAGCGTCAAATTAAAGACTGGGGTCAATAATCACACCAAGGTCTTTTACTGCTGCACATGATGAAACAGAAAGGCCATCCAGAGTTACTATGTAATCAGAGAGCTTAGTTCTAGCTATATGTGGTCCTAATACAAGTACAGGAATGGTAAAGCAATGGGGCCAGATGATATCCCAGCTAAGGTCTGGAAGCTATTGGGAAGATGATGTGCTGAGATCCTTGCAGCACTCTTCAACCGGATTGTCACTGACAACACACCTCCCCGAGCCTGGACAACCAGCGCCACTGTGCCAAACTGGAAGGGAAAGGGCAACATCAGTGAATGCACAAATTACCAGCCCATTCAGCTCCTGTGCCACAGCATGAAAATCTTTGAGCGGATCCTGGACAGATGCCTCAGAAACATTATCAGACTTGCCCCCAACCAGTGTGGATTTGTCAAAGGGTGTGGAACCACCAAGGCCATCCATGCTGCTCGTCTGCTAATGGAGAAGTTCCGGGAGAAGAAAAGGAAGATTCAGATGGCGTTTCTAGATTTGGAGAAGGCCTTTGACCAAATGTCCCATGAGCTCATTCGGGGTGCTCTCAGATCACACCAAGTATCAGAGGCCTTCGTGTGATGGGTCCAGCTCCTTTACCGAGATGTCAAAAGTGTCGTCCGCTGCCATGTGGGAATCTCACCAGCATTACCACTGGAGTCCACCAAGGATCAGCACTTTTGCCTCTCCTGTTCATCCTATGCATGGACACGACAACAGCGGACATACAGACGCCACACCCACGGGCACTCCTTTATGCTGATGACGTTTTCTTCACCAATGAAGTATGGCACGCCCTTAATGACCACATGCAACAGTGGAAGGACAAACTGGATGAGAACAGCCTGCGATTAATCTCGTGAAGACAGAGTACATGGAAAGCGGATCACAGACCAATGGCACCATTAACATTGATAGGCAAGATCTAAAGAAAGTGAACCACTTTAAGTGTCTTGGCTCCCTCCTTTTGGTAGACAGTGATAGCCACCCTGATGTGCGATCCTGGGTCAACGCCGCTTGGCTGAAGTGGCACCTTGTCGCTGGTGTCCTCTGCAATCGGAGAATGCCAAACTGTCTCAAGGCAAAAATCTACAAGAATGCTATAAGCCCAGTTGCACTATAAGGAGTGGAATATTGGACTGCATCCACCAAACATCAACATGAAAACATCAGCATCAGGTGTCGCCTCTCCATACCATGGAAATGTGCATGCTTCAATGGTCACTCGGACTGACCCAAATAGATCAAGACATAAGGATGCAAGTAAGGTGCTTGGAGTAGCCCAGATCGTCAAGATGATGAGAGAAGCGCATCTCCACTGGTATGGCCATGTAGTCCGCAGCAGTGAGGAATCAGTTGTGAGGAGGGCACTCCACTTAAGCCCCGATGGATGACAACCATGTGGAATGCCCAAAGAAGAGGTGGATGGATCGGATCAAAGAAGACATGAAACAATTCAATGCCGCCCCTGAGGATGCCCTGATCTGGATCAAGTGGAGAATGACTTGCCAAGCAGCGGACCCCGCACCGCAGTACAAATGCTAGAAAAGAGAGTTCTGCTTTAGGACTTTTTGTAATGATGGGAATAGATATATAAACATAAATTGGAATAACAGGTTTTAACAGATTTTTGGCACCCAAAAGTTTTCTGTTAATAATTGTTAATTACCAATGATGAGGGTGGAATAATAACATTAATATGGGAGACAGAAAACTTGTGGACATGTAATGTTCCCATTTAAAAGGTCTGACTGAGTCATTTGAGGCTTTGAGAGGGAATATCAGGCCTCACAGGCCCTCCACTATTCTTTATGGATGGAAGATCCGGCCTCCCAACCATCTAATTTTGTGAAAGCCTAAAATTGGAGACCAAAACAAGCTTCACCTTTTATGTTTCTTTAGCCTCTTCATGCTAAAGGGTGCCTAGGTAGTCAGCTACACTATTCCCATATTCCTATGCTTTTGAGATGCCCTAAAGTGTTTGATGAATCTACATTACCATATCCATCTCTCAAAGGGAAAGTGCACAGTAAATGTAAACAGTCAACAGTAAAACCTCTCATGCTTAACCAGGCTCTGAAGAGAACTGGAAACTACTGGCTATTCCCAAACTTGGCTTACATGTGAAGATCATCCATAAAAAAAAAGTAATGAAAATGACAAATGGTTTAGTCTGTTGCTTTTAATGTTGACATAAATCTACAGCGGCAGTGTGAACATCATTCAGGTGCAATGTAAGACAAACTGACTAAATCTGACAGTGCAATGCATAAAATCATGCAGATACAAGTCAAGAGCTTCAGTCAATATTTGCATCAATGTTCATCTTCAACTGTCCAGTTTCAGTGAACTTGTGCCCTCTGTGCCAGCTATTGGCATGTGCTGGAAATGCTTAACAAAATACCGATCAGGGTGTGCACATGGGTTAACAGGCAAATTCAGAAAAACAGCAATGATATAAAGAGGCAAGGTTCAAAACATGGAGTAAACTGATAGAATAATAAAAGGTCTTGCAAAGTCATGACAAATAGTTATGTCTGAATTCATATTGAATCATTAACAGCTAATGAAGTGATTGTGACAAGTTCATGGTCAGTGAATCTAGGATGCTGGGTGCTGATTGGATAGAGTAGAAGGCATGTGGGCTCCTACTCCTAACAAAAATGATCGGTTTCAAGGGGCTTAGATCACTGAACAAAAGTATTTTGTCTGAAATTTTATTATATCCTCAAAATGCTGTCAAGAATAAGACAGAAATTAAACAGACCCATTTGAATAAACAAAGACCCTCTGAGATGGAAGATGACCTCAAACTGAGCTCGAGCTTTTTATCGCATTCTTACCCTATCTAATACTGCAGCTTGCAGAATATGCTGCTAATCTTACATTCAAAAGACATCCACCCTGACATTCTTTAACCTTTTATATTTTCCTTGAACCTTACCTTGAATCGCTATTTCACATTAATGAGGGAAAAAAACACAAATTGCTTCAACAAGGTTAAACATGAATCCAGTGAGGAAAATAACAACTGGAAACAAGAATTGAGAAATCACTTAATATTCCTTCCCATATCTGGGAATAAGAAATGTGGTTAAAAACAAGAATCTACCACTGACACACTAGCATCTGGTCGCTTTTTTTAGCCATCCAGGCCAGCACCTGATCAGACCAGGGTTTCTCCTAAGGTGACTTGAAGCCTGAGGCTGGAAAACACCAAATTCATATTCTATGCACAAGCACAGAATTTATTAACAGCTTGTTGTTTAGCCTGGGGGAAGGTACACATGTTTTGCACATATTGCCGGATTCATCCAGAGATTCGGGGAGCTGCTCATACAAGTCACTGCAAGCAGGGTGACCTGAAGAAGTTAATTACAGGGCAAGGGTTGAGCCGCCTCAGCACTGATGCGAGGGCACCTTTTGAGCTTTTGAACTTAAGATCTCTAGACTTTCTTTCTCCTGTTTAGACCTAGTTTTGTTTGAAGAGTACCTTTTGAGAGGTCAAAATGGAGCAATAATCAAAAGTTGTGCAATAGAGCTGAAACTGGGAGAAGAATGATGTAAATTATCTTAAAATTTCTAATGAATCTTCTGTAGACGTTCTCCAAATACACTACCAATCAAAAGTTTAGACACACTCATTCTTTACTTTTATTTTTTCCCCCACATTTTAGAATAATAATAAGGTCATCAAAACTCTGGAATAACACAAATGGAACTATGGTAATTATGTTGTGATAAAAAAATTCAAATAATTTAGTATTTTAGCATCTTCAAAGTAGACACCCTTTTTGCCTAGAATTTCCAGAAATGTATCTTGCCATTTTCTCAACCAATTTCTTGAGGAATCACCCTGAGATGCTTTTTAAACAGTATAAAAGGATCAGCCATAACATTAAAACCACTAACAGGTGACGTGAATAAAATTGCCTATCTTGTTACAATGGCATCTATCAAGGGGTGGGACATATTAGGCAGCAAGTAAACAGTCAGTTTTTGAAGTTGATGTGTTGAAAGCAGGTAAAATAGGTTTAAGGATAAGGATAAGGATCTGAGCGACTTAAGCTATATAAAAATTTGGGGTGTTTTGGGGTCTCCTCAGTGATAAAAATCTCACATCTGGACAACAATAAAATGACCACAGGAGGAGCAAATTTCTAGTGGATTGTATTTTCTATGAATCCAGATGTTTGTGTCACACAGCATTATCATCACACTCCTTTCACAACATGGCATCCAAACGATTCAAAAGGCACTGAAGTAGAGGAGAGATGCTGCTTTTTATTTCAATTTGGGGGCAAACCAAAGTTCCAACAACAATTTGAAAATATAATAAAACAATAATCACAAAGTCATTGATATGAAACTGAAGTATCAGCAGTTCAAACATTTTCATTTTTAGGATTAACTAGACTATAACATACTTTGACTACACATAGTAGGAAATTTGATTCCCAGACTGTCACACATTGTGTGTACTGGGAGGTAGAAGATCAACATAAATGATTCACACCTCCATATTCTCTGTTTATTTTTTCTTTTTAACTACAGTTGAATCACTATTAGCAAGCAAAAAAAATAAAAAATCCATGAAAATTATGACATGTGAATCACGAGCAGTAAAATCATGCATGCTTAAAATGTTTCTATGTCAGGCTGCACATAGTGTAGTTTTCACATCCTGTCACTCGACATGTCTTCCAGTCTAAATGGATTTTGACTGATCTCCATTCAAGCATCAGTAAGCGCTTATCCAATTTTTAATCTTAAGCCGCTGCAGGCCTCTGCTGACCGCCTGTCCATCATATCATTGTGGGAAATGAGGGGAGGTCAGAAAACACAGCTAAAGAGGGAAGACGACAGCCATGTCAACCAATATCAGAGATAATGTGTGGCCTCATACATTCAGCATGCTTCAATAAGCCAAGGAGTTTGTCACCAAGACCTGGTTTTATTTCGTCCATTATTAAAAGCTAATAAAAGATTTCTCAGTTGATTTCAACTTTGTGACAAAGTAATTTTCTAGTGTTTTCAGTTGAATGTCCACAAATGAAATTGTAATATATCTGTTCAGACCCCATTTGCTCCATTGTTGTGATGTCAAAGATTTCATTCAAATAGCAACTTGCATTAATGAGGAAAAAAGGAGTCTGTTTTAAGAGACATAACTTGACACAATGGTATTAGTTTTCCTAAACAATGAAACAAAACAATTGTTAGTAGTCTTTTTTTATCATACTGTTCATAGCATATTCATAAATCCTATATATACAACTATATTTATGATAGCTTATGTGAAAATTGCAGGAATAACACCATCTCTGGGTGTCTACACCTAAAGTGTTTGTTTACCTAAATATCTGTATGGGCCATTTATATAGGCTATGGACATTTTATAAACACAGTATGAGGATGAAATTATATTCATAATAAAGTCCATAAATAAACACTGGTGTTACCAATATGTGGTGGTAGGACAGAATTGTAAAGCCTGATACTGTACATCTTGTAAATCTTGCAATCTTTGAATGAGGTCACATTTTTTACAACAACAAAACAATAATAATAATAATAATAATAATAATAATAATAATACATTTAAAATGCTTACATTGCATTTCAGAGCTTGTATATGGAGAGAGAGAAATGTATGTAATTACAGTCCCATAAGCACCAGAGTCATGCTGTTACATGAAGCTCTAATTGCTACAATACTCTAACCATATGCTTTGCACATGAAACTGATGCCCTAGCAGTTGGGATAGCAGACTTTGATTGACACATATGACCTTATGAGTCTCAGCATAGCAAGAGTTCGAGAGTAGTGTGTGTGTGTGTGCGTGTGTGCGTGTGTGCGTGTGTGCGTAAACTGACATCTCATTTGTCTCCAAACACAGCACACTGAGAACGCTTACATCCGTTATCTGTTGGTAAATGGGAAGACTTTCGAGTCCTCTAGACTCTAGACGTGAAGGTTTTAGGAACGTTCACAGTAACAGATGTGGTCAACTGATGAATAGTCAATTCTCAATTCAGTGTCCCAGCTAATTGTGTTCCCCAGGCAAACCAGTCTCATACTCATAGTTTTATTAGAAGTTTTTGCTTCCTATTTGATCAGAAATGCACAATTTCATTATTATCCAATAATGAATTCACACTCTTTAAAACAAAGACAGTAGGATTTTAGGTGAGAAATCCATCCATTTTCTATACTGTTTATCCTAAACAGGGTTGTGGGGGAGCCTGGAGCCTATACCAGGGGACTCAGGGTACAAGGCGGGGGACACTGTGGATGGGGTGCCAACCCATTGCAGGGCACAATCGCAGACATATTCACACACTATGGACAATTTGGAAATGCCAACCTAACGCATGTCTTTGGACTGGGGGAGGAAATTGGAGTACCTGGAGGAAACCCATGAAACACATGGAGAACATGAAAACTCCCCGCACACAAGTTGGAGGCGGGATTTGAACCCCCAAACCCAGAGGTGATATATTCTTATACCACGGGAATTTGGCAACACCAACAATTTATTTATTTATTTATTAAAGAATGACTCATCATACTTTTTGTCCATTTAGTTACTTTTCATGTTAGGGATCATTCTTGCAATATGCTTTCCTTTTATCAATTACTTTATCGCCACTATAAACAGTTAATATCTTGTAAGCTTCCTTTTTTCTCTATTGGTCTCTTGAAGTTAATGAAACAAAAATTTGCAGCTTGTCATGCTACTGGGAAACCACAAAGCCCTCTGTCCTGCAGATTTTCCCATGAAAGGAACAGCTTTACATGTGACTATTACAAAGTGCTAACACTGGAGACTATTTCAAAAAATATGAAGTAAACATGTCCTCACACATGTTTTTAGTGCATTAATATAAATATGTGATTTGCCTTAATGTTGCCATTACTTTTAGAGATGCTTTTATAGAAGATTACTCCACACCTTCTGACCAATCACATTTGAGAATTCAGCAATGCTGTTTTATAAAATATTGTACATTAAGGCAGTTTTCAAAAATCATGTATCATATCTGTCATAAAACATTAAGCATACATATGTCATAGGCTGTTATGGCATTAAAACAAAAAGATGGTTATGCCAATCTTATGATTCAGGGATGAAACAATATCATGTAAACAGTACATAAAGCTTAAACAACACTTGCTTGTACAGTAAGTCATATTCAAAGTTTAATGAATGCTTATGTAGAGAGCAGCAGGCAGTAAACAAAGCAAGTGTTACATTTTGAGTGGTAGATTTAAGCCTTCAGAAATCTCTATGGAGAATTTTCGAGAATGTGACATAACTAGTCGTTATATTCAGACGCAAATGAAGCATTACCAGTACTTTATTTATTTATTTTTTTGACTCAGTAATACTCTACAGAGGTTCTTCACTGAGCTTTACCGAGTGTCATTCGCTTTTCTGCTCCTTTCTATTCCAAGCTGCTCAGAGTGAGGTGTACATGACTTATTGATTGCTACTCTGCCCTCAGAGTCATTATGAGTCACTGGTGAGTGATTGTGAAAAAGACTGTCTCTGTTAATTGAACTCTGCGGTCAAGAAGCAGATGCACTGGAGGAAAAGTGAAGAGAATTGAAGGAGCAGAGATGCTTTCAGCTTTAAAAGGAAATGCCAATGTGAAAAGAGAAATGCCAAGGACAAAAGGACCTTCTACAAAAACATGGAGTAGAGAGGCAGGAAAAAAAAATCTATTTACATTTATTCATTTGGTGCCTTCATTAAAAATCGACTTACAACTAAGGCAGAATCTGATCTAAACCTCAAGCTATTAAAGGATCAGACAGCACAATTGGGATTTAAGAGGTGGAGAAGACTTACATTATGGAAACAGCACCAGTTTATTTATTTATTATTAAAATTAGTTTTCATTCCATGCTGTCAGGTCTTTTCAGGGGAAAGTAGTTAATGCATGCTCAAAAAAGTAGCTAGAAGTCAACAGATGAAGTCATTGACTAATTTGAATATTCATTGAATCATAATGATCATTTGCATATTAAAACTTGTTGCATGATGAAGGAAGACTTTCTGAATACCCTTAGAATAGAATAGAGTTTTATCAGAATAGAAAATAATAGATTTTATACAGTAGTTATTTGGCCAATAATTTGATTGGATGAGTGGCATTCCAAGAGTGCATATATTTAGTATAATTCAGATGTTTCACTGTGCATATCACTCCACTTGTCCATGTAAAATTCCACTTCCTAGTTCAGAAGGTTTATTGTGACATCATTAGCGAACATGGCAGAGACGGTTCTTAGACAGATTAAGAGTGAATTGAAAATAGAAAGGACAGAAGAACAAAAAAAAAATAGTATCCATGGACTTTATTAAAGATTTTAAACTTTTCGTGATATGCAAATATATGTAAATGTATGATGTGTCTGTTAATTGTATAATTTGTGTATATGTATGTCAATCTTGTAAAATGTAAATGAGTGTTTGAAACCTGTTATGAAATTACACAGTTAAGTTTGATTGAAAAAGAAAACAATACATTTTTCAGGACGGTAACTTTTGACTTAAAACATGAAAGCTTGTTAGTTGTAGATGAAATGGAAGAAGGGACACCAATTTCACAGGAAGCATCTTTAACAGGAACATACAAATCAATGTGAGCTAGCTAAAAAGATAGCTGGTGGCCTATAAGTCAAGACAAGCAAAGGCAAATTTATTTGTATAGCACATTTAAACAAGGCAATTCAAAGTGCTTCACATAAACCACAAAAACAACATAGGGAAACATAAAAAGACATTCAGGTACAACAAAAAAGTCAAATAGAATATAAAAACAGGATATTCTCTCCGCTACTTTTCTCTCCTCTCCCTCTCCTAATCTCTTCTTTTGCTCTCTCTCCTGCCTCTCCCCTTCACCCTACTCCCTCTCCTTTCTTTACTTTTCTTTCTGCTCTCTCATTTCTCCCCCTTTTTGTCTCTCAATCTCTCTGTTAATCTCTTGCTTCTCCATGTTTTAATAGATGGTTTCTATTAAACCATTTCTGCTAATCAATTGCTTCTCCAATGAAAAGATTCTCATATGGCTCACTGATCAACCTTTGGCCCACTGACCTAGCAAAAGGATCTCTACTTAAGGTATCTGCCACAGTGTTTTTCGCCCCAGGGATATGTTTGATACTGAATGTGTAGGGGGACAGCTTGGCCACCCACCACTGTTCACAAGCGTCCAGTTTTGGTTTTGTCATCATATATGTCAGTGGGTCATTGTCGGTCCACACCGTGAATGCGTGTCCCTTCAACCAATGACTAAATTTTTCACAAACACTCCACCTGAGTGCTAGGAATTCTAGACAATGAGCTGGATACCTCTTTTGTGAGCCAGTGAGGGTCTTACTTGCAAAGGCAATCGGATGTGCTTTGGTTTCACCTTCCGGTATCTGGGACAAAACTGCTCCAAGGCCATAAAGAGAAGCATCGATAGATAGGATAAGGGATTTGGAGAAGTCCGGGTGAGTCAGGACTGCACAGTTCAGAAGCTTCTCCTTGAGGGTGAGGAAAGCAGAGTCACAGTCATCAGTCCAGTCTGTGGGCTTGAGCTTTCTGAAGACACCGGGTTTCTGACTGAACTTTCCCACCTTCCTCCTCCGTTTTTGATGAGCTGTAAGGGCAAAAAGAGGTTTTGCTATGGAGGAACAGTTGGGTATGAAGTGCTGATACCATACACCATCCCCAAAAATGACTTTACCCTCTGAACTGAAGGTGTGCAGCCATCATCCTCCATTAAATCCCTCTTTGACATTTTCATAATAACTTCTACTTTCTCTGGATCAACTGCTACCCCGTCACCATAAATAATGTGTCCGAGGAATTTCACAGAACACAGCAACAGATGGCATTTTTTTTGGCTCAACTTCAGGTTGTGCTCTCTCAGCCTCTGAAAAACGACCTCCAGTCTACTGAGGGCCTCTTTCTTGGATGGGGCAAACACCAGGAGGTCATCGAGATAGCATAGCAAACTACTGAAGTTTAGGTCACCAAAGACACTTAGCATCATCCTCATGAAAGATGCCGGACTGTTACAAAGGCCCTGTGGCATTCTGTTATATTCATGCAGGCCCAGTGGTGCTGTGAAAGCAGTGAATCTCTTGTCTTCCTCGTGCATGGGCAGGTTATAAAAACCTGATGTTAGGTCCAGGGTGCTGAAGAGAATGTTTCCGCCAAGGGCTGCTAAACAGTCTGACTGATGAGGCAGGGGATGAGCATCTTTGATGGTCATTGCGTTCAGCCACCTGAAGTCTGTGCATATCCTGAGGTCACCATTCTTTTTCCACACCATCATGAGTGGAGAGGCAAATTCATTCACAGACTTCCGAATGATTCCTTGCTCCTCCATCTCAGTGAGGACCTGGCGTAGCTTTTGGTAGTGGGCTGGAGGCACTCTGCGATACGGAAGCCGGAAAGGACGGTCATCGGTAAGCCGGATTCTATGCACAAAACCCTTGGCTTCTCCACAATTTAGGTGGTGTTTTGAGAACACGTCCTGGTATTGTTCCAGCATTCTCACCAGTTGGATCTTGGTAGACGGGTTTACTTCACAGCAATCGATGTTGACATCCCCCAGACCAGCATTCTGTAGACTCTGATTCAGGTCAGTATTGTCAACGTGTTCATCATGAGCCACTTTATCTGTGTCATTCTCTTTCTGACAAGAGCCTTGGGTCAGAGTGAAGTCTTCAACCGCAATGCAAGGGGAGACGTCCGCCAGTTTGCAATTCCGTTTCAAGGTCAAAGGCTTTTCTGTGAAGTTGGTGACTTTCATGGGAATCCAGCCATCCCCCCACAAAGGCGTGACCACTCTGCCGACCATGATACCGCGAGGGCTGCACCTGGAGGAGGTAGACTCCACCACCACCATGCTCCCGGGTGACAGAGGGACATTACAGGGCAACCTGCCCCACAACAGGTGTTCCTGCTTGGGGAGGAGAGTCACTGCTTGAGTTAACTTAACTGTACACACTTTATCTGGTACATCTGGTCCCATCCACCTTGTGAGCCCAGCCATCATCTCCACAAACCGGAAGATGATGGCTTCAGAAGACTCCTGTGCATTGCATGAGAGAAGTTTCCAATAGTTGACATCATTCTTCAGTTGACTCAGCACATATTTCAGCATGTTGGTTCCTATGATGATGTCATCCTTCTGACCAGCGACCACCAGGACTGGGACCATGCACCTTACCCCATACAATTCCAATTCCATGTCATACATGCACTTGGTGCTCACCCATTGTCCTCCACAGCCAACAAGTATAATGTGCTGTGTCTGCTCTTGCTGTTCTGTCACAATGTTCTCTATTAAAAGTCTCTGCTCTGCCTCTTCACTTATTGTACAGGCCATGGATCCTGTATCAAGCAATCCTTGCAACTGAGCAGAACCACTGATGGTCACTGATGCATGAAATAATTTGCCAAACGGCTCAACTTTGTGGATATTCTGAATAATTACGGAGCAGTCCTTTGGCATTGCTTTGCAAACCTTCACTTACACCTTCTTTAAGTCTTCATTTCCTTTGAGGGTTGGTCCCTTAATGCCCACACTTCCCCTCTCTGAATGTGAGCTGCCTAGTTTAAACCTGCTCCACTTTGTTCATATCTGGGCTGTGTTTGGGCGGGTGGCGGCATTACGTCATTTCTTGACTTACGTTGTCGACATTCTCTTCTCCAATGGCCAAGCTTGAAACAGCTCATGCAAAGGTTTTCCTGTCTGCAGTGCATAGTTTTTGAATGATCTGCAGACTGGCATACCCTGCATCTCCTTTGTGGAAAGTTCACTCGCTCCCTGCCTGGTGGAGTAACTGTCGCTGAGAAAAGTTCACTTGAAAGCGCGGGGTCAGGGCAATGTTTCACGATCATCATCGTAACCTCGTGAGAGGGATCTTCAACATTCCGTCCCTGCCTCCTCAGGCACTCATCTGCCATATCCACAGCTTTATTCAAGCGGATCCAATAGTCCATCGGGCTTTCTCCTACCTGAGGGAGGGTTTTGTAAAAATCAGCCAGAGGCATCGTGGAATATGTTAAGTCAATGAAATGTTGTTTCAGTATATCATAAACAAGCTTGGGGTCTTCAGCAGGCTTTAAAGATGGAATGCTGCGCAAGGTGATTCTGATGACATCTCTAGCCTTTCCCATCAACCTTGACATAATTTCTTGAGAGTGCTCTTGAGGTGGTATACCCCTGTTCTTCAGGTAGCCATCCATGATTTCCTCCCATTCATGTACTGTATGTTTGTCAGTTCCATCACCTCTGAAGTGTGGTGGCTCTTTGACGTCTGTCTGCATCACTAACTTTATCCCAGTCATGTTTAATGCAGAGTTACCCTGGCCAATGTTCAAACTAGGTGTATGAGTAGTTTGGTCCGTTTGGTTACCTACAGTTTTCTGCATCTGGCTTGCAATACTCACTCCAATCTGGTGGGCTAACTGAGTTATAAGGTTCTCTATATCTGGGGAACTCACCTCTAGTCTAGGTGGCGGTACCTCAGTGTACATGTGAGTGGAAGAGAACACAGGCTGGCCTACTGTACTAGCCCCCTTAACTGGAGTTGAATCTACCTCTCCCAAAAACCTACCCCATCCAAAACTTACTGCACCCCCATCAAGGCCAAATGATAACCTTACACCTTTACCATCAGTCATCTTCATTCCTTTTGTTACCTCTTAACTAAAACTAATAAGTAGGTAAACGGATACTTTACACTCGCAAAACAAAAAAAAACCCAATAAAAATACTAAAAGCACTCAATATTTACAGTATATACAGTTTTTGTACTTGTTACATTAATATCTCTGAGGTGTTTTAGTACTTGTTACAGCAACACCGGCAATCACACTGGCGATGATCTGAAGCGGAGAAATCCGGGTCATGGCACCAATGTAACCGGTCCGTTCTGCCTAGCCCGGCTAAACTGCGTTGTGTTCTGGTGCACAATAGACACTGGACATCGGCGCATCTTGTTGAACTCAGGTTTATTCGTCCCGCAGACAAGCTCAACATCTATTCAGAGTTCAAAGAGAGCAAAACGTCGTCATACAGGATTTATCTTCCCAACAAACCTCTCGCAGTCAAACTCAATGCCGACTCACTGTCAACGTGAGATTAACTCAAAACGTTAACAACATACAAAAGATACAAATAAAAAAATGTCATTACATTGTGTTCTGTGACATACAATTATATTATTAATAGCAATTAGCTTTTTAACTTTATACATATGAACACAAATAATGATTATATTGATGCACATTTATCAACTGGCACATAAAAAATATATATACATTCCATTAAAAAAAGAATACACAAACACCACAATTACAATTACAAATACACTGTACCGCAATAGCCTAATACAATGAACTTGACTAAAATAATACACTTACTGAACATGGTAATGGGAGTACAAAACACATGCACATACCCAGAGTTCAAAGAGAGCAAAACGTCATCATACAGGATTTATCTTCTCAACAAACCTAATATAAGAAAATAACATAAGCGTGTACCTCGATAAGAAGATAAAATGGCGACAGCTAGCACACACGCGACAAAAACGTGCTCATCTTTCACAAACTCATTTTACAAGTAAAATACACAGCAAAAACGACACAGTCCGTCTATCCTAATAATACTATATATGATTAAACAGGGCTGTGCACTTGAAACGACTTTTAAAGCTTAAAATTCTAACTTTACAATCGCGCTGGCTTAAGTACATATCTCTCGCAGTCAAACTCAACGCCGACTGACGAGAAACCGGAAATGACGCGATACGTCTGCTACCAATCAACAAAGAGCGCTATAACACAAATAAAGTACTCCCAACACCAAGAACAGCAAACTATTAAATAACCGCGAAGGATTTTGGCGAAATTAATACATCTTACAGCGCAACACATGCCATGAAAAAAAAAGAAATTAATAAAAAAAACAATACATTTTATTTCCTATATCTGTTACATGTTTGATCTCCATGTTTTGTTTTGACTCTGGGGACAGACAGCAGACCTGTCCCAGATGACCTGAGAGGTCTAGATGGTTCATAACGTAGCAAAAGATCAGAAAAGTATTTTGGCCCTAAACCATTTCAGTGCTTTATAAACCATCAACAGTATTTTAAAATCAATTCTCTGACAGACAGGTAGCCAGGGTAAAGACCTAAGAACTGCAGTGATGTAATCCACTTTTTTGATCTTAGTGAGGTCTCAAGCAGCATCGTTCTGAATCAGATGCAGCTGTCTGATCGATTTTTTAGGAACACCTGTAAAGATACCATTACAGTAGTCAAGCAGACTGCAGATAAATGCATGAACAAGTTTCTCCAGATCCTGCTGAGACATAAGTCCTTTAATCCTCGATATATTCTTCAGGTGATAGTAGGCTGACTTTGTAATCGTCTTAATGTGACTGAGGAAATTCAGGTTTGAGTTCATGACTACACCAAGATTTGAAGCTTGGTTTGTAGTTTTTAACATTACCGATTGAAGCTGAGCGCTGACTTTTAATCTTTCTTCTTTAGCTCCAAAAACAATGACTTCAGTTTTATCTCTGTTTAGTTGAAGAAAATTCTGGCACACCCAATCATTGATTTGTTCAATGCAGCTACTCAGCGCATTTATGGGATTATAGTTCCCTGGTGATATGGTTATATAAATCTGTGTGTTGTCTGCATAATTATGGTAACATATTTTGTTGTTTTTCATAATCTGAGCTAGTGGAAGCATGTAGATGTTAAACAGAAGAGGCCCCAGAAGGGAACCTTGGGGAACTCCACAGGTCATTTTTGTCAGCTCAGATGTATAATTACCTATAGACACAAAGTAGTCCCTGTCCTTTAAGTAGAATTCAAACCAGTCTAGTACTGTGCCAGAAAGTCCCTCCCAGTTTTCCAGTTGGTCTAGTAATATGTTGTAGTCGACCGTGTCGATTGCAGCACTGAGATCCAATAATGTTAAGACTGAAATTCTGCCATTGTCTGTGTTTAAATGGATGTCATTGAAGACCTTAACAAGAGCAGTCTCAGTGCTGTGGTAGGTTCGAAATCCTGACTGGAAGACATCAAAATAATTAAGTCACAAGAATTGTTCAGCTGCTGAAAAGCAGCTTTTTCAATTATTTTACTTAAAAACGGGGGGTTAGATATGGGCCTATAATTACTCATTAGTGACGTGCTAGATTGTTCTTTTTTAAGAGTGGCTTGATGACTGCAGTTTTCAGGGCCTGTGGGAAGACACCAGAGAGAAGAGACATGTTGGCAATTTGTTGGAATTAGAAACATTTTTGAAAAAGCCTGTAGGCAAAATATCAATGCAACAGGAGGCGGATTTCAGATGTTGTATAATGTCCTCCAGGTTTTTATGACTGATAGAATCAAATTGTGTCATAATATTTGAATTGATATTAAGTGGATACAGGGATAATACATATCCTGTTCCTGATATGCAGGCAATGATTGCTTGTCTAATTTTTATAATTTTGTTAGTGAAGAAGGAGGCAAATTCAATGCAGGCCCTAGTGGATAGAAGTTCAGAGACTACTGACTCAGGTTAGTTAGCAAACAAAGTACGTCCACATTTTTATTATTTTTGGTGATGATGTCAGAGAAGAAGGACTGCCTTGCATTTATCAATTCTGAATTAAAAATGTGAAGCCTCTCTTTATAGATGGTCATAATTTACCTGGAGATTTGTTTTTCACCACTTGCATTTAGCTTTTCGACACTCTCTTTTTTTATATTCTTAACAGCATAGCATTTCTCCACTGAAATCTTTTCTTACAAGAGACCACCTTTACCTTAGTGGGTGCAATGGCATCAATAACATTTGTAATTTTATAATTGAAATTATCTACAAGCTCATTAACTGAGACCCATGAGAGGGTAGGTATGGAAGAGAAAGCCTGAATAAATGTTTCGCTGGTGTCAGTGATATGCTGCTTTGCGATTATTTCTGTTTCAAAATTTGTGTGCACGGAGATAGCACTCTCAAAGAAAACACAGGAATAATCAGAGAGAACAACATCAGTCATTATAACCTTGGAAATGTTCAGAACCTTGGAGATGACTAAGTCCAGAGTGTACCCTTTATTGTGTGTGGGCTCTGTCACATGCTGAGTGAGTCCATAGCTATCAAGAACACCACACAATTCTTTAGTCCCTTTGTCCTGGGGGTTGACAACATCGATGCTAATATTACCAACAATAACTGCATAGTTAAAGTCAATACACACCATAGACAGCAGCTCAGTAAAGTCATCAAAAAAGGTTGCACAGTATTTAGCTGGTCTGTAGATATTTAGAAATATAACTTGAGAAGAGGAATTCAACTGAAGAGCCACATATTCAAAAGAAGCAACATTTCCATAAGACAACTTCTTGCATTGGAAGGAGTCATAAAACGAAATGGCAACTCCACCTCCTTTCTTATGCACTCTAGCTTCACTCATAAAACTGAAGTTTGGAGGGGTAGACTCAATAAGAACAGCTGCACTGTTATCTTGGTCTAACCAAGTTTCAGTTAAAAACATAAAATTAAGATTTTGCGTTATTAAAAAAAAAATGATTAAAAATGTTTTTCATGCTAAAGACCTAACATTAATAAAGCTTAATTGAATGAATCAAAAACATTATCTGGCCCATTTTTTTGCAACAGACTTGCTGACAAGGAATTGATTTTGCTAATTTGGAAATTTACTTGAGTGCTTCCTGTTTCCCTGTAGCCTGTTACTTTATGATTTACTCTCAGTTCTTACCCTGCTTTGTGTGGATGGGATGTTATCCAGGTCATCCAGATGGAGATGCAGGGTCCTGCAACAGTGGTGCAAATCTGTTCTCTAGTTGCACACTCAGTTGTTGGGGAGGTTTGTTGCTAACTCTCCCTTTTGCAGCTGTCCATGGCTGTGTCCTGCTAAGAACAGGGGTTAAAGAGGCACTCTGCCTGGATAATAATGCAGGCTAGCCAGTCACATCACAAATCTCAGGGTGCTGGGCTCTGTCTGTTCTGCCTCCCATTTCTCAGGGAAATAATTTACTCTGAGGCTTAGCATCAAGAGAGTTCCAGGGAGGACTAACAGTTTTAGATTTATTACTTGGTACACAGGTCTGTTGGTTCTTGGTAGTCTTGTTGGTGCTAATTAGCTGTGTATTAGCGTGCTCTTATCCACTATTTTGGGTCCATGGTAAAGTAGTTTCGTTCCCACATAATCCATTCACTTACACATTCACTTCTAACAGATGGATTTTGGTTTCCAGCACTGCAATTTTTGGTGGAAGTTTTGAGAAATTGTCCTGGGAAAAGGGGGACATCTTGTTAATAATTAGCGTTAGCCCCAACTCCAATCACTGCAGTACAGGCTTGGGCTATTGGTAGGCTTCACTGGCATAATTCTGAGATCATAAACTGTTTAAAATATGTAAATAGCCTACTTTATCTAAATAAATAACAGTCCCAGTGATTTATAAACATCCAACAACGTAATCAACAACGTTAAAGTTATCACTCAATGTTAAAGGTATCACTCATATAACTAACATTAGCCGGTTAGCTTGTTCCAGCAAACACATGGGCCGGAACAACACTCGAGTGAGTGATAAAGTGATAAAGTGAGTGTAGCTTCTCTGGGATCTATTTCTACGAGCAGAGCAAAAAATAAACAGAACATATTGTACCTGAAATGTCAGTTACTCTATTTTAATTTCTTGTTTATAGAACGGCTGTATAAAAGCAATATCACACTCGCAATTGTGCAGTTATACTGAATGTCGGCACGGCTGTGATTAACTACAACACTCTGCCTGTAGCTTTGTCTCTACGTTGAATCACAGACATGATGATATTCAGTATACTCACACACTTGCTTGTGTGATATTGCTTAAATAACCAGGGGTTAAAGTAAGCCGGAACAATCCGAACTGTGTTTCTTTACTAGGCAGCTTTATCACATCAAGCTGTTATTCTTCTAGTTAATGCATTATCTGATTACCCACCTCATTAGACCCCACTCATCTTCATTTTTTTCAGACGGAGCTGAAAGTCGTTATGGTAGTGGGTATTTCCGTTTTGACACACGCTGACATTGGTAGACCAATCACAACAGACTGGGACATCTGACCAATCAGAGCAGAGTATGCTCTCAGAAAGGAGGAGTTTAGAATGAATCCTTTAGAAAGGATCATTTTTGACACTGGGAAAAAAGGTAATGCTGCAATTTAAATTATGAGAATATTAAAGTGTTTTTTTTTACCTTGGATGCATGTAATTACATTGTATGAGACCTCTAAAACAAAATTAGGCAAATTTCAAAACCATAATAGGTGCACTTTCATGGATTATTAAGCTGCATGTAAATGTCGATAGTGAGAGGTTGGAACGTAAGTGCACAAAATCACTTCTAATTAAGTTGATTCTAACAATACTACTGACTTAACTGGCCACTTCATGTAAACAAACTTGGAATGATATATATGATAATCTTACCCTTAATTAACTACTTATCATGCACAAATTTGTTTGCTTGATGATTAGGTTAGCTACCTAGAAGATACAGACAGACTTGATGATATCTAACGAATTAATTGAAATCTACCAAAAAAATTTTTAAATAAATAAATAAAAATTGCATTCTAATGCAGTATTTTATTTAACTTTCCTTCCATCGATATATATCTTAGTTGATCAGTAGCAGTACCCCTGACCCCACTCCCCTGAGGCACAGATACTGGGCTGGCATGAGATTTTTCATTATTCATAATAATTATATAAATTTGTTTCTATGCATGGCTTGAGATTTAAGATCTATGCATGGAAATTTGAGATTTCAAATTCCTTACTAATCACAATCACCACATTCCAAATTTTAGTTTTATACCCCTGATTATAACATATTTATTATTAAAAAAAAACAAAAAAAACAAACAAACAAACAAAAAAAAAACAAGGAGTCTTTGGTCATGGCACCACAAAGTAACTATTTAAGTGTTTACAAAAAGTTTGTTTACTCTAGAAGCAGTGGCAGTGACTAATCGGGAATTAGACATGAAGGAAATGGTTATGGATGGAAAAACTAGCTTTTATTACTTTAAAAGTAAAAGTTATACCTGAGTTTAAAATGAAGAATAAAGAGGTGGGACACACTTTGTCTTAACAATCAACGGTATACACACAGCAGTTAACTGAAGAAATGTACCTTTGTATAAAACAGTGTGAAACTGAATTACATCACCATTGCTGTTATGTGGTGATTTACATTTCCATCAAATTATAGTGCCAGAGTTCAGCTCTGCTTGCTGTTCACATGAACCAAAGCTGGATGAGCTGTGATTTAACCTCTGGCAGACAGTAAAGACTACAGGCCAGGGGTGAGATGTGTTGGGAATTGGTGCCAGCTTTCAACTCTGCTCATTAGAGTTCATTAGAGTAGAGGTGGTTTAAGTTGGTACACTCAGCTCTTAAGCGCTACAATTTCCTGTTTACTACCCTGCCCTGTTGTTGCCCAGCCGTTTGATTCAAGTGTTTTTCAGAAGCACATTGGCATTATGTGTTGCCTCAAAATCAGGGTAGTTTGTAAATGAACATACACTACATCATCTAAATTCTTAATACAGTAGATAAACAAATGTTATTGTTTCTCCCACTCTGAGCGCATTATGATTCCCAAGGTGAATACATGTTTGTTTTGGTTTCCATCCTTGTCCTGTCTTTGGTTTGTTCTCTGATTGTTGTTCCCTGTTCCGGGTTTGATTCTGATTGCTTCTTCTATTTAAACCCTGCTGTTTCACCGTCTCATCAAGACATTTTTTATGTGAATTTCTGAGCCTTACTTAATTATGTCCAAGCTTCTCACCTGTTATAGTTTTTGATTTCTGCCTGTCTTTTTGACCTCATTAATGAACAACCCTTGTTTACTATGGTCTACTGGTGTATTGACCCATGTTGAGGATTATGATGATAATTTGTGGAACTGTAAACCTAATAAATCTCACAGTTTGAGTATACACTTGTCGCTGCCTCACATAACTGCGCGATACAACAAACATAACTAGGCTACATACAAAAATAAAACTGGGTGAGCCAACAAATACATCAAAGACTAAAGGATAAGGAAATGAAATGATTGAAATGGTATTGGTCATCATTCAGTTCAAGCACATGAT
Source organism: Ictalurus furcatus (assembly GCF_023375685.1). NCBI lineage: Eukaryota > Metazoa > Chordata > Actinopteri > Siluriformes > Ictaluridae > Ictalurus > Ictalurus furcatus. Next base: position 9,445,666 of record NC_071260.1, on the reverse strand, counting down.
AAGCAAGGTGGACCAAAGGCTTTTTCTACCCTAAAAGTTTTTAAAGACTTAGTATTCATATAAAGATATAAATAACAACCCAGTAAAACCCAGACTTCAGATTCAACTTGCCCATCACATTGACAAGAGACTTTTGCTGATATTCTGTGCCATTGATACGATTCATTGAACAAGGAACACCGGGTACATTCCACTGCATGAACCAATTCCAAGTCCTCGGCTGCTGAAAAGCTAATTAGCGCCAGCACTCGAATTATTCCAAAGCTCTTTTATGGTCTTTTGCTCTTCTCAGAAAAATCAAAGAAATTCACAGAGCCTTGAATGTACAGTTAAGGTTTTAACCTCACCCAAGTAATTAAAGATGAACTCTTTGGCATTTTGAGCAAAAAAAAAAAAGCAAGGGACATTTTCTCCCCCGCAGTAATTAACGTGACTCATTTTAATGACAACAGATTTGGGTGCTGAACTGAAGCAATGAAAGTTATCGGAACGCTCCGGAACGCCGAACATTGCTTAATTTAATGAACCACTGAAGCATTTCTTCTATGAATAGTTAATCCTTTCCTCTGACTTGGCCTTGACTCCATTTGTTCTCTCTCTCTCCAGTGATTGAGGAGTTCTGCCACTCTTTCATGTTCCTAAGCCAAAATCATAGTCTGATTTTTATAGTCTGATTATAATATTGTGATTGTTGAGCTTCCTTAGAACTGTTCACCTACTTGACTATATTGCTTGTTAGGATGTAATGCTATGTTTTCTATGTTCTGATACTTGACAGAGGCTGAAAACTTGCATATGGTTAAAGAGAAGATGCAAAATAGGAAATTAGATTTTTTTTTTAAATAAAACTTTCCTTAGCGAGTGTGTGTTTCAGTTTCTTCATCGATATTGGTATTGATTGATATTTTCTGAATGGATGTTCTTTCTTCTGACTTGTGGACCTAATGGCAGCTATTTTAACCTGGCTAAGCCTGTCAATTTTCAGAACTGTAGAACAGCCATGGGTTGCACAAATTTCTGAAACTTTTTTCAGGAATCCATCCATCCATTCATCCATCCATCTATCCATCCATCCATTTTCCATACCTCTTATCTTACACAAGTTTGCAGGGAAGCCTGGAGCCTATCCCAGGGGACACCCTGGACGGAGTGCCAACCCATCACAGGATGCAACTGCACACTCACACCCTTTTTCAGAACCAAATTTAAAATCATTTCATTAAAATAAATGACCTGAAAACTTGTGAGCTATCCATGTTGTTCAATGAACTATGAGTCTTTCTCACTTGTGTTTGGATAGGATCAAGGCTACAGCTGCATATTTTAGCAGTTCTTCCATATACTGTAGAAATTACCCTCAAGTAGTGGATACAAAAGAAAACAAGAACTAATAATATTGTACATTATGTACCATATCTTTTTTTTTCCTCGGGGCATGGTGGCTTAGTGGTTACCAGGTTTACCTTGCACCTCCAGGGATGGGGGTTCGAATCCCACCTACAAGCTGTGTGCAAAGAGTTTACATGTTCTCCACGTGTTTCAGGGGTTTCCTCCGGGTACTCTGGTTTCCTCCCCCAGTCACAGACATGCGTTTTAGTCCATTTCCAAATTGTCCATAGTGTCTGAATGGGTGTGTGTTTGTGCCCTGCGATGGGTTGGCTCCCCATCCAGGGTGTCCCCCACCTTGTGCCCCAAGTTCCATGGGATAGGCTTCAGGCTCCCCTGTGACCCTTTGTAGGTTAAGCGATATAGAAAACGTATGGTTCTATATGTGTCTGGTTGCAGTTCTACACAATAATATCCTAACATAAGTTGACAGAGGCACACAACAGTTCACAATGTCTTTTTGATGACTTTGTTTTGGAGATTTGCTTAGACTCAAACAGCTTTAACTGGGATAGACGAGAGCAGAAACATGAAAACCAGAACAACATTAAAAAAGGTAGACTATGATACAGTGAATTGCTTAAAAACACGAGCACATACTTTACATTGCTTCACACTGCTTCCACCACATCAATTTTGAGAACTGACTGTTCACTTGCTGCCTAATATATCTAATATATCTATAGTTATGGCTGATTGGTGTATACTGTGGTGGTGATGAAATTAAGTCCAGGTGTGCATGATCAGTAATCAGGAGAGTGTGAAAGAGACAATGAGCATGTGAGTTGGAAATTGGAGTCTGTGTTGGCTGTGTTTCTAGGCCACGCTGTGTTATGGGTGTTGTAGTTGGATGCCGATACCAGCATTGACATGACACTTATAAATAATCAGTGTTATCACTATAAAAGAGCTACTCTTGTCATCACTACACGATGATTGCTTAATCCCAATCAGGAACTATTCTATTAAAATCAGGACAAATTTGCTCTAGAGAACACGTTTGACACACATGGACAATTTCACAGATGCCTATGTGATGCATTTCCTGGAATTCAAACCCTAAACACAAATGAATGCTGGTAGCTGCTGATAATAGTTATCCAAGACCCAGGATGAGAGTACCTCACATTGATACAGTAGTTTGAAGTGTGTGGAATGTTTGCCCATTGAAACCATCCTAGCGAATGGATCTCATTTGTAATGTGCATTCTGCCAACAGTGGCCTATTGTGAAGCAAAATGTACCGTGTAAAATTATCACAAACAGTCCAGGAAACTGCAACACTCAATCAGACAGACAGAGAAAATGGCCATAAACAAAATGCACAGCTCATTTCCCAAAAGCCCTTCCTCTGTTCTATACATTATTTTCATTACACCATGAGACATTCTATTGAAAGGATATTCAATATAGAGACTTTACTATGTGCATAATTATATATATATATGCATTATTTACTTAAAAATGCATGAATTTTGAGTTTGTCCAAATAATAATCATATTAAAATGTAAATAGGGTAAATCAGTATGTCTGAAAAAGTGTAAATGTCTAATGTCTAAAATATGCTTGAATTTTTTTTTTACTTTTTAGAAAATGTAATTTCTGAACATACAAATTTTACACAGTTTGGACTGTAAATAGGTTAAAAATAATCTTCCAAGACACAATGCTGCTTTAAAAACAAACAAATGAAAAAAAAAGGGTTTTTAAAAATCTAATACAATTTTAACATTTGTTTATTATTATTATTATTATTATTATTATTATTATTATTATTATTATTATTATTATTTTACACAACAATAGTCTAAAGAGCTGCAAAAGTTTACACTAATATACAGTATTGCTCTCAGATTATTTGGTGGTGATTTACATTTTATATTTTATATTTAAAAAAGATCCTTAAATTGACTCCATAAGTGTGGACACTATGCATGAAAGGGTTAATATTTTGTTGAAAATTATTATCATTATTATTATTATTATTATTATTATTATTATTATTATTATTATTATTATGATTATTGTATTTATCACCATACATGGTCAAAAAATGATGGACCTAATGCAGCCGTTTTTAAAGGCATGATTTATGACTCAACATCCCAGTGATAGATTATTTAAATGAATGTTGTTTAGACTGTTTTTTGGAATAAGGTTGTTAGTTATACAGGTGATATTTAAACATGGATATGAATGCAGTAGAAAGAAATGTAATTTCAGGGCTGGTACTACTTTACACATTTCCCCTTGCCCATGGAAGGATTAGTGTGAGAGCTCTTGCATTAGTGAAAAGCTCTGTGAGAATTGAGAGAGGCAGCAGGAATTATTTAAATGAAATTTCTATATTTATGCATTATAAAGTTCTGTATTTTGGCATACACTCAGTAATATATGGTATAGTATACTGTATTGAAAACCTTTTTCCATGTTGTACTGTTTGCAATGCATGTGTTGCTAGGTTTTCAATGAATTAGCATTGTTACATAAACATTGTTCTAGCTTAATATGATATATGATGTATTTTTTTAATTTTTTAATTTTTTTTTTGCCATTTGGATTAATCTAAGTAAACATGCATAAACTGAAAAAGGTAACCACTGCAAACACAAATAATAAATGAATTTTTGTGTTAAAGAAGAAGCTAATAAACAGTAGCTATCTCAGCCCTAGCTAACTCCTGCTAACAACTTTTTTGCCATTTTGGATAGTTAGCATTATAATATTCATGCTAACCACTTCTAGCAAATAGCTAAAAAGTTAAAAGAGTAAAGAACATGGTAGCTGTGAAACCTGACAGTTAAATTAAATGCTCACTGTTTATACAGCTATCTTCTGCAGAATATTATTCAAATGCCTATGCAAACAAAATGATGCATGTGAAATAATGCTGCATATTTTATAACCAAGCATCAGCACATGTCTAATGCATACATTAATGTACTTATAACACTGTGAAGACCTAGCGAGCCTGCATGGATCAGTGGTTTTTTAATGGGACGCAAAATGACTTGATTAGCTCTTTGACTGGCAGTATTGGATGTTCTAAATGAAATTAGCCGGTGTGTCTTTCTAGATAAAGACTGATGAGGAGATTTGGCAAAGACTGTGCTCCCCAAGTGAGTGCAGATCTCAGCCTTTTTTCAGGACTTTATCAAAGATGGTACTTTATAAATCACTTGTGACTGCTTTTAGCCAAAAATGCAAAGGAGATTAAATAACTGAAATGCAAAATACTTAAATAAAAAAAAGCAATATAAAGTCTAATAAAAATGTCATCTTAATATACAGTCCCCCTGAAAGTATTGGAATGCCAAGGGCATTTTGTTTTTGCTATACACTGAATACATTTGGGTTTGAGATCAAAAGATGAACATGAGACGATAGAGCAGTGGCTTAAAGGCTTGCTTTTCTCCCATAGATATCTCGCTGGTCTTCATGTTGGTTTATCCTTTTTTAATAATAAATGCAGTCTTCACAGGTGAAACACAGGGCTCATACCAAGAGCAGACATTCAGAGCTATTCATTGTTTATACAATGAGACTAAGAAACACCTGTTAGTCACATGTTCTGATATTTCTGATCATTTGAAAAATGGGTGGGTTAAAACAAAAGGTGCCATGTTGTAAGTTGGTTTATCAGATTTAGATATAAATATCAGGAAATGAAAGCTGAAATTCTGATCTATCATCTCGTATTCATATTTTGATCTCAAACCAAAAGTTTTTGAGTGTATAGCAAAAAAAAAAAAAGATAATTGACCATGGCATCCCAGTGGGGACTTTCAGAGTATGTCTCAAATTAAAACTTAAATAGAAAACTATACATTATTTATGGTCTATAATTGGGTAAATAATCATTTAATTATACTTGCACTTTAGCCTGTATGTTCGTCTCAGTTTTCTCTCTACTAAGAAAATAACTATGTCTTTTTTTTCTTGCTTGTTCTTTGTTTCTATTGAATTATTTGGGAAAAATAACAAGCTGTGTAAAGGCTAGTTTTGTAAGGTGCACTGCACCCAGTTACAGTCAAACCCCAAGCATAGTGTAGCACAGTGTGTGTTAAAACAACACTCTGTGGTACACTCAAAACCCTTCATCAATGACAAAACCTTTGTTTACTCAAGTTTCAGTGATCTTTGGGGATATGAGTGGGACTAGCCTCCGGTCTCACATCCACACTCTGCCACTAAAAAAATGAAACATGCTGATGTGGGCAAACAAGCTTCTGGACTCTTTGGACATTTGTTACTTTCAGGATCTGGGGTCTGAGACTAGTGGATAGTTTAAAAGGGCCTAAGCACATGTTTATGAGCAGTCCAGCTTCATTAAGGTTTATATAAGACACAGGAATAGCTTATTTACTGGTTTGCATGGATCTTAATTTATGGGAATGTGTGATGAGATGGTCTACTGAGGGAAGTCTATCAAGTGTGACTGACAGTACTGTACACACAAGATACTAGTGTAGATCACTGTGCGGTTTTAATAGACAGAGGGGCTTAAATGGCTGGATGTTGATTCATTTTATTGGAAAGAGAGTTGTAAAACCACCCTAGTGCCATAGTCAGCCATATTTCGTCAGCTCTAAGACATGCCTGCTCTATCCATATTTCAATACTGGTCTTCACCTACCTGTGAATTTTCTCTTGTTCATTTGCTCATGGGGAACCCACGCCACAATTGTAAGGGTCGTTCCGCTACTTTATAAGCTCAAATAAAGCTCATTAGAGGGCTTAGGGACTGAGTCAACACTACAATTTAGGAGCAGGACTCACTCAGAAGACATTGTGGTCTGATGCAATTTCCCTTTTAAACAAAGAGCCTCATATGGAAATGTGATATATGGACATATATGAATTTCCAATACATGTGATATACTGGCATATAAGAATTTCACATACCATGTATGTGCCATATATAGAAACATATACTGTATATATAAATTACATTATTTAATTTGCAGTTATTTATTGGAAACATACAATTAATACAATACAACTCAGAAATATTAGGTACTGGATCATAAAAAAGTAGGGAACAAACAGTTGTCTTCAATAGGCACATTGGATACTGCATAAAAAAAAAAAAATAATAATAATTTTTTAACCAATAGTTTTCTATTGTTTTACAATTCATTGCTACGCCAAGTTGACCATGAGTGGTAGCAGGGGATCGTTTAATAACGGCATCTAGAAAGAGAAAAGTTATACACACTGAGCTCATAGTGCTTGCACATAAATTAACTAATACAGAGGTATTTGCAATTAATATTTAGGCAGTACCTACTTTGTCTTTTGTGTTGTCTTATTTTTAGAAATTTAATAAAAACCTGTATTACAATAGGACTGTTTAAACATCTAATAATAGGGTTTAAATCAAAGCATCAAAAACAAGACATAATAATTGCTTCTTTAGCCCAACCTGTAGAGCATTCCCTGTGCTCCAAGGCCCTGTTTACACATGGCATTAAGATGCTTCCTGGGTCGTCCATAAGTGGACAGCACCAAGTATGGGTAGAAATAGGGTCCTTGAAGATCACACAAACCACATTCATAAGTGGTCTAAGATGCATATGATCACAAGAACAGGACGTCCCTCCAAAAATGATCAAAGGACAAGGTAAATTCTTACCAGGGAGGCTTCCAAAAGACTCATCAATAGCTACAAATACCAGTTTATTTTAGTGCAAACCCTTCAGGCATCTGCTAGTAAGCTGAAGATGAGAAGTCCACAATAATGATCCAAAACATACATCTAAATCAAGAAAGGAATGGCTTAACCAGAGTGCAGAACTGAAACCAAATAAAAATTTGTGGGGTGACCTGAAGTGGGCTGTGCACAGGAGATGCCATCACAGTTTTTCAAGAAAGAGTGGGAAAATATTGCCAAGTCAAGATGTGCCACGCTGATAGACTCTTAACCAAAAAAGACTGAGTGGCATAATAAAAACAAAAGGTGCTTCAGCAAAGTATTAGTTTAGGGGTGTGCACACTTTTGCAACTAGGTTATTGTACATTTTTTAAAAAAAATCTTTTTTTCCCTTAAAAAAGTTTCTGATTGCTTTTTACTTTATTTGTATACTTTGCAATTTCACATTAAAAGGTAGGAAAAAGTCTGATTTATCTTAGTGTCATTTTTTTTTTTTTTAACTTCACGAAAACCTGCCAATTTAACAGGAATGTGTAGACTTTTTATATCCACTGCAATCACCAATAAATAACATGTTTCTACATAAAATATATATGAAAGCATGTAATCTTTAGCTGTTCTTCAGAGGCAGAGGAACGGCAGAAGACAGGCTTATGTGCAAATAAATCATTCAGCAGATCCTAACGGCACTGTATTAAAATTAGAGGGTTAGTGCAGAGCTGTCGAACTCATAATATCTGTGGATAATCACAATATAGGTTGACAGGTATGCAAAATATTTTTGGCAATACCAATGACACATACAGTGGATGTAGAAAAGTCACTCTAAAATAAAACAATAAAAAAAAAACCTTTTTTACCCATTATTGCTTGAACCTTAACAGAGTCGAGAGCTTCCTTCAATTTCAAAGGTTTCCAAAAACTAAATGGGTTGTGTAGAAGCAGATATAATACTAGGGTGAAATAGAGGTTAAAGTATTTACAGTACATAGTATAATATTATTGCTATTGTCAGTAGTATATCTGTCACTAAAATAATTTAATGTACAGCGCTGTGAAAAAGCATTCTGATTTCTTCTGTTTTTGTGTATATCTCGAACTAAATTGTTTCAGTAATTAAAACAAAATCTAAGATAAAACAAAGGCAACCCAACCACACACAAAATACAGTTTTTAAATGGTAATGTTATTTATTGAAGCAAAAAAGTTATCCAATACCAACTGAGCAGGTGTGAAAATGTATTTGCCCCCGTATTTACTTAATACCCCAAATTTACTTAATTCCCCAAATCTATGAAATTGCATTCATAATGGGGTTCAGCTGGACGAGATGCAACCAGGCCTGATTACTGCAAACCCTGTTTAATCAAACAAACACTTAAATAGATCTTAGACTAGAAATAGAAATAGACATGTTTCTTCGAACAGATTATTCCAGAATTAATCAAACCCCTTCTAAAAATAAATTCTTTCCTTAGCACTGGCTATGTACCTAAATCATTTAAACTAGCAGTTATTAAACCCCTAATTAAAAAACCTGACCTCGACCACTGTCAATTGTCCAGCTGTAGGTCAATATCAAATCTCTGTGTTATCTCCAAGATCATAGAAAAGCTTGTAGCACAGCAGCTATGCTCATACCTACATAGGAATAACAATCATGAAATGTATCAGTCAGGATTTAGACCTCATCATAGCACAGAGACAGCGCTGGTTAAAGTGGTAAATGACTTACTAAAAAAAATGACTTACTAATAATATCTTGATGCAGACCCATGACTGTCAACTATGTAAACCATGACCATTCAGCATTTTAATTAACCAAAGGAAAAGTAACTGTACTGTATTAAAAGACAAACATATATATATATAATTTTTTTTTGTAAATTTTGGATTGGAGGTTTGAATCCCACCTCCACCCTATAATAATATAGTTTGCATGTTCTCCCTGTGCCTTGGGGATTTCCTCGTGGTACTCCGGTTTCCTTCCCCAGCCCAAAGACATGCGCTGTAGGCTGACTGGCATTTCCAAATTGTCCATAATGTATGAAAGGATGTGTGATTGTTCCCTTCAATGGGTTGGCACCCCATCCACGGTGTCGCACACCTTGTGCTCTGAGTTCCCTGGGATAGGCTTGAGGCTCCCCATGACCCTGTTTAGGATAAGTGGTATGGAAAAGGGATGGGATGGATTGATGGATAAGTTTCAACTATACAGTACTTCTTTGCTATGGGAAGATATCTAGCTATGACAGAAATTGGGCAGAGAACATTCAAGCTGAGTAAAGAATTTATTTATTTAATTTTTTGATGAGCAGTAGTTTAAGGTTATTCTCTAAAATATTTGTCATCATCATCATCATCATCATCATCATAATCAACATCAGTGTTATTATCCATATATTACCCAAATTTGGCTTGGTGGAAGTGTTCATTCTATTATTTATGCACAATAGCTGCACTTTACAACATGGCTCACACTACTCTGCTACACTACTTAGCAATCTGAAAAGACTAAACAGATTGAAGCCTACTGATTGCAGAAATTGCTTAAAAAACATTGTTCTTGCTGCTGTGGATGAGTGTGATCCTGCTGTTGAATCCATTCTCCACTACACACTTGCCTCATTGTGCTACAAGAGGCCAGTGTAGGTGATAAACACTTCTAATTCATGAAGGGAAGTCGAGGATGTGAATAAAGGCCTGTTTAAAACAGCTTCTCGAGTTGTTAACTCTTACCTTACTCACTGTGAAGCCACTTAAAGGAAGGTCACATACAATTAGTATGTCGTCAAATTCATGAAGCCATAGACATCACATGGCACAGCCGGGAACTGAAGCGATGATAATATAACCATTACCCAGCACTCTGATTATATACATCCTACATGTTATGTAGCAATACGTGTTAATGTCTTAAATAACTGAAATCACAAGTGTTTATACTGCATGCTGTTTTGGGTGGCCAAACCATTACATGCGTAATAGCTTCTCAAGACGCTGTGTATGTTTCTTTTCACCTGCCTGTCCAGATTACTCCAGTATTGTAATGAAGTAATAAGACATTATTTGTATTTGGGGACGGGGAGAGAAAGGGAGGGAACAACCTCCATTGTGGGCAATTATGTAAATGAAGCAAAGAAGAGAGGTATGATCAAGATAAAAGGCCCCAGACAGGAAGGAAATGGATCTACCAGAGGCCGTGTATTATGACAAATCGCCAGGAGAATAGGATCCTACCATGCAATACATCAGAGAGCAAGATTAGTAGAGCACTTCAAATTGGAATTCAATTGAAGATACCAAAACTTTGAATCTCTTCTTTCCCTCTTTAATTTTTTTGTCTTTCTTCTGAATAAGATGAGATGCCAAATAGTAGATGGTAGATTCAAAGAAGCATTTGGATCTCTGATGTCCTTGTATGATTGCAAGTGGCTGTTTGAAAGAAAAGACAAAAGACAAAATTAGTTTCATGCATTAATCAGGGAAAGTTCATGCGAACAGATCTTCTCATTTCTTTCCTTTGCCTTATAGGCAATGGTAAGATTAAAGCAACAATTGAGCTCCTTTTCATCAGTGTCCTTAGTGGTTAGTACATTATTATATATACAGATTATATATATATATATATATATATATATATATATATATATATATATATATATATATATATATATATATATATATATATATAAAGATAGATAGAAAGATAGATAGATATTTCCTAAACATAAATGCTAACAGAAATGGATATACAACAAAATATCTCATTCATTGTCTCATTTATAAGACTACCATCTTCCTATTCATCTCTATTTGATTTGAATCATTATTTATAAACATAATTTAAGATGCTTGTTATGGGCATCCATTTTACATATCATCTTCATCTGAGCTCTCATCTTACAGTGATGTGAAAAAGTATTTGCCCCCTGATTTTTTCTGTTTTTGTGTAGTTCTCATCAATAGTTTTAGATCTTCAAACAAAATACTACATACAGCAAAGGTGACCTGAGTAAACACACAGTATAGTTTTGTTTTTGTTTTATTGAAGCAAAAAAAAAAAGTTATCCAACATCTATCACACATGAGAACTAACTGCCCCCTTAAACTTAAAATCTGGTTGTGCCACCTTTAGCAGCAATAACTGCAACCAAATGCTTCCAATAACTGGAGATCAGTCTTTCACCGTACTTTGATGAGGCCACTTCAACAATTTTGAAATTTTGAACAATTCAGAGGTGGACTTACTCCTATGCTTTGGATCATTGTCTTGCTGCATAATCCAGTTGCACTTGAGTTTCAGCTTACGGACTGAAGCCCGGACATTCTCCTTTAGCATTTTCTGGTAGAGAGCAGAATTCAGGTTTCCCTCAATTATTGCAAGTTGCCCAGGCCCTGAAGCAGCAAAGCATCCCCACACCATCACATTTCCACCACAATGCTTGACTCTAGGAATGATGTTCTTTTTGTGTAATTCGATGGAATGATGTATTTCAAATAATTTGAAGATCTTTTTAAATCCCTTGCCAGACTCAGACATCCACAGTCTTTTTTGTGAAGGCCTTACAGAACTCTTCAGATCTTGGCATGATGACACCACACACCTCAATAGCCAAGGGAACACCTGGCACTAGATATGAGAGGGGTATTAATAAGACACTTGCTAAGCAGGTTCTAATCACTGTCACCCAATCTTGAACACCCGATTCTAATTTTATGGATTTGAATGTGTAATAAATGTAGGGGTGTAATTACAGTATTTTGTCCATGTTACTGATCGGTTTTGTGTTAATTTAAATTGTGAAAATTACTACAACATGTCAATTTTATGTGTCATTTGATATAGTGCATTACCTTTTATTAATATGCACTGTTTCAAAAAGGATTAAATGTCTGCTTGTCCAAATATGCCAAAATAAATAAATAAATAAATAAAATTTCCAGGGGGTGTACTTATTTTTTCACACGACTGTATATATACACATAGTGCATAGTGCACAGGCCTATATTTTTTGGCCAATATAATTTTTTTTACCACTAATGGGTCCTTGGAACCACTTTTCAACACAATTGGCTGGAAAGCTTTAACGTTTCATAAAGTTCTGTCTCACCGTTACTGAATGCTGATGCATGATTTCACAGGAAGTGTGTGCACAGGTCATGGGAGAATCTTTGATTAGATGAAGGGCAGTGTGATCACTGCCCTATCACCATGGATAGGTCAATTGCGATTATTGTGTTTGTTCATATAATGAGACTGAGAATTAAAGGAAATGTAGTTTTTTGCGCTGATGTTTCAGCAGAGATAGCTGGGTTGTCGACCTGAGACATACTATATATGCATTAATATATCACAGGCCAAGCTCTTGGATGGTTTAAGAGATATGTACTGTATATACTTAATGAACAGTTTCTTATGATTGCAGGTTCAAAAGAATTCCCATGTAATCCTATTCATGTTCTGTGAGATTGAGTTGTGACCTCTGTTTTTTTGTAATGCCTGGAAATGTTCAGAGGCATGTCACCGATGAATAAAGAAGTCTGAAAGGTAAAAATGCATGAAAAATACATTTTTAACCCACACATCTAAAATCATTTGTCAAGGTCATGTTGTTTGCAAATTTGATTCCAGCCAGTCACCTGCCTTCAGATTCAAGTTCCAATCACTTGTTGTGCAACCTGACAGATGATATGATGTCTTCATTGACCATCTGCCAGTGGAGAACTTCAGATGCCACAGGCCCTGTCGACACTTGACTGACAGCTCTTCTGCATTGGCACTCATCTGACAGCTGCTCATTCTGTCAATCGACTAGATGCTCGGGAAGAAAAGGCTGTGTCCCATTGTTGTTCAGGAAAAGATAAGATACAAAAGATTATTCTTCTTAGGTGTACTGTGGCAATCACTGCTAACGTCAAACGTGTAACATGGTAAAACAACACCCATAATCGGTAGGGATATGAGTGGCAGTCATTCTTAAATGAAAATCTGGTGTGAGCACACTATTATAAACATTTCAGATACTCGTTTGCTCCCTGGGACCAAAGGGTGGTAGAATAAAATTAAAGTTTTTAGTTATGCTGCCATAGCTAGTCTTGCCAGAGTCCCTTCTTGCACTAGTACATTGTCCTTAACCATTACTTGACAATTAGCATCTCTAACAATCTCTCTCTCTCTCTCTCTCTCTCTCTCTCTCTCTCTCTGTTGAGCCACACATGCTATTCCTGAGATACCAGTGATCCTGACCCCTACTTCTTTTTTGGAGTTCTCATCACTTGGAAATTACTCACTGTTCCTGAGGATGGCCCCACATGGACAGCCTAAAGATCAATGAGATTACTGAGGATGGTACCACTTATAAACCATGAAGATGGCTTTGGAGTACAACTGCTTTGAAAGCTTTAGAACTGCAATTGCCACAAACAGTTTCACAGTCAAGTCTTCATCAGTGAGCAGTTGAGAACTTCAACAAAATAGACTTCATGTTAAAACTATAATAAATTTCTTCTTTACACAATTGGAATTTTTGACTATATAGCACAAATTCATAGAAGGGAACTATTTATAATTGCATTATTCATTGTCACCCAGATGAGGATGGGTTCCCTGTTGTGTCTGGTTCTTCTCAAGGTTTCTCCCTCATGTCATCTCAGGGAGTTTTTACTTGCCACCATCGAAATCTTGTTAGAGCATGTCGTAAAATAGGAGTTATAATCAAAGTATTATTACGAAAACTGTTTTTACCTAATCTGTAGGAAAGATTAATGAAAGATTATTTATTGGGAAATTTTGAAAGTAGCCTACACCCTGAGATTTTCAACAGTTCCTCTGCTATTAAACCTTCGCATTGGGCATGAAAGATGCAAACCTGGCAACCAGACAAATGGTAAATGGCGCACTTATATAGCGCTTTTATCTAAAGTGCTTTATACTGTGTCTCATTCACACACACACACTCACACTCACATACCAATGGTAGCAGAGCTGCCATGCAAGGCACTAACTTGCCATCGGGAGCAACTTGGGGTTCAGTGTCTTGCCCAAGGACACTTCGGTATGTGGAATCACATGGGCTGAGAATCGAACCGCCAACCCTACGATTAGTGGACAACCCGCTCTACAACCTGAGCCACAGCCGCCCCAAAGAGACTAAAAGAGACTAAAGAGAGATTGTGGAAAGGTTCACACAAAAAGGTTTTGGTTTTTTGGTTCAGTTAAAACCAAGCAACCATAAAAAGAAGGGGAGAAATCTGATGACTGTTTGTGGATTGACTACAAATAACTTAATTGAATAATCTGAGGAATTTAAATGATTTGGGAAAGAATTACAACAATTTTATGAAAGGTTATTGAAGTTCAGAATCAGGGCTAGGGGAATGCTAGACTAAGGTTTCATGTGAAATTCTCATCATATCTGGTTAGTGGTTAGTTACACAACCTTAAAAAGTCTTAAACTTGTTTATAGTGTTATAATAGATCTGGGGAAAAAAGGCCAGTATTTATTTATTTTATGTAACCCTTGAACATAGACTAGTTCAATGAGCTAGTTTTTATTTCTGGCTTCTTTTTCTTTTGTATTTTTTTTTTTTTTCTTTTATATGATCTGTATGCAGCATTTCTGAAATCTGTTTATAAGCCCATTTATGAATTTATAATCTACTGCAGTTAAAGCAAAATCATCTGTATTTCATGCAGGATAGCATGGGCAGACCTTACTCTCACGTGACGTGCTGTGACACGTCAACTCCTTTTCTGGCTAAGTTTTGATGTTAGCCAGAAAAGGTTTGATGTATGATTCATGCAAAGCCTCTACAACTAATGCCCAATATGGCGCTCTGTGTAGTAGGTGGCTTATATTAATCTCTCTGTGCTTAGTAATACAGAACCAATATCTAGCAACTTAATGCTCAAGACCTCCTACTGTCAAAACTTCAGCCAATAGTCACTTTTATAATCAATAAGATTTACACCTTGTAATGAAATGGAGTCCCATTAGGGGTGAATTCTCCCACCTTGTGCACAGTGTTATTGGGATTGGCTCTGGATCCATTATAACCCTGGATAAAGTCTGCGAACATCATCTAAATCATAACGTAAATGATTGAGTCAATGAATTTCATGTTTGCATATGTATAATTAAATAGACATTCATAATTAAATAATCAAGTAGAATAATTAAACCCAGTGTTAAGGCTCATCATCATCATCATCATCATCCTCATCATTACAAATTTAATTTCCTAAGATACACTAAGTGCACAATAAATGTATTTTTTTATGTTTCCAATCAGACCTTGTCTTGGTCTTTCTTCATCAGTTTACCTCTAATCATCCTGTGACAGCTTTAATCAGCAAGAAATTCCCTAGTGTGTTGGAAAATGTCAGGTACTTATTTGAGTGGTTAGCTTAATTAGCAGTTAGCATACAATTACTATCTGTCCTACTCTAACTGTGATAATTAAAATCATAATCATTCATTCTTCTGCTAACTCAATTTGGGTAGCGTGAACATTAATAAAGCTTCTTTAAACATTTCCAGGTTGCTTTTTCAAGATAGTTGAGAAACATTCAACCAGGTGGTGTTTGTGCAACGTCCATCGGCAGACGTGCGTTACATGATCAGACCAATGCAGTCTAATTTTGTGTCGTGCCAATATGCACATACGGTATGTGGGAACACAGCGAACCGTCTTATAAAGTCACAAGTTCCACTTGTCTGAATGACCTTCCTTCCATATGCTTTGGCAAACTCTTATATACAGTATAAATGTTCAATCTTAATTTTCAGTAATTTAATCTCTTTAACACTGTTTCTATAGATATTTAGGCACTTGTGTCCAAAAGTTATTTCCATCATTTCTCACTAATGTAATTAAAAGGTCTGAAAGCAGTCCATATGAAAACACATAAATCATAATAATAGAATTAACAGTATAATTTTTAAACAGTATTTAAACAATATCGCACAAGCAAGAGTGCGGTTATACAGAATATCCAGATGATATATAATATCGAGTAAGTGACATTTGGAACACAATATGAACAATTATTTATGTTTATTTTTGCTCCACTAGCAAAAATAGATACAGAACAAGCCACACACACTTTATAGCATGTGATCTAGCTGACTAACTAGCTCACACTGATTTGTACATTCCTGTTAAAGGTGCTTCCAGTGAAATTGACTTCCCTTCTTCCTTCCTCAAAACTTTTATATTTTAAGTCAAAAGTAATATTCATAAAATGTAGCATTCGCCGTGTCTACTGTAGTAACCGCTGCAAACTAGGAAGTGGGATTCTACATGGCAAACACGGACCACGGAGAGTGAAGCGTGCCTGTGAGGTTACACTAAATATAAGCACACTTGCAACGCTGCTCGTCCAAACAAAAGAGTGGACCGGAACTAACTATTGTATAATAATTGAGTAAATATTAAACACCTTTTGCATTCAGCACATTTTAGATATATAGTGTTTTAACCAGATTTAACCCTCTTCTATAAATATTGACCCGCTTTCTTCCCAGTGTGACTTTTGCTCTGAGACTGGGTTGATTGAGAATAACAAAGAGTAGCCTTTAGAATGGCACCTTGAGGATATTTACTTTTATTAATTTAACATCATTTAGTCATTGTTTATAAGGAAAAAACATACTAATATATACTTGAAGATTAGTACATTAAGTAACAAATAAAACATGATGGAGCACACTAGTTATAGACTAGTAGCTAGTAGTTCTTGAGTTCATTGAACAGCAAAGGTATATACAAAATTCATGAAAAATGATCAATTACCAGATCCTTTGAACATGAGGAAACATTTTTTCCCCACAGGCTTAAATCTTTTACCTGATACTGAAGTGAATTACCCTGATATGCATCTTGACCTTGTTAATATGGAGTGTGTTTACACCAGAGAGATGGTGAAAGCTTATCTCATTTTGGATTCTGACAATGACAATTTGGAATCACTAATTTTTTAGTGAAAAGATGGGAAATATTTGCTCTTATAATGTAGAAGGCATCTTTAGGGAGAAGTTGGAGCAGTCAAATGCAGTCTAAAACGCACTCAGCATGGTTCATTGCTAAGAAGGAAGTAGGTGGATGCTGGGTTAGCTAGCTGGTTAGAGTTGTTGTTTGGCAAATTATACAGCTGAGTATTTTTGTAAATCTTCTGCAAATCTTTAGTCCGGTTTGACTTACACAAACTTTAAACACAGCTTTACTCAAAGATTGTTGAATGAGTCCCAGAGGCTTATGCTTATGGATATTCTTTCGAAATGGTTTAAATGAATGGAAAATAAATCAATAACAGGCTGATGTGATGTGGCCCTATGTGATGCGGTGTTACTGTTACCACACCAAAGCTGATTATTTTCCAGTAACAGCACACCTCAAAGTGTCATCCTCCTTATACAGTGCATCTGGAAAGTATTCACAGCGCTTCACTTTTTCCACATTTTGTTATGTTACAGCCTTATTCCAAAATGGATTAAATTCATTATTTTACTCAAAATTCTACAAAGAATACCCCATAATGACAATGTGAAAGAAGTTTAACTGAAATCTTTGCAATTTTATTAACAACAAAAAACAAAAAAGCACATGTACATAAGTATTCACAGCCTTTTCCATGACACTCAAAATTGAGCTCAGGTGCATCCTATTTCCACTGATCATCCTTGAGATGTTTCTCCAACTTGACTGGAGTCCACCTGTGGTAAAATTCAGTTGATTAGACATGATTTGGAAAGGCACACACCTGTCTATATAAGGTCCCACAGTTAACAATGCATGTCAGAGCACAAACCAAGCCATGAAGTCCAAGGAATTGTCTGTAGACCTCTGAGACAGGATTGTATCGAGGCATAGATCTGGGAAAGGGTACAGAAACATTTCTGCAGCATTGAAGGTCCCAGTGAGCACAGTGGCCTCCATCATCCGTAAATGGAAGAAGTTTGGAACCACCAGGACTCTTCATAGAGCTGGCCGCCTGGCCAAACTGAGCGATCGGGGGAAAAGGGCCTTAGTCAGGGAGGTGACCAAAAACCCGAAGGTCACTCTGACAGAGCTCCAGTATGTCTCTGTGGAGAGAGGAGAACCTTCCAGAAGAACAACCATCTCTGCAGCACTCCACCACTCAGGCCTGTATGGTAGAGTGGCCAGACGGAAGCCACTCCTCAGTAAAAGGCACATGACAGCTTGCCTGGAGTTTGACAAAAGGCACCTGAAGGACTCTCAGACCAAGACCAAGACCAAGACAAAGGTTGAACTCTTTGGCCAGAATGGCAAACATCATGTCTGGAGGAAACCAGGCACCACTCATCGGCTGGTCAATACCATCCCTACAGTGAAGCATGGTGGTGGCAGCATCATGCTCTGGGGATGTTTTTCAGCGGCAGGAACTGTGTTACCATTCAGGATCAAGGGAAAGATGAATGCAGCAATGTACAGAGACATCCTTGATGAAAACCTGCTCCAGAGCGCTCTGGACCTCAGACTGGGGCGAAGGTTCATATTTCAACAGGACAACGACTCTAAGCACACAACCAAGATAACAAAGGAGTGGCTACAGGACAACTCTGTGAATGTCCTTGAGTGGCCCAGCCAGAGCCCAGACTTGAACCCGATTGAACATCTCTGGAGAGATCTGAAAATGGCTGTGCACCGACGCTCCCCATCCAACCTGATGGAGCTTGACAGGTCCTGCAAAGAAGAATGGGAGAAACTGCCCAAAAATAGGTGTGCCATGCTTGTAGCATCATACTCAAAAAGACTTGAGGCTATAATTGGTACCAAAGGTGCTTCAACAAAATATTGAGCAAAGGCTGTGAATACTTATGTACATGTGCTTTTTTTGTTTTTTATTTTTAATAAATTTGCAAAGATTTCAAACAAACTTCTTTCACGTTGTCATTATGTCATTATTGTTTGTAGAATTTTGAGGAAAATAATGAATTTAATCCATTTTGGAATAAGGCTGTAACATAACAAAATGTGGAAAAAGTGAAGTATTGTGAATACTTTCCGGATGCACTGTATCACACCAATTTGCCACACTAAAGAACATTTTACATTTTATCCTTATATAGTTACTATTGTGGAATGAATAAAACACAAGTCAGCACCCATCACTTACAATATAGCAGCTGTAAACAGTCGTTCCCTCACCAGCCTCACTTTTTGCTGTCTCTTGAACATAATTAAAATATAATTTTAATAAAAGGCCTCTGTCCTGAAGACCTTCCCTAAGAAAACCTAAAATTACAGCTTTACCTCGGGCTTTTACAAAGCTCTGACAATGGAGACCTATTTTTAAAAAATGTTAATGTTAATGTACTATAGAAACAATAGCATATTAGAACAAGCTAATTTATATTAAAAAAATAATAATTAAAAAAAAACCTTTTTTTTTTTATTACCAGCCAGAACTAATGTCCATACTGGTGTTGTAGAAAATTAACCAACCTCTTTTGCTCAATCAGAATAAAGCATTCAACAGTGCTGTTTTATACGCATTATTTAAAGTTTACTTTTGAAATACTAGCATTTCATAATATACATGAAGAGGTAAACTGGGTGACAAGTAAAATGCTTGTGAGCATGTTTTTTTTTTCAGCATACAATATGCTCAGAATACATTTTTACTGTATAATGTAGATATAAATGTCATTTTAAACCACTATTGCTCAAATTTTATTAACTTGATTTTACTGTGCAGCTGACACTGCTTGATTTTAAGTGTTCTTTATATTGTACATAACATTAAAAGAATAAAACTAAATACTGAAAGAGTACAGCTGTGTGTGTGCAAATGCGACAATGCCAAGGTTCACCTTGTTCAGTCCCTCCTTTGTCGTCATGCTCAGTTGTCCTACATAGCTATGATGTGGCTGCTTCCTTGTGTATCAGAGGAATCACCCTCTGCTTCTCAGAATGTACATTGGAAGCAAGTACTAGGTGTTAGTACTCAGTCACAAAGCAGTCAAAGTACAAAAAATAATGAACTGTTGAGAGATAATTTACATGATTATTTTTTTCTTCTTTTATTGCCTGAGTTTTGTTTGTAAGAGATCAAGTTAACAAAAAAGAAAAGAGACAACAGTTTATACTGTATGATGGGACCATTAGTATCTGAATGAAATAATTTACAATGATAATGAAGCCCATAATGGGAACAGGATGGATTTCAATTTCAAAAAGAGGATCTTTCAAGCAGTTAAAGCAGTTCAGCGCTTCTTACGTTAGAGTCTTATGTTCCTTCTATCATTCTTCATTCATTCACGTTTAAGTTGTCTTGCCATGTAAAGTGCATAAGCACTTCCTCACAGTTCTACACTTTGCATAGTCAGTGCTTTGGAGTCGGATCCTTGCTAGGCTGAGGTGCAGCTCTGTCAGCAGATCCATGAATATCCATCACATTTAGCTTGCATATGACCTGTAGAGAGGCTCCAACTCCCTCTCACTTTTGCCCAATCCATCATGGTCAGAAAACCTCCCCAGGGAGGATAGGAAACGTAGTCTATGGCAGAAGACCTTAAACTCAGATATTACTGTGCTGTATGCAGGCTTGGGGAGTAACGGAATACATATAACGGCGTTATGTAATCAGGATACAAAAAACTGGTAACTGTAATCCATTACTGTAACTGTAATCCATTACAGTTATGTCATAAAAAGAAAATAATCAGATTACAGGTACATTTAGTAAAAAATGGGAATACTATCAGGATTACATTTTTTTTTTTCCATTTAAAGCCAAAGAAATTAATCTTTTGACATGACACAATATAGACAGCTGCTTGATTATAGTTCCGGTTCTCTCTTGCCAGTCACATGAGCAACCTCCTGGTGCACACGCAAATAAATTTTGCACAAAGTAAATTTGGTAGAAATTAACACAAATTCTCTGAAATGCTTTTGTTAGGGTGAACATACATCTCTTTTTTGGACCTTAAAAAGGCGTCCGCTCTGCATTTCTAAATTTGAGAAAATGGCCGGGATTTGGCTTTCATTATGATGTTCTTATGGTCTACTACTGCATCATGTGTGTGCATATTTACATTGCTTTAACCCCTCTCTGTAATTCCTGTTTCTTACACACCAATTGGTCGATCATAAAAGGCTTGCATCAACTATTGGCCAAATTCCTGCCTCTCATTGGCCTACTCTCAGCGAACGCGTGAAGGTGAAGCGCTGTTGTGTACGGCGTCAAACAGTTATTTAACAATAGCAGCAGATGATAGCTGTCCTGAGTCGAAACAATGCCCATGGCCATATAAGGTCATTTTTTAATTTCATGTTATCACATTGCTTCGTATTAGATGGTCATTCAAATGTGTAAATGGTGGCAGAAGGTACACTCATGGCATCTGAGATTTTATTTTATTCCATGGACATTCAAAGAATGTAGGAAAAAATGTAAAACGTGGGCAGAATTAAACCAATTATATATATTATATATATATATATATATATATATATATATATATATATATATATATATATATATAATATAAAGTCTGCATTCATAGTAACACTGTTTTGGATGCTATCAAGACCCCCCCCATGTTTTAAGCTCTAACGTAAGCTAACGTAAGTATTTTAGATCATATTGCTTTTCTCTTGACTTACTTTACATATGTGATCTTGAAGTAATCCAAAAATAATCAGATTACGTTACTTTCATATTGTGATACTTGGATTACGTTACTGATTACATTTTTTATGAAGTAATTTGCAACTGTAACGGAATATATATTTTAAAGTAACCCTCCCAACCCTGGCTGTGTCTGATGTGGAGGTAATTCAGGAGAGAATAGATATTTCTGCATATAGCTAAAACTGACACAAATCTTCAATATAAAATTTAAATATATCAGTATTGTGGGGTTTTTTTTTCTCCAACTTGTAATTTCTAATGCCATATATTTAATTGAAACACTGCTAATACAGTATTGTGTCCTGTCTAATGTAATACTAATGCAATAAGGGGACCTATTATGCAAAATACTTTTAAATACTTTTAAATGGTGTTTGAACATAAATTTGTGTCGGCAGAGTGTATACACAACCACGCTACAATGGTAAAAAAAAAAAGTTACTTGGTAAATGGCACACTTATATAGCGCTTTTATCCAAACCGCTTTACACTGTGTCTCATTCACCCATTCACACACACACCAATGGTAGCAGAGCTGCCATGCAAGGTGCTAACTTGCCATCGGGAGCAACTTGGGGTTCAGTGACTTGCCCAAGGACACTTCGGTATGTGGAGTCATGTGGGCTGGGAATTGAACTGCCAACCCTACGATTAGTGGACAAACCACTCTACCACCTGAGCCAAAGCCACCCAAAAAGTTACTTACAATTTCAATAGTTAAACTCACGCTTGTCAAGCATAGATTTGGCTTATTTTTCTTGATTAATAAATGCTGAGACATGGCTAATGTGATATAAATTAATATACATGAAATGTGCACAATTTTTTTTAATTGTGGAAATGGATTTTTGTCTTCAACCCCATCTTTTAGCTTTTCTTTTGCTCCAGGTCAGAATTCTGTTAACAAAGCTTGTTCATTTTTAAATACTGGGAAAAAAAAAAAAAAAAGTGCTTGTTTAAGTACTAATAATTGACCATCACTGTACCAAAATGGAACAAAACCCCTAAATACAAATCAAATAGTGAGACACTGGCAGTCAGTCTGCTTTCTATATTTTATTAGCAATAAAAGGTTACAGATATACTACAAAACAGACAATTACAAAGATAATACTAAGATAATCCTTAATGGAGCCAGTAAAACATATACAGTTACAGTGGTAAAAACATTTATGTGATAATAATAATAATAAATTGGTAATAGCGAATACTACTACTACTACTACTACTACTACTACTAATAATAATAATAATAAGCCACAATTTGATGAGAAGCTATTAAATCATTATAGCCTATCAATACACCTACTATTTGGAGATGAGTGGGTAAACTGTAGACAGATGGTTTATTGCCATCTCTAATCCTGAAAGTCTGACCTGTCCTGTCAAAGTCCTCCAGCTTGAAGTGCTCACTGCACAGCATGGGGGACTCACTTGCGGAAACAGCTTCCCTTCTTACAGCTACTTCCCACTGCCTCCTCAACTGTCTCTCTTTGGGAAACCTGTGTGAGAAAAGTTAACTAACCAACTAACTACAGTAAGATTCACAATATGTCAGTCGCACAACCGAAACAAGGAGCTTGTCATAAAAGTTGGTTTGGAGAAAAACGGCAGTATAGATAAGCTAAGACTTATTACTGTTGCCTGGACCAATATGCCGGTGACATTGACATACGATCCAGGGACAAATGCAGCGTCTATGTATGTCTATAGCCGCTTTTCCACCGAAATTACCCAGAACAATTAATACCAGGAACTTTTTTCAAGAGACCATTTGGTTCCTCCAGACCTTTGTTGTCTGCATTTCCATCGCGGTCTAAAGTACTATGAAGATTAGGCAAATAAGTCTGGTGACGTTTGACTGCGCACGACAAGCCATTGGCAAGGATATGAAGCCTCGAAGTATGCTACAATCAAACTGATTATTGGCACAAAGTAAGCTGTTTTTAATGATGTAATGATGTAAAATGTTTGCTCAGCTCATAAAGACATGTAGCAGGCTTGGATTGGAACACAAACCTTTGAATAGCAACAAAAGAATTTGCTGTAACCAAACTGGTGGCTACAGTGATAAGAACAATGTCTCAGCTTCGAAAGCTTTGTAAGTTTTCTGTTGTTAGCTGTAAGAATGAACATACGAGTCTTCGTGTACTCCCAGCATCAGAGCCACTGAAGATGTAGTGGATAAGTTTTATTTTTGAAGGAAATGTGCCCCCCAAAAATGCCTTAAATCATTTTACACCAGACTGCTTTGTGAATGAGGATCAATACAGAGCAGGATTTGCTAAAAACTTGATTCTCAAGCAGGGATCAGTACCAGCTGTTCTTGATCCAGCTTCATAGCCAGAAGTATCGCACTGTATATTTTGTTCATGTTTTCAAATCGCCTTTCCGAATGTGCTCATTAGCTAATGTAGCTAAAGTTACCATTGTTTCTGATTGTATTCATGGAGACCAGAGCTATGTCATTATTTTTATCTTTAACCCAAAAACTCCTTTATTATGCACAATACAGTAAGGTGATTGTCTTTTTGAAAACTTTGTAAGTTTTGGGTGAATTATTTTACACTAGGCTGCTTTGTGAATGAGCTTGTTAGCAAATTCCAAGGCCAGTGTAGTTTCCTAAGCACAAACTGTTCTCTTCCTGAAAGGGGCAGGGAACAGCAGCTCATTTGCATTTAAAGAGACACACATGGAAACAGCGTGTTTTTGCTTCCACCCAAAAAGGGGCATATTGAGCATGGTATAATAAATGATTTGTGGGGTATTTTGAGCTTAAACTTCACAGACACATTCATATCACTCATATTACATCTTTTTTTTTTAAAAAAAAAAAAAAAAAAAGCTCAAAATAGGTCTCCTTTAATATCTACACTCCTGGGGGAATTTTTAAAAAATGGACCAAGATAAAAATGGCAAAATTTAGCTTTTAATGATCTTAACAACAAATAATTTATCAGGAAATTAGCAAGAATTAAACAAAGATGAACTACCTTAGTATGGGATAGCTTTTCTCTTTCATTTCTTTAAATGTTAATCCTTGTGGGTAAACTTGTGGACTACTTTTTATTTTATTTTATTTTATTTTATATTTTATTTTATATGTTATTTTATATTTTATTTTATTTATTTTCTTTTTGCTTCATTTTAATTTTGTACACCCAGACATAGAATTTTACATCAAACATTTTAATCATTATCATCTGTTTCTAGCTTTTCCCCAAACAGTTCACTGAGGCAAAACTAAACAAGCAAATGGTGGCACAGGAAGTCTCAGTAGTACATTTGTTTACTTTTTGCTCATTTTCTGACCAATGATTTGTTGTTAAACCATTATAAGTGTAATATTTTGCCATTTTGGGCTTGTCCCATTTTTTTGCCCAGGAGTGTATGGTCCTGCTTTCCACAATATTAGTTTTTGATACCTAATGAACCTGATGAAATTACTAAGTTGGAATTTTCTGACATAGTCTATTTGTTTTCATTTACAGTTATAGGAAAAAGAAGGTACACCCTCCTTCAATTCTGTGTTTTCACTGTACATTGGTGAATTTCAAATTGTTTGGAGATGGCCCTATAACCCATCCCAGATTGATAAGCAGCAACAATTGCTTCTTTGGCTGATGTCATTTCTCCTTGGCATGATGTAAACACACACCTGAGTGCTCCAGAACACCAAACTGCCAAATGTTCTGCTTTTATAGATGTAGTCACACTTCATGATGAATCTTGTGTGCTTCATTAGTAACACCTGGCTGTTAATTACTCTCTTAATTATTGTGGAAGTAGGAAGGGTGTACTTATTTTTTCCCACCTGGTTTCTGAATGTTTGCTTTCTATTTTGGAGGGGAAATGACTACATATTGAAATCTGTTGTGTGTTTTTGTGTCACCTGAGGTTATTTATTTATTTATTTATTTATTTGATAATAGTAGTTTTTAAGGACCATTTAGTTATTTAGGCCCTGATAAATATAAACATAGTACTGAAGCAGGGTGTACTTTCTTTTTTCCCATTAATGTAGATAAAATATTATACTTCTACATTGCCCATCGTCAGTTATTGCTAATGAACACCAGAAGGGGTTTATATAACAAATGAAATGCTTCAAACATAAAGAAAAATGTGTTGGTTTAAATAATTGACTTGCACTGCAGGAGGCCATTATGCTCCATGGATATTTCTTAATAGGGATTTAGCATGCAACATGCCAGCTGTAAGAATCCAAGCTCAAAGTCACACCGATGATAGCAATAGTAATTTAAACTGCACGGTTTAATCCTTGAACATGTGTCATATCCACGTTTAGCTGCCTCTGGGCCTGACTGGGATAAGCAGGAGAAGGTAAAATGATGATTTACTTGTAAATAAACAATTTTTGTCTGTGCAAAATAATAGTAAGGGCTGGGGATGTTTCATGAGAATCTGAAGGAATTAGTAAAAATACTAATGAATTAATTTTATATATAAGTTTAACCTTTTTGTCACGAAACAGGAATGGAGGCAGAAGCAATTGCAGTTAAGAGCTTCTGTCACAGTGCGAGACGTAAGGGAGTGGAATACGGAAGCAGGTGCAGGTAAAGATGTTTTTATTTAAAGGAGACAGGCAGATAAATCCAAATCGTGAAATAGAGGCGTAGTCAAAAACAGGTAATGGGTCGGTGATTGGCAAACAGGCATGAATGGGGGAAAAGCAGGAATTGAAGTCACGGTCACTGGAAACGGGGTCAAAACACAAAACATGACTGGGAACTGGGAGCGGAAAACACCAGCGTGGTCTAAGTAAACTAATCCAACTTTAATCCAACTTTAGTAAATCTATCCAGGTACGTAACATTAACTATCAACAATTTAACTATAATACTCCTTGAGGTGTAATGGGAAACGAGAGGTATTTATCACGAACATAATCAGTGTTAAGCGCTGACAGCTGAAAACAATTAAGAAACACCCTTGAACAACAACCAATGACAAAACAGGGAGGAGACAGAACAGAAACAAAACACACGCACATGTCCACAGTAAACAATGTCACAGTTATAAACATACGAAGAGCATGCACTCGTAGACAGGTGGCTAGTGGCTAGCATGTTTGCCTTGCACCTCCAGGATTGGGGGGTTCTATTCCTGCCTTATATGAGCAGAATTATATGTTCTCATCGTATTTCAGGGGTTTCCTCCAGGTACTCTGGTTTCCTCCCCCAGTACAAAGACATTGTAGGCATTGTAGGCTGATTAACATTTCCAAATTGTTTGTAGTATTTATGAGATTGTGCCCTGTGATTGGTTGGCACCCCATCCAGGGTGTCCCCTGCCTTGTGCCCTGAATCCCCTGGGATAAGCTCCAATTTCACAGCAACCCTGTGTAGGATAAGTGGTACAGAAAATCACCATCTATTAGTAATTATACAAAAACAATGACAAGTTTTGGTACTGTACACAAAAACATTTGGATAAAGAAAAATATTATAATGTTATTTGGTTTTCTTCTTTTAGATATAATTAAATCTGATGTTCTAAACCTTAATCTCACAGTTATTTTATAAAGTGTATAAAGTGAGAGTTTTTCCCTTACTCCTAAAGTATTTAATCGTACAAGGAATGTTTGGTGTCTGAAGTTTGCTGCTTTAATTTTGTGATCTGAGCTATACAGCTGATGTAACTAACAAGTAAGGTATAATCACTCATAGCTATTAGGTAAGCATCCTGTGAACAACATTTGTGAACATAGAAAAATTTAGCACATTTTATTTTCCAATACCTTATTCTAGTAAGAAAATATAGTTGGGCCCAAAAGTCTGAGAGCACTAGTGAAAATGCTTCTATTTTGCATTCTTTTCTAATTTAATACAATAGTTTTCATTACAAATTATATTACGGACAACAACCTGAGTGAAATGTAGACTCCTAGCATTTGTATATGTCCCCATTTTGCTTTAAATTCCATCGGTGTGTCATCTGAACACGTGCTTCAATAGAAGAGATTAGACATGAGGAAAATCGGACCTTTTGTACAAAGCCGTTAACGTGGTCAATATCACACATTGGATTACATGTAAATAGAGACCTATAAATAGTGCAGAATCTTGGATATTAAATATTCTTGATATTATAACATTCTAAAGCTTTCTGTTTATTTCTAATTTTAAATGAATAAATAAATAAATAAATAAATAAATAAATAAATAAATAAAAAATACCAGATTTTCATTATCTACTACACAGAGACTGTATTGGAATAATATCAGCAAACTGGCATAATTTTACAGCGTGACTTTGGGGTTCTTCAGTCTGTGTGGCATGAAGATTTATTTGACGGTCCAGGCAAATACATATGCATGTCACACTCTTATATAAGATTAAGTGTGAGAAATCGGATTATTGAAACCCTGTGATTAGTGCGCAAATGTACTGAATCTGGCATGTGTAAAGCAGTTATATAATTTAGCTGGTATTTGTCGTAAGTGTGAAGAGTTTTAAAACATAAAATGGCACAAAAAAAAAAAGAAGGAAAAGAAATAGAACAAAAGGTTATGTATCTAACCATGGTTCACCGGTTGAGTAGAAGACCAATAAAGCCACCTGGGTCACTCAGCTGACAAGAATAGCCTGAGGACTAGCATGACTTACAGTAGCTGGGACCTTTTATAGGCCACCACGTGAGATCACGGTCGCAAGGTGACAGCATTGCTGTTTGAACTCATCAAGGAAATGCGCAAACAGAGAAACTCCACTGGGTATGAAGTAAACCACCCTAGTAGTCCTCTACTCAGATGTAGAACCATGCTTATACACTGTATGTAACCATCCATTTCCTGTTTTTTTTTCCCTGGTTGTTTTTGACTAGCTGCGACACACTGTGAATCCAGGACTCTGGGTGGATTGTAAAGTTGTATCCCGTGGGTTGGGGAAATGAATACATAAAAATAAATAAATAAATAAATATTTTCAAATACACAGCATATTTAATACTTAAACACATAAATCCACTTTTGTAGGACACATTATTGACTTTCACACACTGAAAGTGTGAGAAGCAGAATATTGTGATAATTTACTCTATACTGATATTGCAGCATTGTATGTCATTTATAATCATAAACCTTGTGAATCTTGAGGTGGTAAACTTACAATGTAATGTTTTTTTATTGCCTTTGCACTAAAATTTTCATTTTACTACAGTTTATCTGTGGTTCCATACACTACAAAATATTATAACTGTAGCCCAGTGTAGAGCAGTGTCTGTTATAAGTCAGATCCCGATGTCTGATGTGCTGATATTTGATTTATTCAGTAAGTACAGTGCATAATCAAGGACTAACCAATGCTTAACATTAGATTAGTGAGTAAGCTTAAAGGGAGATGAGGTGCAACGAGAAAGAACACTGAACATCAGTGCTCACTGATTTAGCCAAAGAGGTTATTTCATATGTTTCATTTCATATAGGCCCTGTTCACACCTGGCATTAACATACATCCTGGGTGATCAGCTAAGTACGGGTGTGACTGGGGTCCAATGTGTCTCAAAGATGCATTGGGATCGGATTGCTAAAACCACATTCGGAGGTGGTCTGGGGCATGTACTGTGGGAGAAATAAGCACTGGATGAGTCAACATTTTTTTCACTAAATATATTTCCAATGAGGCTATTCACATGAATTTTTCCACCAGACATCAGTATTAACTCAAGAAATCAGCAAATATAAAGAATTCACAACATTAAAGTCCATAAATAATGTTATGTGTAATAAAGTGGAATGACACAGGAAAAAATTATTGAACATGCTAAGAAAAAGCAGTTCTCCAAGGCAAGGTAACACAAGGAACCAGCTGAAATCCATAAGTGATTATACTCCCTATCTGTGCAAATTAATATCAGCTGGGTTAGTAAATTGATGGTCTATAAAAAGGCTTTTCGTTACCAAGGTGTCACACAAGAAATAGCTCATGATGGATAAAAGCAAAGAGCTCTCCCAAGACCTTTGGAAGCTTATTGTTGTAAAACATATTGATGGAATCGGATACAGACATATTTCAAAACTTCTGAATATTCCAGTAAGCATCATTGGGGCCCTTAGTGGAAACAACATCACTCCATCATCAACCGGCCATACACAGGAGCTCCTTGCAAGATTTCTAACCAAGGATTCAGAAGAATAGTCAGAAGAGTAGCCCATGAGCCAAGGACCACTCAAAAAGAGCTCCAGAAACACTTGGAGGCAACAGGTGCCATCAGAGAAAACAATAGGCACTGCACTCCACTGCTCATGCCCACCCCGCAAGACTCCATTACTAAAGGAAAGGCATGTTGGAGCTCATTTAAAGTTTAAAGTCATACTACACCATGTTTGGAGAAGAAATGGCACTGCACATCACCCTTAAAACACTATACCAACCATTGTATACATACCATGAAGTTTGGTGGTGGAAGCATCATGATGTGGGGCTGTTTTTCATCACAAGGTACTGGCAGACTTCATATAATTGAAGGAAAGATGAATGGAGCCCTTTACCGGGAGATTCTTGAGAAGAATCTGCTGCCATCCACCAGGATGATGAAGATGAGACGTGGGTGGACCTTCCAGCAGGACAACGATACAAAATATACAGCAAAGGAAACTCTCAATTTGTTTCTTGAATCCAATTGAACAAGATTTAAAGACAATATTTTTAGAAGAATGGGCCTAAATCACACCTGAATACTGCGGCTGATTAATTTCTTCACAGGGGAAGGGCCTTGAAGCTGTCATTACAAACAAAGGATTCTCCACTAAGTATTAAATAAATTTCAGTTAGCATGTTCAATATTTTTTTCCTGTGTCATTCCACTTTATTACACATAACTTTATTTATGGACTTTAATGTTGTAAATTCTTTATATGTGTGGATTTCTTGAGTTAATATTGATGTCTGGTGAAAATTAATGTGAATAACCTTATTGGAAATATATTTACTGAAAAAAATGTTGACGCGTCCAATACATATTTCCCCCACTGTATGGCCATATCACATTTGTAGTGTGAATATGAAAGCATCTCAGTGTGTCACCGACACCAACAAAGGACCAACTAGTTGATTGCATAATTGCTTAACCGGAAAACATCTACTCATTGCAAAACTGTTTGGAAAAAGTGTCGAACAGTAGAGTTCTCTGTTGCTAGGCTAATGGATAAAGACGATGCTATAACAGCACAGAAGAAAGCACTTGCTTTTCATAGTTTCATTTGCGTCTCATCTTTTATCCATTTATAAGTTTGGTTAACAGGCCACACGATTAAATA
Source organism: Ictalurus furcatus (assembly GCF_023375685.1). Taxonomy (NCBI): domain Eukaryota; kingdom Metazoa; phylum Chordata; class Actinopteri; order Siluriformes; family Ictaluridae; genus Ictalurus; species Ictalurus furcatus. The sequence continues at coordinate 9,414,680 of NC_071260.1, read as the reverse complement.
CATATGAAACTGTCCATGTACATGAGATAGGATTCGCAGAACACTTCTGTCTGAAAATAAATACAGCAGAAGACTGATGTAATAAATGTTCGTGACAGCTTTTCCGAGTGGAAATGATGTATGAAATCCAAACACAAGTGGTCATTGGAGACTCATTCATAATGCCAGGTGTAAACAGCTATGCGTCTCAGCTGTCCACTTGCAATCCAATCAGCCAGGCCGCATGTTAATGCCAGGTATGAACGGGGTCTTCGTTTCCATATGTTTTCCTAGACAAATTGCATGATAGTGTAGCATCAACAGTCAACAGAGAAGTGTTTGCACTGTTTTCTTCCATGCAATGCTGTTCTGTTGTCTTTTCTACTGTACTAGTCTTTTATGCATTGTCCTGTGTATATATTGTCCTATGTATATTTTTTGTATATATTTGTCTTATGCTGTTCTGTACTTGCACTTCATGTAGTCCTGAGTAATGCACTATTTCTTTGCAGTATGTTCCACTGTGCTCCTAAAAAAACATCATTTCATTCCAATGAATATAAGTTATATGGCAAAATTGGAAAATGACAAGACTAGACTTCATTTGGTGCTTTGACATCTGCTGCTCATTCATTTGTTGCCTTACAACAAAGAGTACATCTACTTTGTTGTTGAATTGCAATCCAACCAAATGCAACCACAACCCAACACAACACTATAGAGTAGAGTTTATAGATTGAAAAATACAAAGATCCCAAACATATTCAAATGTTATGCCCCTACAGAGTTTTTGGATGTGGCAAATTCACCACATTGAAGAATTTTTTCATTATTCTTCTGACAATTGGTTGCCATAGACAATGGGTAAACAATAATGTAGCCTTTCTCCCAGCTCCAAACGGATCCAGAGTAGACTCCTGTTCTATGTACAGTTTCACATCAAGGACATACAATTCATTAATTGTGCACTGAATAGGACACATGGGATAATTTGAGGACTTGAACACAGGAATGCCATCGGTATTCCATATTAATGAGATGTTGTTTCTGTCCCTTAACAACTGCATCAGAGTTGCCACTTGTTATATTACACCTAGGAACTCAAAGTTTGTGAAGATCATTTTCAACTGATGTGTAAATTACGAAACCAGGCAATTTAATACTTTTTACTAACATAGCTTTTCCTTTCACACACTGAACAGAATACATTTCCATCTTTTACTGTGCCAGTGTGTTAATTACTGCATATTTTACTTGTACTATAATATTGATGCATTTCTGAAAGCCTTGTTGAAAAGGTATCTTTTGTAGCAAAACATTTGTCTGGTAAATGCATCTGTAGCAGTCATTAAAGTTTGAGACACTGGATTTTTTGTATAACAAGGGTGCAGTTTGAGGCCCTGTTTACACTAGTGCGTTTTTGTTTTAAAACACATAACTTTTGCTACAGTTACACCTGTCGTCTACACTACTCCGGCATATTCGAGTCTCGAAAATGGAGACTTTTGGAAATGCCAAAGACCCCGGTTTAGTTTGAAAACCCCGGGCTTGTGTTTCTGTGTAAACAGACCAAAACAAAGACTTTTGAAAACGAAGGTGTGGCTGCCCAGATTCGCCCCGTGATTGGGTCTTCTGGATCATTGTGAATCCTCCTTGATTTGTCAAGCCCCTACCATATGACCATTACGCTACCATTACGCATTAAGCCCGTTCCATATGACCACTGAGCATATACACAACAAGACAGAGACTGAACCGCAAGCTTTGCTGTTTTTGTTGTCATTCTTAGCAGCCATTGTGCAGTTAAATTCTGTATTTTATAATACTGCAGCTGCTACATGCGCAAGAGGCAAGCTATGATTAGAGCAATCGGCAACAAATCTCATTTCAAGTGGCGTAAGCCCTACATGGAACGCCGGTTTGGGGTTAGACCAAAAGAGAGCAGAGAGCGGAAGGGGAAACGAGTGAGACATGTGGTGACAAGGTTTCTTGCCCCATAAGCCGTTTGAGCAGCCCACATTAAGAGCAGCAAAAACATTCTACATTAAAAAGAAACAATATTCTTTATTGTTTTATTTCATGTATTTCTGTTTTTACCATGATGTATCGTTTATGTTTTCACTGCAATGTGCCAGTGTACTAATGTTACAAATAAAGTGAATTATTTGAATTTGTATCGAGTTTGATTAAGTACACACTAGTGTACATGCTTTCCTCGATTATCCATATTTATCAGAGACAGAGATCATGAGATCAGAGATTGTGTCTGAAACACAGCGGAAACGCCAGTGTGGACGAGGATCGTTTTCATTTTAAAACGCCGTTTTAAAACGAAAACGCACTAGTGCAAACAGGGCCTCAATGCCAAGACACAGCTAAAACCTTCCACATATTCAGCTTCACACCTGGCCATCAGCATCTTGTTTTGATTCACTTTATACTAAAAACATCTGGGTTATGCATGTAACCCTGTTCCCTGAGAAGGGAATGAGACATTGCGTTTTTTAGCATAACAGTATGGGAGCGCCCTTGCGTGTGTGACCGGTATCTGAAGCTTGTGTAAAATCATGCCTCTACTTATAGGCCTGCTATGATCAGGTGACGTGGCAATTGAGCGCGCCACATGATATACATATGGCACCTGTGAACCGCGCCGCCAGTCTCTATTATCTGAAGCGAAGACGCAATTCACAGGTCTGCCCTGGTATGACAAAGCTATGTAACGCGTCATTCCCTTCTCAGGGAACAGGGGTACATGCGTAAGCCAGATGTTCTCTGAGAAGGGAACTTTGACGTTGCTTTTAGCATAACAGTATGGGAATGAGAATACCCACTCTGTCATACCGAGGGTACGGCCTGTTCAAAAAGACCCAAGCCCGAGGGTCACTGCAAGACACTCGAGCCCAGGGTGGAATGAATATCCAGGCTGTAATAACGAATGAATGTGTGTGGCGTAGACCACCCTGCAGCAGCACACACATCCTGTAAGGATACCCCTTTGGACAAAGCCTTCGAGGAGGCGACTGCCCTAGTGGAATGAGCCCTTATGCCCAGAGGCATAGCGAGACCGCGTGCCTCGTGAACAATAGAGATTGCTTCCACTATCCAATTAGACATGCGTTGCTTTGACACAGCATCGCCTCTACTGTCGCCACCAAAGCCGACCAGCAGCTGCTCTGACTTACGCCACTGGCCAGAGCGGTGGATGTAAGTACAGAGAGCCCTCACTGGACACAGTTAGTGCAATTTCTCTTGTTCCGGTATGAGGAACGAAGGAGGGCAGAAAGCCTGCAACACTACTGGTTGGGCCGCAGATGTAGGCACTTAGGAATATAATCCGGCCTAGGATATAGGAAGGCCTTGGATAATCCAGGGGTAAAGTCAAGGTAGGAAGGGGCAACAAAGAGCTTGTAGATCTCCTACTCGCTTGAGAGATGTCAGGGCCAGCAGAAGAGCTACCTTAAGAGTCAGAAGCTTCTCAGAGGCTGACTCTAGGGGCTCAAATGTGGCACCTGACAGACCTTCCAGGACCACAGAAAGGTCCTAGGAAGGTATGCGTGGTCTGCAGATGGTCCTCAGCCACCTGACCTCACACATAAAACTCGAAGTTAGAGGATGTTGCCCCACAGAGGCTCCATCAATAGGGGCATGGCTGGCTGAAATGGCGGCCACGTAGACCCTGATTGTAGGAGGAGCCAACCCCACTGAGCAATGTCCTTATAAGAACTCCAGGACTGTAGCTATTGCACAGTTCGCTGGGTGTAGCTGATGTTCCACACGTCATGAGACAAAAAGTTGCCACTTGAGCACATACAATTTGGTGATCAACACATGGTTTGGTCAACACATGGTGATCTCTCAATTGAGGAAGAAAGAATTTCAGTGCTAGAAACCTGGCCTGCATTTCTAGGAAATTTATATGCCACTCAAGATGAGGGCCTCTCCAGAGACCGTGAGCTGGGCAGCCGTCTAAGACCGCGCCCCAGCCCGTGAGGGAAGTGTCTGTCATTACCGTCTTGCGATAAGGAGACACGCCTAGAGTGTGACCCAAGGCTAGAAATTGAGACACTTCCAAATTCTCAGAGCACATAGGCATTGCCATGTGACACTGATTACCCCCAACTTTTCTGCCACCACTGAAACGGTCTCCTGTGCAATAGGCCCAATGGTATGATGTTGGCTGCTGCTGCCGTAAGCTCCAACAGTCTCTCATAGAGACTGGAGGGAATGCCCAGATCCAGCTTTATCTTGCACAATGTTAATAGGATTGACCCTACACATGTTGGGGATAAAAATGCCCTCATCGTAGTAGAATTCTTACAACCCGTACATGTTCTATGGCCCCTTTGTCCAAAAGGGAATTACTTCCTGTGCTAACATTGGGCTCTTCTCTGTGCTGCACACCTCTGAACCGGGGGGGCGGGGGGGGCAAGCTCTGAACTGGACCCGGTAACCCTTTTCTATGGTAGACAGAACCCATGGAGACACATTTGGCAGTAGTTTCCATGCTGCCAGATGGTCTTTCAGTGATGTTAGCTTTTCCACATTCTGTTGGAGGGAAAGCATCAGATTTCCGTTGCCCTGTGACAACTTGCTGGCCAGAGAAGGCTGAAAACGTGGCATGGCCTTGGCTAGAGCAGGCCCTACAGTAGCACTGGGGGCTATCTGCCCTAACAACCTCATGACAAATAATCAGACATCTCTGTGTTATAAATACGGCTTATGGTTTTCCCCCAGAAGCGTGATATTTTGTCATGCACTTCTGGAAAAAGGGGAGTTTTTGCAGTGTGAGGGATTTATTTTCACTGGGGAGAAAAAAGCTCATCCAGCCTTAGTAATCACTTCAAGTAGCTCTTTATATGCTGCTCTCAGTTTTTAGCACACCCTTCTGGCTCCTCAGAATCAGAGAGGAATTTGTTTTTGTGTGTGTGTGTGTGTGTGTGTGTGTGTGTGTGTGTGTGTTCTTTTTGGCTTTCCACAGTAGAGGAAGATTTGCAACGCGAGCTCCAAAATCCAGCGGAGAGCCGGACCTGGAACACAGAGCAAGAGAGCAAGCAGAGCAAGCTCCTCTTCCAGATCCATACGAGATCCCAGGACCTGACCGCGAGGCTCTGAAACCCAACTCGCTTCGGCTGAGAAGAGAGCGAGTCGCGAGTGGAGCTGCCTAAATGTAAGGCGCTCACAATGTGCAGAGTCAGATCTCTCAAGGGCTGCCCTGGCGTGCTCCACCCATACACACTTCACAGAGAAAGTGTGTCCTTCCTCCCCATGATGAAATAGGAGCAAGGCATAACACACTTCCTGAATTCTCTCACTCATACTGATCTCCTTTTTTTTTTAAAGGGACAGAAAAAATCTGTCTTTTTGTGAGCATTACACAAACAACTGATATGCAGTCCTGCTGAAGATAATAAGGCTGACAGTGCAGTTCACATGTGTCATTTATATATCGCGCGACGCGCTTAATTGCCACATCACCTGATCATGGCAGGCCTATAAATAGGCATGATGTTACACAAGCTTCAGATACTGATACCGGTCACGCGTGAGGGCGCTTTCCCCCACAGCATTTAGCTAACACAACGTGGAGTTCCCTTTGAAAGGGAACTCCTTTGACAACATCTAAGGTAATCTGTACACTAGCATGGTCTACAGCACAAAAATACACTGCAAAAAAAGGATGTCTTATCAAGTGAAAATATCTTAAATATAGTCAAATCTATCTAGCATTCCCTATTATAAGATTACAAAAAAAACTAACAAATATAAGATTATTTAACCTATTTCTAGACATTTTTTTCTCATTTCAAGATTAAAACAGTCTTGTTCTGTTGGCAGACACTTTTGAGCATTTATTCCAAGAAAGAAGCAACATTATGTGACAATAAAACAAGACAATTTCAAGCTTGAAATGAGTAAATGTGGCTAGAAACAGGCTTAACCCTTTCACTGGCATTCCATTCTGCCAGCAGAATGATAATCGACTTATCTGACATTTTCAATCAGTATAAGCAAATGAATAATTTTATCGCTGCACGTCTGTCCAGATTAGTCAGGACACTCTTGGGTTTCTGTAGGTAAAGTATCATGTGTTTAGCTGCTGGTGAGCAGGGTGATGGGAAAGGGGAGGGGTGTGAGACCCCTGCTGGGCAAATAATTCACACCTCTTCACAATAACATTGGTACAGAGATAAAACAGACAGCAAAACTGAAGCTTATTTTTTTTTTTTTTGAGTAAAACACTGTATACAACTGCCACAATACAATTATAACATTTAAACCCAGTAGGCTAGGTAAAAAAAGAAATGCTTATGAAAAATTGCAAATTCTTAAAGCCCTGAGTGAATATATACAAGATATTTTCATTTTTTTTTTTTTTTTTTTTTTAATTGTTGCAGTGTCGGACAACTGGTGTGCTCATATTGTTGGACACCTGACAAAAAAGAAGCATTGTATCTTTAGTTCATCTAATAAAAAAATGTAACAAAATCTCTGGCTTGTGCAGAGCGAATGACTTCACTTTCAAATGGAGGCAGACTCAATTCAATACAGTGTTTTTATTGTCAGTAAAATGCTATTTACAACCTGCCTACCGTATTGAAGAAATGTCTTCATATTTATATAGGGACTACAATAACAGTTCTGGAATGGCATCTCCAGAATGAATGCTAAACAATACCAAAAGCTTCTCTATTTATTGTAATTGTTCAAAGCTCGTGTGACATTTCATTCTGTAAAATGGAGTATATTATATTAAAAAGGAGCTCGTAAATAGAATAAACAACTCAAATTGTAAGAGGTACATGACCAAGTTTCTGGTAAACATATTTGTGAGGGACATGCTGCCCACATGATCATTAAATGGAAAAAAGGCCAACCACAGTAATGGAAACATGAAAGACAACCTGCCAGTGGAGACTGTGAGCTTAATAATAGGTAGGTAGTAGAGAAAATGTAATAGAGAAATACTTAAAAGCAATAATAGTCTTAGCAGCTCAATCTTTACATACACTTAATAAATGTTCAGTAATGTTCAGTGGGCAACAATTTTGTTTTTAACAGTATGTATTCTACTCACTGTAAGATTATCACCTGCCATGGCCAACATGATTTAAAATTATTTAAAATTTTCCCAAACTGAGACATCAATATCAACCATTGATAATGAATGAATAATTCAAACAGTCAAACACCAAAGTGGTAGTGTCAGTGTAACTCTGTCCAACTAGGCAATCTGCAGTTAAAATTAACAATGGGTAATGTTTTCATGTTCCTGGGAGAACTCAATTGAATAAAAAAAAAAAAACTAAAAAAAAAAAAAAGGAAACTTGAATGGGCACGTTTGCCTTGCAACATCCTTCAGGTTTGGGGGTTCAATTCCTGCCTCTGTCCTGTGTGCATGGAATTTGCATGTTTTCCCCATGCTTCGGGTGTTTCCACCCCCAGTCCAAAGATGTGTTGTGGGCTGATTGGCATTTCCAAATTGCCCATATTCTGTGAATGTGTGTGATTGTGCCCTGCGATGGGCTGGCATCCTGTCCAGGCTGTACCCTATCTTGTTCCCTATCCCAAGTTCCCTGGGATAAGCTCCAGGCTCCCTGCAACCCTATGTAGGATAAGCGGTACAGAAAATGGATGGATGGATGGAAACTTGAATCAACAAATGTGCTAATGGGGGCTTGCAGCTGTTTTTAAAGTTTCCAGGTATTTGTCATGATCCGTTGTCTCAGCAAATACAAGCATCATGTCATGTTTTATTTTATTTATTTATTTATTTCAGAAAAAATATATTTTTCAATCAAGACCTGGCCAAGAAGCCAGCAAAGTATATAGTCTACTAATCTACTTTAAATTTGAAATCAATCGAGCTTGGTTGAAACCACTGTGCACACTTGTACATCTGGCACACCTGTAGCAGGAAATGATAGACAGGAATGTTGTGTCCTTGCCAAAGAGAGCATGAGTCCAGCAGCTGGTGACACTGCCAACGAAAACATGCACTCCTGAAAGATAGGACCGATGATTTTTTTTTAGTTTGACAAAGTTCCAGTTTCTAGTGTTTGTGTGTGCTCATTTTGGCCACTGAGATTTTTGTAGCCTCTTTGAGTTAGTTGGAATGTTGGTTCGATTAAAGATGGCAGTTAGTTCCAAAATTTCTGCCTTATGTAATCTAAAAAAGTATCTAATAAGTATGGTTTTCAAATCATACCTTGCAACAAAGAGAATCTGTCAGCTAATGATGTGTAGGTTGAACGTATAATAAATCTAATTTTATCCATGCAGTGAAAGTTTAAAAAAACAAAAAACAAAAAAAATGGTTCTGTTCTGGTTAGTGAAATACAAGCAATAAAGTATGTGTAACAACTTATCAAATAATTGATCAAATGAACAATAAGGGTATTGTTCAAGAAAAAAAATTGGAACAAGATTAAAAGATTAGGATAGGATTTATTCTTTTTTTCTTCTCAATTTTATTTTTTATTTGTATTTCAGCAGACTATTAACTATCATCCACATTTTTTGAGGGTTAACTCATCACATCTTAAAGAAGAGTGAAGCACAAAAATAACTCATACTCAAACACAGACAGAGGCTGGACGTCAATACCAGTCCACCAGTCAGTCTCTTTGTAAACATGAGTACCTGTCATGAGGGATTGGGAACTGATAACAAAAGTAACAGATATCCTCCCAGTCATGTAATAGTGTATTCACAGTGGGAAGTTGGGTTTCTGTGGTAAACATCATGATGCCAGTTATGCCTAAGACTCTCGATATCACAGTCTATAGCTTTAAACCTCAGTATTGTACCATGATGTGTTATTGATGTTGATATTTACTGATATTTCATTTTACTAAGTATTGCCATCATACTCATTAATACTAGTGCCAAACATTTCTCCAATCCATTTCTCAGTCAACTGGTCAGCTGGTACAAAAGAAGAATAGAATTGTGTGATTTCAGAATCTGGTGATATTTAGGGCCCAGTTGTTCAAAAAGTTTATTCTGGATCAAAATGATTTCACAATCACATGTTTTGCTATCCAGGATCAAGCAATCCATCTTACTTTTGTGTAAATTTTTCAAAGCAACATCGGATTGGATCACCCTTATCCAGATACAATGGTTTCACGATTACCAAATCCGGATTACTAGTGCTCTAAATCAGACTACATATCACACTGTAGGCTTACTAGCTAAAGAACAACAGGTACATTAGCCAGCATGGGGTCACTTTAAGTGGTTTTATTTGAAGAGACAGAAAACAGCACAATAAAACAATACAAACCCTTCCTTTTTCAATTTATTTTAAACAGTCAGACCAGTCATCAGTTTTCTGACCCACTACAAATAAATACAAGCAAACAATACATACATTATTCACAAATACAATGGGGATATGTCCAACAGTTAAGAAAATAAGAATGTTCAGAGTTCTTCATGTGTGGAGAGCCATAACGGATCCATTTGTTAGAAACTACTTTTAACTGGTTCATCTCTGATGATTGTGTCATTGTAATTAATATACAGTGACAAATAACAGAGAAAATTAAATATATTATTTTTGTCTGATATTGACAGCTGCTTGAGGGATTATTTATGGGGACAAAATAATTTTTCTTTTTTACTTTACTGCACTGTAAGCTTAATTGGTAGCCTAATGCATACTTTATCCACTTTATCATGGTAATGGTTAAACAAATCAAATGTAAAATATAAATAAATGTATATTGTTGTATTATTTAACTAGTTTTAAAGTTCTATTACATTTTGCTCCTGAAATCCTCCCTGAATCCACCCTTCTGCTGGGATCAGGATAATCCTTATTTTTTGGATAACAGGTATCCCAATCTTACTAAAAAAATTTTGAACAACACATATTGGATTTTTGATCCAGATCAAAAGCAAGATTGGATTACATGATCTAATCTGATTTCAAAATCCTTTTTTTTTTTTCATTTGAACAAACGATTTTCACGATTAGATCCAATCCAGTAGCCAAAATCTGATCAGATTACTTTTGAACAGCTGGGCCTATGTGTCAATAAAATCAGATAGTGATCATTCTAAATGCCCATCTTGAAAGGGATCAGGAATGTTGCAGTAGCATTGATCTATAAACCTGCTATTGAAACTGTCCAAATATCTACATAATTAAAATCCCAAATATACATCCATTTTCTGTGCCGCTTATCCTACACAGGGTCACAGGGAGCCTAGAGCCTATCACAGGGGACTAGGGACACAAGGCAGGGGACACCCTGGATGGGGTGCCAACTAGCACACACACTCAGACACTACGGACAATTTAGAGATGCCAATCAGCCAACAACATAGGTTTGGACTGGGAGAGGAAACCGGACTACCTGGAGGAAACCCCTAAACCACGGGAAGAACATGCAAGCTCAGCACACACAGGGCATAGCACTGTCTCCATCAGTAAACAGTGTATAAATTCAACAAAACAGACTTCATGTAAAAACTGTAATGAATTTTCCTGGTTACACAATTGCACTATTTGACAATGTAGTATTAGTTAATTTATAGAAGGGATTTATTTCTACTCATACTATCCGGTGTCACCTAGATGAGGATGGGTTCCCTTTTGAGTCTGGTTCCTCTCAAGGCTTCTTCCTCATATCATCTCAGGGAATTTTTCCTTGCCACTGTTGACTCTGGCTTTCTCATTAGGGATAAATTAATACATTTAAAATCTATATCCTGAATTTATATATTTCTATAAAGCTGCTTTTGGGACAAGTCATGAAAAGGGTGATATGTATACCCTTGGATCTACCCTAAATTCAAACTTAAGCATGAACACAACTTTGCAAGCCCAAGCATATCAATTTCTTTTATTTTCTTTTATTCTAGATCTGGATAGAAAGCTGGGGAAGCAGCTGTGTGTGCACTTCCCATATCTGGATCAACTAATGGTGGTCTCATCCACCCTTGGGAGTGATTGTCAGGGCATATCTGCTCCTCTCCATGAGGCCACATTGTCACACACCATGGATTAAATGCATGCTCTGGAATTTGAAGGCTTTCCTTCTTACACACACACACACATTCCACCCACCCACCTTTCAAGTCAGCTGTGCTAATCTGTGGCAAACAATTATGGTGTGTACGAGGGTGTATTCCAGGGGTATTCTCAGGGTTAGGGATTAGGGTTAGACTTAGACAATCAACTTTTTTTTTATTTGCCACCGGAGGATATTCCCTGAAAAAAAGATTGCATTCTGTCCTCTGGTGGCTCTTCATGTAATTATACATATGTGTTGGTAAGTGGTGAAACAATACTGTCATGCTGTTATTTCAAGACAAGAAAGCAACCTCAAGTATAGCACGGCTATATTTGATTCAGCTGTAATAAGGACTGACACTAATGCAATTTGTCCAAGTCTGTCTTACCTCGATCCAATTAATTCTGCATTTCCATGACATGCATTTTATGATGTCGTGACCTCAATAATTCTTCATGATTCCAGTATGAAACCTTTCGCGTAAGGTCCCTTCACGCAGTGTCAGCTCAGCAGCATAACATTTTGATCATGACTTTTGAGCAAGTCTCCTTTCCCCAGTCTCTGCTGATCTTGGGCTGATCTTTTCAGAAGGTACAAAACACAACGGATGGCTATAAAGGTCAAAAGTGAGTACGGCAAAGAACATCACCCTAAGGATGACAGAGTGTGATCCATTTGTAGAAGTTTCTCTACAAATTGTCTGCCAACACCGCAAAACTCCATACTTCACGGAGCAAACTTCTGACTCTAATTAAAATAAAGAGGATTTGTATGCACTTCTAGACAGACTTTGAATTCGAAACCTTTGTGAAATAAATGAGAAGCAACTCACATTCAAGTTCTTTGAGCTCTCTGAGGTAATCGAGGTAATTAGGTATGAAATCATCCATGCAAGGCTTGTTGCATTTTGTGCTCCAGGGTGAAGGGGGTTGGGAATTAATCATATTGAAGACTGTGATTAAGTGGGCTGGTGGATTGTGGGTCATAAAAGCCAACACAGTTGTATAATAAGACTTCTTGCCACCATGGATGATGCTGTTTTTCATTATAATGTTCAATTTAACTGCAAGACATTAATGACTTCATTGGAGGTGGTGTTTGGGGGAGTTCTGAACACTGAAGGAGCAAGTTTGACAAGCAGTGCTATACTGGGTAATAAATGAAATATTCTGACTAAAAATAATACTCATCCTCAAGAGGTTCTTGCAAGAGCAAAGTTCATATGATGTTGCATAATAAGTACCAGTTTTAGGAAATCGGACAACACCTGAGCTATATGTTAAAAGAAAAACAAATCTTTGAGTTCCCATACAGCTGTCTGCTCTAATCACACATGGAATCACAAAGATCATGGCTTTAATGATGATATATGATACACTGTGGTAGATTTAGTCCTAGTGAGCCACACAGGTGCATGCAGATGGAGGTGAGTGGACTGGGCTGAGTGCCAGACAGAACCTCCATCTGGGTGGCCGAGTGCCATAGCTGTCTAAGCAAGTCTAGAGAGGTAAACAGAGGTGCTAAAGAAAGACAACTGTAGCACACAAACACACAGGTCCTACATTCCAATACTGCATTGAAGACTTTCATGTCAACGTCCCGGACAACCCAGTACATGTTATTCAATAGGAATGCTTCAGTATTTGTTTTATTTTTTGGCATAATTTTGGCATAATCATGTTGACTTGGTCACCGTTTAAACCTCAGTTAAGCTGATAACAACAAGAAAGATTTTCATTACAAATACCATTACAATACCATCAGCTAACCATTAAAACCATTACTGGTCCTTAATGGTATCCATTAGACATAACATGCCACCAACAGAAGGCAACAAATTACCAGTAGAGACTCACAGGGACCATTACAGTTTCCATTAAAACCAATAAAATTGCCACTATAACCATTAAAACCATTACAAATCCTATGAGGGTTTCTATTGATCTCTGCTGCTGTCTTCAAAGCTTTTTTTTTTTTTTTGTAATTTCTATATAGACAGGTTGTATATGACAGAACTAAATAAAACCATGTTTTTCTTCCATTTTTGTGTCAAACAGTAATTGTAGTTAGGAATAGAAGTTGTGAGTGAGGAAGTTAAAAAAAGAAATTGTGGCTCCATGTTGCACACATATTCACTCATTGGCCAATTGGGGATCATGCTCATGCGCAGACAGCCTTAGCATTCAAGTGAAGATATAGCGATATGGCAGCCAGTGAGAGAGCTGGTTTTTCCACTCCGGCTGAACAATGTCCTAAAATGAAATTATACAGTGTGTGTAAAAAAGCAACACCTTGGCAATTTACAAAGCTTGTGAAGCAGCTCAGCAAAAATATACAACAGAACAAATGCATAAGAGCATATAACTAAAACAAATAATATAAAAACTATTTAAATTTGTTCTATGGTCAAAACTAACATTCCAAACACACATAACTGAGGAATTTTTTTGCAACTGTAATTTAAGGCCAGATTTTTATTCAGTGTACTATGTTCATAATATTTTAGGGCTGTTTATTTATTTATTTATTTATTAAATCCTGTATTATTCTGCTACTGCAAGAAGTAAATTATAAAACGTTACTGACATTTTTTTATTTTTATTGTGACTTTTACATAATCTTTTCATTATTTGTCACGTTTCAAAGGTACATGTGGAAGTGTAACGGGTATAGAAAACACTCCTTGAATTTGATGTGTAGAATTACACAAAAAGGATTTGTACCTGGTGTGACTGTCTGTTTGTGTGAGTGCTTTTCCTTTTAATTATCGTGATGTCATTGATTTGTGTAATTTCCTGTTTTGGCTCCTCCTCTTCCCTTTTGCATTATGGATGAATGGCAGAGGTAGGATTTTATTTAGCTCTGTTTTATCTAATTTCATCTTTATTTAAATCATCACTTATATACTTATTTACTCATTTTAATTTGTATGTATATTGCTATTTTGTTTATCTATGTGATTATTTTTGTTGTTTTACCCTTTTTTTTTGAGTTTTGTTTCAACATGTGCTTCTTCCCCTTTTTGCATTATATGATGAATGGGAGAGGAGAGGGAGTGAGTGAGTGAGTGAGTGAGTGGAGAGATTAAATGAGAAGTTGACCCAGTTGCCATCCACCTGTTTCTTTCTGGATTAAATAAAAACACAACGCAGACTACAACCAGTTACACTTGGTGCCGCGACCATTTCGGTTCATCAGATCAGCGCTTCGCCGATCTCTCTGGTTGCGTGACGGCTTGCCTGCCTCGCCTGCGTCGACAGTCTTCTCTCCCGGTCTCTTCCTCATCAGTGTCGTTCGTTGCGGCTCCGTGTTCGTGCATAAGGAGGGCGCGCGAGTGAGATGAACAGCGTGTGACATCACAGGACAGACTGTTGAATCTTAAAGGAACGGTAAAGAGTGTAATTTACTTCGACTTTGACCTATTTTTCTCCGGAGTACTTTCGTTCGTCGTTGGTGCATATTAAACAAGAGACTTTGTGATAAGTACACCAGGGCGCTTCAGTGACCTTCGAGTATCGTATCCTTTATCGGAACAGTATATAATAAATGACTGTAGATGCATTTTAAATAAGAAACAGTGCCTAATAACTTGTGTGGTGTGAGAGAAAAAATTATTTTTGTCATGAAAAGGAGTGTTTCAGTTCTTTTTTGATTGATGTCCTCATTCTGATAGTGAACTGTTTTGAGTTAACTTTATTTCATATATTTCCCTGCGTGTATGATGTATACTTGAACATTTGCCAATTGGTTAAGGTTTTGCTGTTTGGGGCATATTCATTCGCAGTCGTTTTTACATTTTATGTGTTTTCACTTTCCATTTTAAACATGTTTGAGGATATTGGCCAAGACAATTTCAGCCCTGTGGAACAATCTGTCACTTTCCCATTGGCAGGGATGGTGGACCCGAAATATATCGCAATGAGGGAGTGTCTGAAATTACTACTCGTTGTTATGGGATAGGGAGAGCCAAAGCTAATGTGGGACTTGACCATGTGCACGCAGTTGGTTCAGTGATTGGTGCTTCTGTAGGTCCAGCAGCTAGCTCTACCCCAATCAAGTGCCCAGATACTGAACGTGTCATTACTCCTGAGTCATTAGGGGACATCATTTCAGATCTGGCTCAGAAAATAGGGGAGAGTATTTTGGCCAGCCTTAACCTTGCGCACCAGCCCAGCCCAGTACAGCCTAATCCACCTTGCCAGTCTCAGCACTCCAGTGAGTGCATTGATGCATCAGGCCTGAAGGTGATAGTACAGCAAGATCCGGCACCTCCACCATTCTTCAGGGGCGATAAGAGTGATTAATTTACTGTGCATGAGTGGGGAGATATGATGTGTGGTTATTTAAACAGAATGAAATGCAGAATGCGAACTGATGTCTCTGATCTCATCATGAGCAGATTGGCTGGCAAAGCGAGGGATGTGGTTAAGGTGTCTCTGCGAAGCCGCCTTAAACTGAGTGCCAGTGAGCTTCCAAGTGCAGTGTTTGACATAATGAAACACAACTTCAGTGAGTTGGCTTACTCAAATATGCCTATGGCTGACTTCTATATTACTGTCCCAAGAGCAGATGAAAGTCCCATGGATTACTGGATACGGCTTAACAAAGCCATAGATGTTGCTGAGGAGCGCTTGCGCACACGTAATAAGAGTGTTGAGGATCCCACTGCTGAAGCTGATGATAATGATAGATGGGGGTCTGCAATGATTTTCGCTGGCTCTATGCTAAAACCACCAAAGATGCCCACCCTCTACCCCATCAAGCTGACTGCCTCGCAGCCTTGGGAGGTAATGCGCTTTTCAGCACCATAGACTTAATTTCAGGATTTTACAACATCCCGCTCCATGAGTCTGACCGACGATACACTGCCTTCATGACGCTAATGGGCTTGTATGAGTATAATCGTCTTCCTCAAGGCCTTTGCAATAGCCCTGCGTCTTTCATGCGCATGATGCTCAACAATTTTGGTGACCTTAACTTTTCCAGTCTTCTCTGCTATCTTGATGACTTGTTGGTCTTTGCAGCTTCTGAACAGGAGGCATTAACGCGTTTGGAGATTGTGTTTTCTCAATTGAGAACCAGCAACCTGAAGCTAGCACCTAAAAAGTGTCACTTTCTAAGAAAACCTGTATAGTTTCTGGGCCATGTGATAGATGGTTCTGGTGTTTCAGCTGATGAGGGGAAGGTGAAAGTCATCTCTGCTTTCAAAAAGGAGGATCTAATGAAGGAAGACGGGATCACGCCTTCACAAAAAAGATCAGATCATTTCTTGGCATGGTCCTGTACTGCCAAGCCTTCATTCCAGGTTGCTCACGTGTTGCTAGACCCTTATTTGGCTTAACAGCTGGCCAGAAACGCTCAGTGAAAGCTGCTGGTTGTCACAAGAGACCGGGCACTTTTCGGGAGTTGAAGCCCCAGGATTGGACCCCAGGCTGTGATGTGGCCTTTGATGAGTTAAAAAGGGCACTTGTTGACAGTGTGGTACTGGCTCATCCAGATTTTAAGCGTCCCTTTCTTCTTTGTACTGACGCTTCATTAGATGGCCTAGGTGCAGTACTCTCTCAGATCCCTGCTGGTGAGGACAAGGCGAGACCAATAGCGTTTGCTAGTAAGGCTTTGAGCCGCAGCCAATCTAAATATCCTACGCACAGATTGGAATTCTTAGTGGGCAGTGTGTGACAAGTTCAGTCACTGGCTTAAAGGCCATGAGTTTACTGTGTGGACGGATAATAATCCGCTAACATATATTATGACCAAGCCAAAATTGGATGCATGCAAGCAGCGTTGGGTATCAAAACTTGCTCCATATTCTTTTGAGATCAAATACGTTCCTGGAAAACTCAACGTGGTGGCGGACGCACTCAGCTGGGATCTGTTTGTCAGGCCAGTGAGTCAACGGCTTTTGTCAGAGCCTTATTCTGAACTGTTGGGACAAGTACGCAGTGTAGAAGATGGAAATGTGCAAGAAGTGTTCCGACTTACCTGCCAACCACAAAAATTAGGAACAGGTCCACTTGATGTTGGGCTGGATACATCAATGTCTGCTGGTGACGTGTCTTCCATTCTGTCCTCCTGTGATGAATGGGAAACAGGAACTGAATGTAGAGAAACATTATTTGCTGAACATCTGACCTCTTTAATCAGTGAGTGGTGACGAAGAAGTGTTTCATTCCCTTTCACTGACAGACTTGCGAGAACATCAGCACAAAGACCCTGTCATTGCTAGAGTGTCTTATTATGTTGGCAGGAAGAGCAGACCATCAAGATGTCAATGTGCCAATGAAAACCTATGCGTGTTGCGGATCCTGAAGCAGTAGGACAAACTTTCAGAGCTTAATGGAATCCTGTACAGAGCCATTAAAGACCCACTCACCAGGCACAAGAAGTTCCAACTTGTTTTACCTAAATCCTTAAAATCTCAGGCACTTTCGGGTGTTCACGACCTGGCCGGTCATCAAGGGCAGCCGCGCACTTTGTCCTTAGCCCGTCAGAGGTTTTTCTGGCTCGATATGGAGCGTGGTGCGGGATTATGTGAGGAAATGTCTCAGGTGTGTCCTCAGCAAAATTCCAGAACCTGCAGCGAGAGCCACTTTGGAGAGTATTAAAACCGCAGCCCTGTTGGAGCTTGTATGCATCGACTTCTGGTCTGCTGAGGATTGGACCAACAAATCTTTGGATGTTTTGGTGATCACAGATCACTTCACAAAGCTAGCGCATGCGTTTCCATGTCAGCACCAGATGGCGAAAAAAGTGGGTAAGAAACTGTGGGATGTTTTTTTCTGTGTCTATGGATTTCCCCAACGCATCCATTCTGAACAGGGGGCTACCTTTGAGAGCGAGCTGATTGCCGAGCTTCTTGAACTGGCTGGCATCGACAAGTCTAGGACCACTCCTTACCACCCGATGGGGAATGGTGGTACCGAACATTTCAATAGGACATTAGGAAACATGTTGAGGTCCCTTCCACCTATGTCTAAGCAGAAGTGGCCACAGTTGGTACAGACCATGACTTTTGTGTACAACTGTACAGCACACGAAACAACAGGTTTTGCCCCTTTATACCTAATGTTCTGTAGAGTGCCAAGGTTGCCAGTTGACCTCATGTTCCAAAGTGTTTTGCGGGATACGTCTGTGACTATAATGTGTATGTGAAATCGTTAGTCAGCGACCTCCAGTCTGCCATGATGTTAGCGCAAAAGAATTCTGCTGTGGAGCAAAGACACCAGTCCAGCCAGTACAACAAGAGTTAAAGGCCTACCTCTAGCCGTTGGTGACCAAGTGCTTGTGGCTAACAAGGGTTGTAGAGGGAAACGGAAGCTTGCTGACAGATGCAGCACGCTGTTTTGGTCTAACTGGGCAGACACACAGTGGTGAGTCCTCCAATGTTGCCGAGATTGAGTCTGCAGAACATGCAGATTATGGGCAGGATGAGGTTGAGGCACTCTCACATGCAGGCTCTATGTGGAACATCTCCAATGTGGCTACTTGCGATGATGACCTCACTTCATCGTGGATGCATTCTCAGTTGCCCAATCAAGAGCAGCCGAATGCACAAGTTGCTGCGCCAGTGACTGATGATAATACTGTGGCTGAAGCTGGTGCTAGCCATTCATCCCAAAATCCTGTCTCTGCCGTGTAGGCAAGGCAGGAAGGCAGAGCAACATCTGCCGGGCAGAAAAACGGAGTGCCTTCCTCAGCAGAGCAGTAAAGCTGAGCGGTGCCCTCAGCGGTGCAGAAAAGCAGGGCGAGTTCCTCAGCGGAGCAGGCAAGCACAGCGGCGTTGTGTGCGGGGTTGGCGAACAGAGGGGAGCACTTGGGTATGTCGGGACACGGAGCAACATCTTCAGCCAACCCGTGTGACTGAGCGACGTCTTCAGCTGAACCGAAAAGCTGAGCGGTGTCCTCAGACGAGCAGGGAGGCTGACTTTCATTCTCCGCTGACTCCATTTGCTGAACTAGATCCATAATAGGGGATGGAGGGTGGGAGATGGTACTAGCCCAGACAACAGACTCCCACTTGTACCTGGACTCCTCCTCCTGCTGGCGTGGCATAGCGTAGTCCTCCGCGAACATAGGTGGTAGAGTGAAGGCCAGGCAGGTGGTCATGTGACAGTAATATGGTGTAGTAGCTACTGGGAAATGAAGTCCAGAGTTACCTCCTTGATATATGACATTATTACTTTCAGAAAATATTGGTTTTGAATGAGGAAGATTTTCCTAACCACTGTTATTGCTGCTACTGCTACTACTATTATAATAAATTATAGAATAGTTAGATAGTTAATCAGGCCAACATCATAACATGTCGATTTTTTACTCCCTCTACAGTGTTCATACAATGTTAGAATATATTGATGAAGGATTTGGAGGGTTTTTTTTTTTTTTTAAGTCCCCTTATTGAAATGTGATTTTGTGATGCTATATATAGATTAAGGTTTTAAACCTGTCACTGAGGATGAAAATCAATGAAGCAAATGAAAATATGCATCCCAGATTATCAGACATGTAATTAAAAATGGTTTTCATGTCATTCTTGATGAAAGGTTAAGCCATGGCTCTTCAGATAGAAGCGTTTTTCCCTTCACCTGTAGGATATCAGAAAAATATCATGTGTTGGGATTTTATTAATGGCATGAAAGCTTAGACAAGTTGGAAATTCAAATTATACGAAGATTAGCTGTTCTTGTTGAAATAAACCTGTCTTATTGAGTTACAATATTTCTGTGAAAATTTCAGCTTTGTATCTGGTCCTTCAACCTTTTTTTAAAAAATTGCACTTTCTCTCCCCATTAAAAAAAAAAAGTGTAGTCTCAAATCTGAAATGGTCTGCATGCACACAATACTTACCTAGGTACCCCCTAAAAAAAATTTAGTCTGAGACTCGAACCCTTCCCATTATAAATTGACCCTAAATTGGAACTGTGAGCAGTGTTGAGCATTATATTTGGACTTAAGTTCTAAGTCTAAGGAACAAGAATGTGCAAAATGTTTACAGATGTATAACCAAAAAATTTGTTGTGTGCCATGACACAAATATGGCCGCCGTAGTTAAACCAAGTAAAATAAAAAAAGATTTTTTATAGTGGGTTTCTGAAGTTTAAGCATAGCAATATTGAGATTTTAATAATACAGTTCTATAGAAAACCACCTTAAATAGAGTACTAGAAGTGTTTGTGTGTGTGTATGTGTGTGTGTGTGTGTGTGTGTGTGTGTGTGTGTGTGTGTGTGAGAGAGAGAGAGAGAACCTGTTTATTATGCTTGTTAAAGATGGTGTTACTGATACCTCTCTTAGAAAACATATTAATGTGAAAAATGTAATTGATTTCACGCTATTTGTATGCCACACATATATACTGTTTAACTAAGTAAAGGAGCACTCCGAAGCACTGCTTCGTTTTTTGTTCATTATCAGGTATAATAACACCTCCACTGTAATTATGACAAAGTGCCATCTGCAGCATCGCACTGCTCAGTGAACAGCATTTACTGACATGCTGCACTGAAAACAAGCTCATTCCATATGATGTTGAGACAGACACATACACAGTCTGACGGCGTTATCTGGAGTGCTGCACATTAATAAAGCCGTTTGTCATATTGCAGGGTTGTGAGGCCTCCACACTCAAAGCAGATTTTTTTTTCTTCTTTTTTTGGAAGTGTGGAAGAGCTCCATCTGGCTCTGGAGGGTGATGGCCGTGTGCCGGGGGAACAGCTGGAGGCCCGCCTGTTCCTTACCACCTCTTTTTCACCCACAGATTAAAGGATCCAGAAATGAGGCAATACAGTACCCCTGGCTCTTGTGATATGGTAAATGTCAGAAAAAAGTGTGACAGTATTGGAATGCGCACATACTGTATGAGTCTTAAAAATATGAAGACATTCAAAAGTTGTCTAAAATATTGATCCTGCATTGGACATCTCACAGACATACAGATATGTGTCTGAACCAACTGACATGATCCAGATACGATCTCTAGGTCTCTTGCACGTCACGTTGTTTGCTGGGTTACAAGAGTGAGGAATGTGAGCCTGGACCCATCAACAGGTCCTGGGAGTTTAACAGGTCAGGAATCACATGTAAGAATAAAGATTGGCTAGTCTGGGGATTCTTCAGGGTTTTCCTCTAGGTACTCCGGTTTCCTCCCCCAGTCCAAAGGCATGTGTTATATGCTGACTGGCATTTCCAAATTGTCAATAGTCTGTGAATGCATGTGCGATTGTGCCCTATGATGGATTGGCACCCTGTCCAGGGTGTACCCTGCCTTGTGCCCCAATTTTACTGGGATAGACTCCAGGTTCACCCATGACCCTGTGTTGGATAAGCTGTATGGAAAATGGATGGATGGACAGTCTGGGGATAAATATTTACAACTAATACTGTAGGGGGGAGGATTTTATTCAACTTTGTAATGGCACAAAAAGGTCCTGTGAATGACCAAGTTTAATCCTGGCTTGAATTTCCTGCTACTGGCACATTTCAAAGAGAGATAAATGACCGATGTTATATGTCTCAACCTACAGTGAGTTGTATTCTTCCTAGTGTGCTGTGTGTCATCATCGGGCGTGTCCCTGATATACATCATACTGTATACTGGCAGAACAGGAGAAATTTAGCCATTTGTTTAATTTACGTAGCAAGCTTTACTTTCAACCTTTTCAAATTCTGCAGTGACTGGCATATTTGCTTTAAACTTGATAATCTGGGCACCTCGAATCCTGTCACCGCCCTGTGTGCACAGAGTTTGCATGTTCTCCCTGTGCTTCGGGGGGTTTCCGATGGGTACTCCGGTTTCCTCTTCCGGTCCAAAGATATGCGTTGTAGGCTGATTGGCATTTCCAAATTGTCCATACTGTGTGAATGTGTGTGCAGTTGTGCCCTGCGATGGGTTGGCACCCCATCCAGGGTGTCCCCTGCCTTGTGCCCAGAGTTCCCTGGGATAGGATCCAGGCTCCCCCATGACTGTGGGTAGGATAAGTGGTATGGAAAATGGATACATGGATGGATGGATGATAATCCAATGTTCTCATACACTTTACACACAATACATCTTCAACAGACAGTAGTGGGCTACTGATAGCTTTGTTAGCTAGCTAGCTATGTTATGGGCTAACTGGGAAGTTTATCTCAGCAGATATAATTATACAACAGATATACTCAGAAGAGTTTTTCTCCTATTGATGAAACTCTGGGTTCCTTTACCCACCTGGGGCGGGGGTAAATATATAGTGACATAAATATATATCTAGAAGACACAAATTGGGTAAATAATCAGTCAATTTAAGTGAAATCAGCAGTTCTGGGGAAAGAAATTTTGTTCAAAACATGGTGACTACATAACATGACTGAAACGGTATCATAGTGAAAAAGTCAGCTAGCTACGTAGTATCCTGTATGTGTTTTGCTTGCTTTGGCAGCTCATATTATAGTGTGAGATTATAAATGAAGGCTGCATTCACAATCCAAATAAAGCAAGTTTGTGGCAAGAGCAGCAAGTGACATGCAGACAGAGCAACAAGTAACATTCGGATTGAGATTTTCTTAATTCTATTAAAATGAATGAATGTATGTCTGGGTTATCCAGGGCAATGTCTACTCGGTCAGCATTTGGTGTAGCCAGCAATGACATAGTGTCATATATTCCTGGGTTTAACAACAACATAAAATACACTATAAACAAAAGTAATGTATATGAACTTTACAGAAGATTGCATACACCATCTCATATCAGTGCCTAAAAAGCCAGACAGTGCATGCCACACTGCTAGCTGTCGCTATACGCCTACAAGTGACCTCGGGGTTAACCATCTAGTCTTGTATTTGTAACAAATTAACTAACACTAATGATAAGACAGGCAAACACTAATGAGGAAATATGTTGCATAATAACATCATTAAAAAAAAAATTACTATCAGTTCTTGCTAAAGAATTAGCAGCTAGCAGCTTCAAAGTCAGGATTAAATCAAATATCAGGACTATGGCTATGATACTCCCCTATAATCATTCTGCTTTTTCTTTGGTAGGCAGTATTGAGGGCTTGTTTGCAAGATGCATTTGAAGTGCACAGGTCTAGGCTAATGGTCCTTAATAGTTCCTAAATAGCACTTGTCAATGGTAATGTGTGTACAGTATTATTGTGTATTATGCATTACTGTTATGCTGTGTTATGCTGTGCGAGCAAGAACACTGATTGTCTTCCAGTGCTGACATCAGTAATCAAGCATGTCTAATTTTGTGCACGGATACTTTCAATAAACAAGCCTTCTGTTAGCTTAAAAGTGCACGAGTCAAAACGAGAACTGTAAAAGTTGTGTGTGTCCATCTCACCAGTTAAAAGCATCTCTAAAAAGTCTAGTGCCCACCGCTTTTCTTTTCTCATTTTACAAAAACAATATAAAGCACTTCAGAATTGCAAAATCAGTCCATTAAAATGTGCTGATGTAGCTAACAGTATTAAGAACGCAGGTGGTACCACTTAGAAGCGTTTTTCTTTTCATTATTAGCCATGTTCATGCTAGCATTTCACCATTATGTGCAAGAAAAAGATGATTTAGAGAACATTAAGCTCCATGCCATTCACTATATGTTATAACTAATGAGACATAACCCCAGATTCTATTGCTATGTGTGAATCAAAATGAAGTTCTTCTTATTTGCCACTTGTAAGATGCTTATGGGTAAAAGGGGACTCACAGATCACCTACATTTCCAGCACTTGCCTGATTGGAGCCTCTTCAGGTCCTGGTCACCTGCACATCAGTCTTCCTAGAACATCTGCTGTGGAAAATTTCATTTGGGAATCAGGGAGCTTGAGCCGCACATTGTTTGATGGATGACTCTGTGAGCTCTCGACCCTCTTTGTGAGCAGCAGGATTCAGATGAGGACGAACCAAAATCGGGACCCATGATGGTGATTTATATTTGTTTCCAAGGAAAGCAAATTACAACACAGCAGGTCTGCGTTGTATTCATAGACATTTAACATTATGGCATCAAGGAATTAACTCATCAGACATTTTTAATGCCATTCATTGTCGTTACTGAATTATGCTTTACAGTGTAAAAATACTAAGCAGTAGTTTACCAAATGTAAAAATATCTGTTGTTACAATATGTTTCTGGCAAAATTTTGGTCTGACATGTTTTCCTTTATTGAATCGTTGTAAATTCTGATTAAAGATTAGGATACAGTGTTGTGTACATGTCCACTCCATGCCCCGCCCATGAAAGGAGACACCTACAGGATCTGTTAGCCTTGACCAGCAAGAAAATATATTTAACTGATTACTCTGACCAGTTAACTGTCTAAATGATTTATGTATTCTTGAAAGGAAACATACAGAGTTAGAATACTTTTCTAGCACCAACTAGTTAGACCTGGCTAGCAAAAGCACATAGTTTTCAACAGTCTTCAAAGGCAGTACCAAGACATTCATCACACTTTAATGTTGCTAAGTGATATGTTGTAGTTTTTTTTGTTGTTGTTGTTGTTGGTTTTTTTTTTTTATTTTTTTTTATTTTTTAAATACATATCTGATGGGGGGCATGGTGGTTTAGTGATTAGTATGTTTGCCTCGCACCTCTACGCGGTTGAGGATTTGAATTTGCTCTGGGTACTCCGGCCTCTTTCCCCAGTCCAAAGACATATGTTGTAGGCTGACTGGTATCCCTAAATCGTCTGTAGTGAGTGAATGGCTGTGTGACTGTGTATGTGTTTTGCCCTGTGATGGGTTGGCACCCCGTCCATGGTGTCCCCCACCTTGTGCCCAGAGTTCTCTGGGATAGATTCCAGGTTCAACCGACCCTGTGTAGGATAAGTGGTTTGGAAAATGAATTTATGAATACCTGATGATAAATTAGTTAGTAATTAGATCAGCTGGTTAATTCTTGTCTTTCCTCAGGGTAACAAGGCTACTCAAAACCAGCCAGGTACTAGTAAGCTAATTTGGCTACTTAGTTACAATTCATGCTTAGCTAACATTTACTTTCTTTGTTTTAAATATTTCAAAATTTTAAGACCTTCTGTTTATTTACATTTATTTATTTATTTAGCAGACTTTTATCCAAAGTGACTTACAAATGAAGAATTTCCCATTTTAAATGAAAAAATCCCAGATTTTCAATGTGGTTTCAGACTTTTCCACCCCATATATACATTGTGATTTTCATGAGGAAATACATCTCTTGAAAATACATGATACCTGAAAAAAAGGAGCTAATCAAGGTTAATCAATTCTTAATTTCTTCATCTGCATGAACCTCAAGACCTCAAGATAAATACCATTTCCTGACATTCATATTAAATAAAGATTTAATTCACTCAGCATGGTGTGTTACATACACTTTAATGCTTGGAGAAGGAGTTAATAGATTATGCTGAAAATCATTCCGTGTCATGAATATTAAGATATTGTCTATAAAGGAGTATTGTTTATAATGTTAAACTTGATTAAACTTTTAATTCCAAGATTATATTTTCCTTAAATGCACAGTATATGATTATTTTTATGAGAAAATGTCCTGTACATGGGTTAAGTGTTAATAACGTCTGATTGCCATGTGAACACAAAATGAATTTTCATATTACATATGAACAATATTTTCCCCCTTATTGTGTCCGTTTAGCCCTAAGAGGCCACACATATTTTTTTTTTTTCTTATTTTCTCATGATCTCAACTTAATTTTCTCATTATCTCGACATAACAAAAGTTGTTTTCTTGTGATTATGACTAAATTTTTCTGCATACTTGATATAACAGCTTTTTGCGGAAGTCACGAGAAAATTAAGTTGAGATCAGGAGAAAACAATAAATAAATAAATAAATAAATAATACATGGCCTCTTAGGGCTTCCATAGTTTAGATATATCACTGAAAAAAATCTTTCAAAAACAATTTTATACTGTAATTTGCCGTTTGAATGTTTGTTTATGTCCCATTAACTACAGCAAAGTACCTTCATCGCACTATTTTTTATCTTTTTTTTCACACTGCTTTTCTAAATACTTCTATTTTGGCATTACTCGTACTCTTAACAATTTTATCTACATCATCTCCCCGAAAGCTACACATTTCACGTTCAATGACGAATGGGCAACAAATGTTGAACCTTCTTCACTATCCCCCGGACTGTACCTCCTCTGACTCCATAATCCTTAAACTTAGACAGCAGCTTTTGCTCTCATTTCTAGTTATTTGCATCATTCTTTGTCCGGCTTGAGCCAGCTGCAGGACTTCTGTCTGGAGACAGAGGCTGGATTTGTCATTTAATCATCCCGGCATTAGTTTCCTCATATTAGCTCGGCACTTCCTTTTTTCTGCCGAGGTAATAATGTTACAAAAAGGCAATAAGATGTGGAGGGAAAGCGTGGGAGGACGTTTCCATGGAGTGCTTTTGTCAAGGCAAACTTTAAAGCAAACGGATTTGTTCTTATTAACAGTGGGCGAGTGGGAGGGTCTTTTTTTTTCTCCAGTCATTTGGCTCAAACTTTAAACATTATATGTTACTTTATAACTCGTAATGACCGACAATACAATACAATACAATACCACCAAGTTAGGTGCTGTTAGGGTGTAAGATTTTGATAAATGACTGGCATGTTGGGGGATATAGGCTATGTGTCCTATTTGTGCAAAAGAAACAGGTCACTTGCAGTCCTGTCTTATACACCCCAATAGCTGTGGCAGTCTCATTTATTCCTCCAACCAATAGTGACTTCTACCACATTGTAGGGTAGCAGGAAAACAGACACACAATGTCATAGAAGCAGAACCCAAAATAAATATACAGTCTGGCTTGTAATGCATGCATATGCATATTTATGTTTTCCATATCTGTCTTACCAACTGTGATCAGTTTACATTTCTTATACTAAATGCAAATTAATATAAATGAAGGACTAGGAATATTATTTATTATACTATATATATTCATCAGTATATCAGCGGCTAACTAATATAGTCGCTAATGCACTGCTGTGCCAAGAGCTAACAGTAGGAGACAATACTGTTAGCCACAATTATGTACGTAAGGAATAATACACAAGATGTGCCAATATTTGAAAATAATCAACAACAGTGCAGTGTGGCGTGAGTGGCCTGAAGTGAATTACTGTTTCCACACCAAATCTGATTAATTTCCAATAACAGCACACCACTCATATTTTGTATAATCATTATACCAGTGATTATATTTAATTTTTAAATGACACCCATTTTATCCTTTAATAGACACATGTAACTCTTTCATGCACAGTGTGTAAACTTAGAGAGTCATTTTAAGGCTGTAAATAAAAAGATTTAAATCACCTCCAACAGCAATGTGAGTTAAAAAAAAACAAACAAACAAAAAAAAAACAATTACTATCCTGTTTTCTGTTGCTCTTTATGAAATCCTAAACTAAATAAAAAAGTATTTTTTCACCTCTGATGAACACCTTGGTATTTTTAATAGATTAGGTACAGTATAGATTTCTTTTAACTTTCTAGCCTCCATAAACTCTGTAAATGTTCTTCATGTCATTTGTTTTGCTAGATTGTACTAAGAAAATTATTTTCTCTAATTTTAGTCATCACCATTATATATTTACTACCTTAATGTCCTATACATGGACAATCAATTTACTTTTCAATATATCATTTCATCCAAGTTCAAATTTGAAATATTGGGGTGGGGGGACCAAAATAGTGTAAAAATTATTTATGCAAGAAAGGGTTAATGTTGTGGAACAAACATCTGTGAAACATTTCTTTTCTTAGAGCAAAACATTTAATTAGAGATTTATTTCAGATTTATTTCACTATATCAGAATTACAGTGGGTCAAAGGTTTACATACACTAAGCTGACTATCTCTTTAAACAGTGTGGAAATTCTAGAAATGTATTTAAAAGCTTTTAAAAGCTTTAAGTTTTAAAAGCTTCTGATTGGCCAATTTTCAAAATTAGGAGATATTTGAGAGGGCACATGTGGTTGTATTTAGAACCAGTGCCTTTTTGCCCTGGATACCAGGGGGCAATCCAGTCAACTCAGCTAACACCTCTACAGAAACAGTGTTAACCTCCACTAGTCCTGTTCCTTTGGAGTAATTTACCAACAACTGAAGGTACAATGAGCATCTGTTCAACCAGTTACATGCAAATATAAAAATCTTGGTACCACACAGAAATTCAGGAAAGAGGCACAAATTAACTCCCACGTACGAATAAACTTTGGTCCTAAAGGTTCCAGTGAACCCCAAAACAACAACAAAAAAAGGAACCGATGAAGGAGTTTGAGGTATCAGGTACAAAATATGAACATTCACCAGTAAGTCCACCACTGCCATCTTTTGAAAGTCTGTAGGAAGAAGATTGGCATAAAAAAAACTAGAGTGAAGTTTGCTGGAAAAAAAAAAAATACAACAGCTGTTCTCTGGTCAGATGAAGCAAAAAAATCTAACTATTTGGTCATAATGATCAGCACTATGTATGGAGGAAAAAGGATAAAGTTTTTTTTTTTTAATCTGAAGAACACCATCCCAACTGTGAAGCATGAGGGTGGTAGCATTGTGTTATGGAAGTGTTTCGATGGAAAATGGACCAATACACTTCAGAAAATAGAGGGCATCATGAGGAAGGAGGATTATCTAAAGATACTGAAGCGTACCTCCTAAGCATACCCTTCAAATCCTGATCGTACCTCCAATCCAATTGGAATTAAAAGGCAGCAAATACTAACAAAGTGGATGTAATTAGATTCCCTAATTGACTTAAGACAAGAAATGTATGTTAGTATGAAATGTGTGGAGTTGTGAAAATTACATTTGAGTGTCTTTATCCTAAACGTTTGGCCTCAAATGTATTTATCTCTTTAAACATAGTGAGTTAAGGTTGCATATCTGTAACACAGATGTCATGTGAATTGTGTTGAAAATGAAACATATCTTCTTCTGTTGTGGACAGTAAACCAGCAAAGCATGATAAGTGGACAATGTGGAAACCATTATATCGACATGGCTTGACATCTTTCCCTGCACACAGACTTATATTCTTGCATATGGGCCAAGGGCACTTGAGGTGTCTCAGAGAATCTCACTTACTTCTGTGCCCCATTACATGCAACATGAACATAGCCTTGTGTGTGTCACATCCATTAATAACATTTTGCATCATGTCATAACAAATGTAGCCTCTCATTGGACAGAGCAGGTAAATCAGCATTGCTTTAGTGCTGCCAGACAAAGTGCCAGGGCTATCAGTTATAAGCTGCTATTACAGTGATGATGGGTGTCACTGAGGTGGCTATAAATCAAACTGATGAGCGGCCGGTGCCAAATTTGGCCAGCTTTGAGCCGTGTTGATTTCTCTCCTCCTTTCCTTTAGCCGGAGGGCAGACGTGAAGAATGAATGGATTACGTTACTGAAAAAGAAGGAGGTTTTATTGCTGTGTTTAACAACCGAACTCACACCCTCGTAGAACTTCTTCATCATTTAGGCTGTTTTGTGCCCTTGGCTAGCTAGTGAGCTAGGAAGTAGACACCAAAGCGACACTATAGAGAAGACTCTGAAGGAGCTAGAGGGTCCATGCATTATAAATAAGACATTAAAGTAAAAACAGAATGCCTTTACAGATCACATATGATCACATATGAACATAATGATTTTACTTGAGATTGCATGTGCAATTTTTTTCACTCGTTCATTCAACTTCAGTAAGTGCTTTATCCAAAGTGCTTTAAGCCAATCCCAGAAACACTGGGATTTCAAACATGGATGGGACACCATGCTCCACCGTGCCACCACAACATTTTCAATATTTGATTTTTAGCTGAAAATACCAATACTGATTATCAAAACTGTACAGCCAGGTCCATAAGTATTTGGGCAGTGACAAAATCTTTGTAATTTTGCATCTGTACACCACCACACTGGACTGTGGGAGGAAACTCAGCATTTGATGATGTTCATGGGTTTCAGACCTCAGGCAGTCAAAGGATTTGCATTCAAGTATTAAAAATAATCCTAATATTTATGATTATGTTAGTTTCTCCAATTACTTTTGAGTCTGTGAAAATGGAAGGAAAAATGGCGGCAATTCCTAGACGGTTAATGCAATATTTTTTGTTAGACCCCTTGAATTGAAGCTGAAAGTTTTCACTTCAATCACATCTTGATTGCTTCATTTCAAATGCATTGTGGTGTACAGAGGCAAAAATGATGCAAATTGTGTCATTGTCCAAACACTCCTAGACCTGACTGTATTTGATGCACATTTAACTAAAGAAATTTATTCCTACGTTAAAGCTGCTAAGAAAGTTCCATCTGAAACAAGCTGTGAATACAAATAATACCTCTACAGTAAGTCAGTATTATTCATGAAGGTGTAATGCAACTAAGACTAAAATTGATTAACAGTCCTAACTTAATTACGTCTCGACATGCATTTATCAATAGTTTTAAGCATATACTGTAAATATTGCATGCATCTCAACAGACACCTGACTGCAATTAGTGTACTTATACATAAAAGAGCCATATGTGAGTAAACTGCAGCGTCTTTTCAAGTGAGAAATGTTTTCCTTCTACATATGCATGCACTCAAAGTGTTATTTTGAGGCCATAGAGAGTGCAGCTAATCCTAGCTAGAGGGGATTATGGGGTAGCAGCTGAAGTTATTTGTCCACCTCCAAATCTGTTTATTTATTCACTGTCGCTTTTCCACTTCAGTACTTGGAGGCCTGAATCTAAATTTGTCATCTTCTGGAGGGAAAACACTTTAACCTTGAGGTATAAATACTGTTTCGCTGCATGTTTTTCTCTGTGACACAAACATGCAAAGTGCACTTCATTAATGAAAGCAAAGATTTTCAAATCTATATTTTGTGCATTTCTGAGTAATACTTAGATGATTGTTGGTAACAAGGATTCCTTTCTAACCCTAAATATTATTTTCATGCTTGGCTAGAAACATTGGCAAAGAGAAGACATGTAAGGGGTGATAAAGGGGAATAAATTATGATGTGATTTCCAGTCTCATAATTACTACTGATTCTTTGGTTAGCACCTTTTGATATTTTTTAGAATATTCACAGTAGTTGCTGACTATTTCTATTTAATTTTGCTGATTTTTTCCCCCTGACAATTTAAAAAAAAAAAAATCTCTTAGCTGGATACCTGTAACTCTTACGATGGCAACAAAAGTAACAGCATGCCTCCTTTATAGTCGCCTAAGGCCAATCTGAAGTCCACCAACAGGGTTGCCTGTCAGTGCAGGCTATTTCTGGCTTTGAAAGAAAATGACCCAGCATGCTTTGCACCTTCCCATAATCTAGAGAAGACTCTGTACAACATGTCTGATGCTACAGGTGAAGAAATCTGAGACAAGGGCCATTCTTGTCTCAGATTACTCGGGGTGATTCAAGTTGAGCGAAATCAAAACATGCTGTGTGCTACTGGGGCTCTGTTTCTTGGAGAAACTTTTTGTGTTTGTTTTAAAATAACTTGCTCCACACCAAAAAGTGGAAAAAGATGGAGAACTTATCTGTAAATCTTTTTTAATCCATCCATGATATTTTAGGTTGTGCATGTGAGCTGTGTTTGGTATATCACCTAGGGCAGAGGTTCTCAACATTTTGTAACTAAAGCATATATATATATATATATATATATATATATATATATATATATATATATATGTATATATATATATATATTCAGTATCTCATAAAAGTGAGTACACCCCTCACATTTTTGTAAATATTTGATTATATCTATTAATGTAACAAGACTGAATAAATGACACATTGCTACAATGTAAAGTAGTGAGTGTACAGCTTGTGTAACAGTGTAAATTTGCTGTCCCCTCAAAATAACTCAACACACAGCCATTAATGCCTAAACCGCTGGCAACAAAAGTGAGAACACCCCTAAGTGAAAATGTCCAAATTGGGCCCAATTAGCCATTTTCCTTCCCCGGTGTCATGTGACTTGTTAGTGTTACAAGGTCTCAGGTGTGAATGGGGAGCAGGTGTGTTAAATTTGGTGTCATTGCTCTCACACTCCCTCATACTGGTCACTAGAAGGTCAACATGGCACCTCATGGGAAAGAACTCTCTGAGGATCTGAAAAAAAGAATTGTTGCTCTACATAAAGATGGCCTAGGCTATAAGAAGATTGCCAAGACCCTGACACTGAGCTGCAGTATGGTGGCCAAGCCCATACAGCGGTTTAACAGGACAGGTTCCACTCAGAACAGGCCTCGCCATGGTTACCCAAAGAAATTGAGTGCACGTGCTCAGCATCATATCCAGAGTTTGTCTTTGGGAAATAGATGTATGAGTGCTGCCAGCATTGCTGCAGAGGTTGAAGGGGTGGGGGGTCAGCCTGTCAGTGCTCAGACCATACGTTGCACAGTGCATCAAATTGGTCTGCATGGCTGTCGTCCCAGAAGGAAGCCTCTTCTAAAGATGATGCACAAGAAAGCCCACAAACAGTTTGCTGAAGACAAGCAGGGGACAGCAAATTTACACTGTTACACAAGCTGTACACTCACTACTTTACATTGTAGCAATGTGTCATTTATTCAGTCTTGTTACATTAATAGATATAATGAAATATTTACAAAAATGTGAGGGGTGTACTCAAATTTGTGAGATACTGTGTGTATATATATATATATATATATATATATATATATATATATATATATATATATATATATATATAATCAGTTATCATTTTTTAAATAACCTTTATATAACTACACAGCAAAATCATCAATGTTGAATTTACACCCTACAGTGTTTATATAAGTCAATGGGCCTCAAATAAACACTCTGGGTGTTAATTCAACACTAGGGATTTTACTGTGTATATAACGGACAGGTATGGAACATATATGATCAAAAATGTTTCTGAAATCTATAACTACTTTGAACAAGAGAACTAGGCTGTAATAATGTGTACTATTTTACATGTAAAACATGTTGCATGTCATTCGTCTTGCATTCTAAAAACTGTCACATAAGAATGATGTAAATTGGGAGGAAGGGCACGTCTCATTATCTAGGACATTGTTAATAAAAAAAAAGATTTTCTGGCTCTCAGCCCTTCACTGAACAGAGCAGACGCAGAGAGAGGTGTGAGTGCAGCGGGAAAGCAAGACCTCAGCTTGCAGGACAGTACTGGCGACATTTGGAAAGTCATAAGATTTGTTTAAAAAGTCCCTAGATTTGTCATTAGGAGTTTTTTTGTTTGTTTGCTTGTTGTTGTTTTTTTGCAAAAAAGACTCTAAAGGGGTCTGAAAAGACACTAAGTTGGAAGCAGTGGTCTGCACTGACAGCTAGATAA
Source organism: Ictalurus furcatus (assembly GCF_023375685.1). Lineage (NCBI taxonomy): Eukaryota > Metazoa > Chordata > Actinopteri > Siluriformes > Ictaluridae > Ictalurus > Ictalurus furcatus. The sequence goes on along the minus strand of NC_071260.1, from coordinate 9,381,348 downwards.
AAGTCAGGCTAAGCTCCACCTCTCCCCAGCAAAAAGAAAATGCAGAGGAAGAGGGAATGCTGAGTTTTTCATTTATGCACATTCTATTTGAAAAGCAATAAAATACACTGAGTACCCACATGATGCCCTGTCTGTGTTTTTTTTTTTCTTGAAAACAATTTGCACCCCCCTTCCACTTTCTCCGCGGGCCCCCTGGTTGAAAACTACTGACCAGATGCAAACGGATCAAATGTGGGATAAGTAGTAAGCTTGTGTGGGATAATATGCGACATATTTCTGACACCCACAGGTGTACCATTTTTATGTCTATGTAAGTGTATAAGAAACATGTACACTCAGCCTATTTATATTTATGGATGTGTATCAAACAATGCAATAAAGAGAAAAATTACTGCATAAAAAAATGGATTTCTATGGCTTGACCTCACATGTGCCCAGTTTGAGTGAAAGCTGACAGCCCTTTGATGACAGGCTTCAATACTTTCTTCACAGCCATTGTTGAATGCCAGATTCGGCGCCCATCTCTCCCATGTTTATTCTCACCTCGACTCACTATAACACAGAACATTCATTAGTATAACTCCCCGCAGGTGTGCAATCCTTACCACTCACCCTCGCCCTCCATTCACAAACTGGTGCTCCAGCAGGTCCCCGCTTCCACACTTCAACTTTCACACAGTCTGTTCAAACTCTATTTCCAGTCAAAATGTGGGACATTATCTCAGGTTGCAGGATGCAGGACAAAGGACTAAAATGCTGTACATTATAATGCAAAGTGGGATGTCTGGTCACCCTAATATCACCTGTGAGGGCGCTGACTTACAAAGTGGTACTATTCTAGAAATTTAAGAAAAAAATGGTGTTTATAAAGAAACCTTGCTTTAAATTGTGGCTGGATTAAGCATCAGCTCAAAACCAAAAACTTTTTCAAGAATAGTGTCTGGCACCAACATTGGTTGCAGTTACTCCAGAACCAGTCCAAATGTCCATGCAAAAACAAAAAATGTAGAAGAATATGAATTAAAGGTGCATAATTTTAAATTATTTATATAATTTGCCATAATTCACATTCTTTCTTATAGAACATGTTTGATTTAATTAGTTAATTAATACATTAACTAACAAACATGTACTAGCATATACTTAAGCTAGTCGTTATTCACGCATGAATTCAGAAGCCTCTCATCGCAGTTAAGGTTAGCTCTTCATTAGTTAATGATTAGTACATTCCTTAACTCATCATTAATTCATAATTAACTAAGTATTAATTCAGGTATTAGTGCATGACTATTCATGTACAGTTATTGTAGTGTTACCAATATTTCTCCATAATTAAAATAACTGGGGTATTGGTGTGCATGAACATTTCCCAAAATAGCCAAATTTATCCTCAGCAAACACCTCAACCTAAATAGGTAATTTAATATACAGTTCTGTGAAAAAGTATTTGCTCTCAATTTCTTCTGTTTTTGTGTATATCTCATACTAAATAGTTTCAGAAATGAAAACAAAATCTAAGATAAAATAAAGGCAACCTGAGTAAACACACAATGCAGTTTTTAAATAATGATGTTATTTATTGTAACAAAAAAAGTTCTCCAATACCAACTGGGCTGTGTGTGAAAATGTATTTGCCCCATAGTTACTAATTCCCCAAATCTATGAAACTGCATTTATAATGGGATTCAGCTGGACTAGACACAACCAGGCCTGATTACTGCAAACCCTGTTCAATCAAATAAACACTTAAATATAACTTTCCACAAAATTCCACAAAACGATCATCATACCTATGGTCAAGCATGGTGGTGGAAGTGTGATGGTGTGGAGATGCTTTGCTACTTCAGGGCCTGGGCAACTTGCAGTAACTTGCCTCTGCTCTCTACCAGAAAATCCTAAAGGAGAATGTCCGGCCTTCAGTCTGTAAGTTGAAACTCAAGCGCAACTGGATTATGCAGCAAGACAATGATCCAAAGCACAGGAGTAAGTCCTAGTCCTAGGAGTAAGTGAAAAACTGATCTCCAGTTATCAGAAGCATTTGGTTGCAGTTATTGGTTATTGTAGTTACTGCAGTTAAACCAGATTTAAATTTTAAGGGGGCAATTAGTTTTTCACATTGGTGATAGGTGTTGGATAACTTATTTTTGCTTCAATAAGAAAAGAAATAAAATAAAAACTACATTGTATGTTTACAAAGGTTGTCTTTGTTTTATGTTGTATTTCATTTGAAAATCTAAAACTATTAAGCAGGAGATATACACAAAAACAGAAGAAATTAGGATGAGGCAAATACTTTTTCACAGCACTACATATACTATGCAAGTGCTTGTACCTTTTTCTTAAACGTTTCAATTCTGACATGATGACATCCTTGGCTACATCATGCTAATGACACCAGAAAAGCCGTGAGGCATTGTTGTGATGGAAACACATGTAACGTTTTAGTGGAAAAGCCTTTAAGAGACCCTTTAAGACACTTATGTGTACTACACTTCTTCTCTACTTCATCATTATTTCTCTCAAGTTGCTAACTGTGCGCTTGCCAAATGCTTGCTAAATATGTATGGCCTCTGGATACAATCATGTAGATATGTTAAATTGTCTCCTCAGTAGCTCTGTGTAATTGGAAGATTCGCACCAAACATGGCGGCTGTGGTGGTTTTATGATCGGACCCAATTTGGAAGCCTGTACATTGGAAGATTATTACAATTATTTCTTTGCCCACTATTTTACCCTTCAGTAGTTCCAGCTGTCATGTAAATGAGGTTATTATTATATTATTATATTAAATGCTTGTTCTTATATGTTATGGTTTCTATAACAGAGGATTTCAGATGGAGAATGGACAGGAGAGGACTGTTTATAACATAAATTACTACATTAAATAGAACTATAAACTTATACAAGTATGATGTGTCTTCTTCTTTAATTAATAAAAATGTAATCACTGGTAAATTACAATATTAAATCATCATGTCATAGGAAAATAATTCATTCTGGGGTTGTAACAGTAACTCTGCTTCACTTTGGGCCCATCACACCAAGCCATTGCTGATCATTTTCCTAAAATAGCATGTTCCATCATGTTTTATTCATTACTTATCCCTTACTTTGTGGCACCTCTTACAACAATGGCATGAGGAACTCCAAAATCTGGAAACTTTCTTTTCCACAACACACAACCTTTCCCCATATAACAAAGAGCATAATATATCAAAAAGACTATACAAAACATTTTGTTCTAAGGATAACAAAACCCTTTCAGACATACTGTATTCAGACTACATGTGAAGGAGGTGTGTGCACTGAGGTTCTTCAAATATTCAATACCTCACACCCTTCCACTCCTTAGAAAGCAAGCATCCATTTTTCATGGAAGATCCGCACTGTGGAAAATGATGTTAAACCCAGAGACACATTTGTAAGGATGAAAGTAGGTGTGACAGAATGCTGTGTAATTTAGCAGCTCTTTGGGGTACACTTCATAACTTGACACCACAAAAAATAATAAGAAAATGTAAAAAAAATGCAGGAGTCTATTGAGTCTGCAGATGAATGAAGCCCAATTGCACTTATGCAGATTGCAGAGAAAGTAGATTCTAAAGCACATATTTCTAGGCTATTCGTCAATGAGTTTGATGTGAAGCACTAAATTCAATATATACATATAATGGCTGTGGGGTAAATGTAATTTCTGACATGGATAAAAGCATTATATGGTGTGTAAATATTGGACAGGTCGCCTTTGATTGCTTTTACCCGTGGGACATGATCACAGTGAAAGCCTATTTCGATCACAGCAGCCTCATGGGAAAGCAACTGGTAAAAGGGAAAATAAAACAAGCTATGCTATTATACTGTAACAATATGGAAGATTTTCAATTTCTGGGTATTCAGGGCTTAGCTTTGACCATCTAAATCCATACTATCTCTGGAAAATATATTTTAACAATACTATACTTGGCAAAAAAAAAAAAAAAGAAATGTCCCTTTTTCAGAAAACCGTATGTTAAGGTTAATTTTGAAAATCTAAATAAGCTTTACGGATCTTTATTGGAAAGGGTTAAAACGATGTTTTTCATGCTTGTTCAATGAACCATAAACAATTATTGCATGTGCACCTGTGGAACAGTCCTTAAGATACGAACAGTTTACAGGCGGTAGGCAATTAAGGGCATAGTTACAATAACTTAGGACACTAAAGAGACCTTTCTACTGACTCTGAAAAACACCAGAAGAAAGATGCCTAGGGTTCCTGCTCACCTGTGTGAACATGCCATAGACCTGCTGCAGGGAGGCATGAGGACTGCAGATGTGGCCAGAGCAATGAACTGCAATGTCTGTAATGTAAGACGCCTAAGACAGTGCAACAGGGAGACAGGAAGGAGATCTGATCGTCCTTGCAGTGGAAAATTACATTTAACCATGTGTCCCCCCCAGACGTGATCGAGAACTTGCACGTGCCTTGGTGGAAGAGTCGGGTAACATCTCACAGCAAGAACTGACAAATCTGGTGCAGTCTATGAGGATGAGATGCACTGTAGTACTTAAAGCAGCTTATGGACACCACATACTGACTGTTACTTTTGATATTGACCCCCCTTTTTTCATGGACTCATTATTCTATTTCTGTTGTTCGAATGTCTGAGAAACTTGTTCAATTTATGTCTCAGTTGTTGAATCTTTAATGTTAATATTTATAATATTTACAAATATTTACACATGTTAAGAATTTTGCTAGAAATAAAAACAGCTGAATGTTAGTGCACGTTTCTAGATTTAATAAATACTTTTAATTGTATTTATTTTACCCATTGATTTAAAATGTGAGGTTTCATTTACAAGCAATATTTATCTAATCATTTCATTCAGATTATGAGTTTCTTTGCCATTTTTTACTCCATATGTTCATCTTTCCTGTATCATTTCAAAGTGCTGTTTTTTTGCTCTCAGTGTTCTGTTTTTGTTGAACCATGTAACAATAATTCATTATATGCCACTAATACAGTTCTTTATATAATGATCAATATGTTTGAATTGCGGGGGGTGGGTGACACAGTGGCTTAGTGGTTAACACATTTGCCTCACTCCTCTGCAGTCGGGGGTTCTAATCCTGCTTTCGCCCTGTGTGTGCGGAGCTTGACATTCTCCCCATGTTTCAGGGGTTTCCTCTGGGTACTCTGGTTTCTTCCCCCGGTCAAAAGACATGCATTGTAGGCTTATTAGCATTACCAAATTGTCTGTAGTATGTGCATGTTTGAGCGACTGTGCCCTTTTATGTCCCCCACCTTGTGCCCTGAGTTCCCTAGGATAGGCTCAAGGCTCCCCAGTGACCATGTGCAAGATAAGTGGTATGAAAAATGGATGTATGTTAGATTCAGTTTTTATATCAGTTAAACAGGAATACAGGTATTCATTCCTTTTCCTTCTGCTGTTCATGGTGGCAGTCACAGTGACAACAGGATGAGAAGATCAGTCCAGGCTTCTCAATCAGTAACCACAGATTCCAGGTCCTCCTGATGGATCACCAGATGTTTTCAAGCCAACTGGGAGATATAATCTGTCCATTGACTCCTGGGCATGCCCCGGGGCTCTGTCCAGTGGAATATAACTGATATACTGGTTTCTGAACCACCTAAACTGGCTCCTCTCAATTCAGAGGCTCTTGTCAGAGGTTCTCCAGTTCCCCACCCAATACCAGAGAGTAAAATGAGTAACCCTGTAGAGGAACCTCATTTCCACAGCCTGTACTCATAACCTTATTCTTTCAATCACTAACCATTGGTGAGAACAGAGCTGTAGACAGACCCTTAAACAGAGAGCTTCATCTGCAAACTGAGTTCCTGCTTCACCACCAGAGACAGACACAGTGACTGCCTCTGACCATCTATTTGTCAATTTCACTCTATCATTACCCATCACTCAAGATCCTCCAAGATACTTAACTCCTCTGCCAGGGGCAAGGTCTCTTGGCTCACATGAAAGGAGCAGCCAACTCTTTATAGCCAGATTTATGATCACTGCTGATCAAATCAGATTCTGATTGGCTGGACATGATTCTGGATAACTGACCTGTACACATGATTTGGTGTTTTAATGACTAATGAGGAGTTAATACTTTGGTCAGGAATCCAGGAAATATTAACAGCGTTCCATTCTCTCTAACTTCAGGTTTTGATATGAAAAATTACTCAAGGTAAAATGTAGAGTGATAGACCTTAATGACACCACTGGTTTGATTTGTGCACTATGAAAATTCATGACATGTCAAGACCTTGCTGGATACACATAGAATGAACAGCTGTGCAATAATATATTAATAAAAGCAATACAGATGTACATAATATGCTTAATTTTCCTAATGAAGCATTGAAGGTGTCAATTTTCCCTAATTGATTCACAACATGCCTGGAATTTTTGTTAAATAATAATATTAACTTTCACAAGGCCGTGAATTGACTTTAGCATTTAGCAAATATTAGCGATTAGGCTGGGAATATTAATGAACCTCAGCACATGTAAAATAGAATTAGATTTTTTTACTACCTAGGGTTTAGGTGACAACAAATTAAATTAAACCCAAAGCAGACCAGGGCGAAAAAATCAAACCACTGGCATCTGGCCAACAAATATATGAGAAGAGCATTGATTTCACCAGATAGAGGATACATCCTGTTTAAATCATTGACTATTAAGGAACATCAACTCACAGCGAGGTTGCAATGAAGACGTACTAGATCCTGTGCTTTAAATCGCATTGGTTTGGAAATCAAGAGCAGTTTAAATATGCATACACGTGTAGCGTTAGGGGAATCATTTGGGAAGGTATACAGGCAAACTCTCTAATGTATGCCATTGGTTAAAATGAAAAGGGCACCAACATATGGGACTAGGGATTTGGAGAAGAAAAGACAGAAAAATAAATACAATAAGAAAATGAGGAAAAAAAGACTATGCCACCCTGGTGAATATACCAGGGAAATATCCAAAGGACACACAGGTTTGAGTTCTCAAAGAGGGACCATAAGACGTGGATATCTTTATTAGAGCAACAATAAATAGTTTTAGATAAAAAATATTTTAAGATTAAGATAAAATGGGGGCACACGGTGGCGTAGTGGTTAGAACGTTCGTCTCACACCTCCTGGATTGAAGGTTCGATTTCCACCATGGCTCTGTGTGTGCAGAGTTTACATGTTCTCCCCGTGCTGCGGGGGTTTCTTCTGGGTACTCCGGTTTCCTCCCCCAGTCCAAAGACATGCATGGTAGGCTCATTGGCATGTCAGCCTACCATGTCCAAAGTGTCCGTAGTGTATGAATGGGTGTGTGAATGTGTATGTGAGTGTGCGATGGATTGGCACCCCATCCAGGGTGTACCCTGCTTTGCTCTCCTAACCCTAACCCTAACCCTGATAGGCTACAGGTTCCCCACAACCCTGCAGGATAAGGATGGATGGATGGATGGATAGATGCTTAAAATGCAGAATTTCATGTCAGTTACATTCAAGGACAATCAGCATGCTCACAATTTGCTACTGCCAGAGCAGACACCAACCAGAAATACACTTTAAACAAATCACAGGGCTCAGGTTTACCAGCAGCAGAGTGGGCTTGGGTTATCCCCTGAAATAATGCATCATTCACACATTCATAGTTTCACACCCACACACACCTGCATTCAGAAATCACTACATTGGTTTGCATACAGCACACCGTATAAAGAGAGCCACCACCACAAAAGACACTAGCCCACCTACTCTCGACGTGCAGCACCTGGAATCAAACAAAACACAAATATAATAATAATATAATATTATTATCATATTATTGTAAATAATAACAAAAAAGAAACAGATATACAAAGAAACCAACTGAAAAAAATGAATAGACTGCAAACCACTCAAACCTGGGGATCACTAAACTCCAACAACAGTTAGAGACATAATACAAACAAACCTGGCCTGCCGTAACAGCGTGACCTTTACAGGACGATGGACTCATGCCCTAGCAAAGCAAAACAATACAGTACAGAAAAAAATACAAATCAATGAAACAATTCAATATAACAGAGAAAACAAACAAGAAAAAGAAAAAAAAATGGTGAAAGAGCAAAAACACAAAACAAACAAAACTAAACGAAAACACACCGAAACACACAACTCCCATAACTAACAACTCCGTATAAAATAACCAGAAAAGCTAAAATCATAAAGACATACCTGAAAGTAACCAGCAGCCAGCCAAGCAAGCTCCATTTATCACAATAAAATGCGTTGGAGCAAAAGAACGCAGCACCGGCAAAGGCAATCAGCCAATAGCACATCACCCGGGAAGTGGCAGTCACTCAACAATGACGCAATGCCCAGTAGCATATAACCGCCTTAAATACGCTTCCAAAATAGTATGCTAATGATTTACGTGCCAAAGCAGGGGCAGGGTAATGACTCTAATTAAAAGAGATGCAGCAAAATAGCTGCAGTCTAATACACATGCACACAAAGTAATGTATAGCATGCAACACAGGTGTTAGGACAGGACTTCCATCCATTCATCCATCCATCTTCTATACCGCTTATCCTTCCTTCAGGGTCACGGGGAGACCTGGATCCTATCCCAGGGAGCATCGGGCACAAGGTGGGGTACACCCTGGACAGGGTGTCAATCCATCGCAGGGCACACACACACGCATTCACACACCATTCATATACTACGGATACTTTGGACATGCCAATCAGCCTACCATGCAGGTCTTTGGACTGGGGGAGGAAACCAGAGTACTCGGAGGAAACCCCCGCAACACGGGGAGAACATGCAAACTCCGCACACACAGGGCCACGGAGGGAATCAAACCCCCGACCCTGGAGGTGTGAGGCAAACATGCTAACCACTAAGCCACCGTGCGCCCTAGGACAGGACTTCTGACATGATAAAATATGTCTCAGTCTATTATAAAAGAATAAGTTATTCTACAGTATTGTGATGATTTTGATGAAGATGATAATGATGATTATGGAGAAAGATGATTGGAGAAAAAAAACACAATTGCCACTATATTTCACTATTTCTACCTGTTCCCATCGCTCTTATCCATCGCCCAGTCCCATTAACGTTACGCTCTAGTTAGCATAATGCAGATGGAATCATGCAGTTTCCTGTGAGGTTTTTTTTTTTAAATATTATTTTTGATAGAAAGTACTGGATTTCTGGCTCAGCTCTCAGCTCACAGCTCTCACGCTGACAAACAAGAACAAATAGACAATGCAAGCCAGCAAAATCGAATGGAATGGAACCGGATCCCGCGACATCTCATTATTCCAGACGAGGGCAGGATGCTGAGCTGAGAACAGAATCAAAATCAGTCTGACAGAAAGGTCCCATTTTACAAATGCACCAAAGAAAGGTCTCATCTATAGTTATCAGTGTACTGGGGTGGACAAAACACAAAAATGTTTCTTCTTTGGCAAATACTTGTCTCATTATCTTGTAATAACATTTTGTCCCCCATAAATTCAGATTTTTTCCCCACCTACCATATATACAGTAGGAGGACAAATACTGTGGATATAATTAATATTCTTATTTCTGTTATGTATGTGAGGATAATTAATTGTAATTCATTAAAAAGAATCTCTATGTGATCATGGTTGTATAAGTGTATTATCCTCTCATCACCATGCCTGGTAATATCAAAAACAATACTTTCAAATTCATGAGGTGTTCGCGTGTTCTTTTTGTTCATACACTACATGATGTTATTTAATTTAAATAACTTGCTCTGCACCACAAATATTATTAATAAAAATACCACAAATATTATTAATAAAAACACCACAAATATTAAATATATTAAATATGAAGTTTGAAACGTTGAAATGTTTTCGTCCTTGCATCACATAACAGTGATGCAGTCTAAATATGTGCCTAAAGCCAGAACCGTGTTCTAGCCTTGGTTTTAAAACCAAAACTTTCACAGAAATTGACATACAGCATAAACAAACAGAATGAACTGCAAGGAAAATTCTTCCTTGGCCAGTGTAAGTAGAGGACAAGTCAAGTCCTCAGGACTGACAGTAGATTATATCTGTATAAGTCTAGTGCTGCAAAGCTTCCTTACAGCTGCTAAGCCAAAAATTTCTGAGTGCTTGGCATCGACAGGTACAGATTTGGGTCAGGCAGCTAGAACACAGCCATTTTCCTTCCCCCAGAATATCAGAATATCAGAATATCCCCCCATAACCTGTGCATGACCCAAGCCCCCCCCCCCCCCCCCCAGCACACCTGATATGCACAAAACCCTGTCAGTGGACATACTATGACCTTATAAGTTCTATCTCCCATTTGTTCTTACCTCAAAACCTTATAATACATAATATTAAGGTCATGATATCCCAAAAACTACTGGATCACTGAAGAGGATTCATATTTCTATCAGAGATAGAGCACTACAAAATATCTTTATATGAACATATGAATTCAAATACATTATTAAAAATGAACAGATAATCTGTTCTAAAAAGATACAAAATTTTAAAGACAGATATGTGAAGCAATAAACATATACAGATAGTGACAGTGTTTCACCCCTACAACACACTAAGCAAAAGCATAACGGAAAATAAAGATGCTTTACACATGACTGTATATGTACATGATGCATACAGAATAGGTTTACTATTTATATTATATCTATGATATACAGACATTACACACACACACACACACACACACACACACACATATATATATATATATATATATATATATATATATATATATACATTTTAATTTAATTTTGTTTGCTCTTCAGTATTTATTTTACTTTATCGTATTGTATCTTTAATTTATTTATACTTTATCTCTTATGTGAACTTAGAAATAAACTGCCATCACTAAAGTTAATCTAGATACATTATAATTAGAAATAACTAGTCATTTTACTTAAAAAGATTAATTGTAACTTTACATTTGATTTTTTTTAAAAAAGTAAAATTAACTTCATGTAATGTTAAGTAAAATCTACTTATTTAAATGGTTAAATATTGCACAAAAAAAAGAAATCATAAAATATAAATAAATAAATAAATAAATAAATAAATAAATAAATGTTCGCTCCTTTCTTTTACTTACATTTGATTTATTTATTTAATTCAAAATAATTGTTTGGAAACATCTGATTTTTCAAATCATTCATCATTATTAGTGCTGGAGGAATATGAACAGCTTAAAACTCTCAAACCAGTGCTAAAACTCCAATGGGAAAATACATTTATGAACTAGCAGAACCAAGCATTATTGTTTATTCTTGATACACGTGATATTACCAAACATTTCATAAATCAAAAAGCCATTTGCATTAAAACCAACACAAAACAAGAAATATTGAAAAGAACACTTCCATAACAATCCACATTAAATCAGTTTAACATTCTGCAGGCCAAGATGCACATCCAGTTCATAAGCCATGCCCCAAATCATATAATCTGAGGTGTAGAAAATGGCACTCTCATCCAGGGCAAAAAAATCCCCCGAAAATAATTGGACTGCACATGCACAATCGGGACCTCAAGCAACACAGACTTAATTATTTACATTTGAATTTAATTCACACTTGTTTTACAGTATTTTAAAATTATTATTATTATGATTATTTAGTTTAACATTGTAATGTAATCTACTACATGTCACATTCTTTTTTTTACAGTATAGCTACATTCACACTATTTCATTTGTTTACAATGACTGGAATGCTTTCTGTAATCATCTGTAAAACAATATACTATTATTTGCCAGTGTTTAAAGTGATGTTAAGTTTTACAGGTAGCACACATCAGCCCTGAGAATAACAATAAGTAAAAAGTGGGAAATGCTGACTAAAAAATATAGTCAAGGGTTCTATGGGTGCTACACAGTCTAACATTTATGTAAGAATTAGCAAAAAAAAAAAAAAAAAAAAAAAGAGTCTACCTCTGTGTCCACTGTGTCCACTTTGGACGGGAGATGTATACGTCAAAATCCAATGTCTTGAATCCAGGATTTTTTAGATCTTCTTTCTACTCCCATGGCCAGAAAACAAAAGGAATACCATACCAGAAAGTTCAAGATGGGAAAGAGTATAAGCAAAATAATGCAGTGGAAGATCAAATCCAACACAATAGATTCAACTAACTTTCAGTGAACCTCATGGATGTGAACTTCTGTAATGATGAGAAAGAGAAAGCTTCTCAATAAGGGAATTTCCTTTGTGCCTACACCAATGCGAAATCATTTTCCGATCATGGTGGTGTTATTTTCAGTTTAAACTTTTTTTTTAACCATAAAGAAAGAACTTATAAAGAACTATGTGTTTTAATGTTGACAATACTGAACTGCAGACAAGGATTTAGGAAAGAGCAACAAAATATCTATTTCTAAGTGCTGAACTGCCTCTAACTTTCATCCTGAATCTCTTATGTACAGTTTATTCAAGCCAGACATATATATTCAGGGACATATGAGGCCAAAAACAAGAATAGGTCCATCAGTGGTGTCTTGTATGACTTTCAAGCCATTACATTTTAAAATCAGGAATATAATTAAACTTTATTGGAATGTCCTTAAAATGTATTATAATATCGAATCAGATACATTTCCATGCCAACGGAAGCTAAGCTGCTAACCATTATATGAGTGACGCTGGCTTGCTTAACTAAGAATTTAACAGGTTTAGCATGTTAATTAGCAATCATGGCTCATTTTTATTGCTTTAACAAACCTGTAATGTCTACATCAAGAAACTAGACATTTCCTTAAATGCTAGGTAGCCAGATCATGTTCTTACTAAAGAGTTGTCAATAATGGACACATTTAGCTAGCTAACATTGAGTTTATGGCTTCTGGTTGACGTCATCAATGTTGTAATCATAAAAACATTACATCTGCCCACAAACAACAAAGTTGTAAGCATCAAGAGACATGTATGCCTTAAGTTTCTTTTTAGTGTAAATGCTCAATATTTCTATGAGATCTGTACAGTATATATATATATATATATATATATATATATATAATATGGCGCATCGTGGCTTAGTGGTTAGCATGTTCGCCTCACACAGGGTTGGGTGTTCGATTCCCACCATGGCCATGTGTGTGCGGAGTTTGCATGTTCTCCCTGTGCTGCGGGGCTCCGGTTTTCCTCCCCCAGTCCAAAGACATGCATGGTAGGCTGATTGGCATGTCCAAAGTGTATCAATGGGTGTGTGAATGTGTGTGATTGGCCAGGGTGTACCCCGCCTTGTGCACGATGATCCCTGAGATAGGCTCCAGGTTTCCCCATGACCCTGAAAAGGATTAAGCGGTATAGAAGATGGATATATATATATATATATATATATATATATATATATACATATATATATATATATATATATATGTGTGTGTGTGTGTGTGTGTGTGTGTGTGTGTGTGTGTGTGTATGTTCATTACAAGCTAGACCACTGCTTAGCCTCATTTAACCACTGACAGAGCACCATGCGATAAGGATCTTCTAGAGTTACAGCATTTAAAGGTGTTACTTTAGCTGAACAGCACTCTGTCTTTTAGAGGTAATTCATAATAATAATCTGATTCCTAAATATAACATTCTTGATTCATTCTTCAATCAGATTCTAACCAAGTAGTATCAGGTTCCCTGGATCTTTTTGCAACCAGGGCATGCATGTGTGTCCATCTGATTTTGTTTCCAAAACTAAAAGGGTCTACAAGTGGTGCTTGAAAGTTTGGAAGTTTCTATATATCTGCATAAATATGACCTAAAACATCATCAGATTTTAGATGTCCTAAAAGTAGTTAAAGAGAACCCAGTTAAACAAATGAGACAAAAATATTATACTTGGTTGTTTATTTATTGAGGAAAATGATCCAAAATTACATATCTGTGAGTAGGAAAAGTATGTGAACTTTTGCTTTCAGTATCTGAGGTGACCCCCTAGTGCAGCAATAACTGCAATGTTGGCCATTCCAAAACATTAATTTTATTCTTCTTTAACCATTCTTTGGTAGAACAATGTGTGTGCTTAGGGTTGTTGTCTTGCTGCATGACCCACTTTCTCTTGAGATTCATTTCATGAACAGATGTCCTGACATTTTCCTTTAGAATTCGCAGGTATAATTCAGAATTCATTGTTCCATTAATGATGGTCATCTGTCCAGGCCCCGATACAGCAAAACAGGCCCAAACCATGATACTACCACTACCATGTTTCACAGATGGGATAAGGTTCTTATGCTGGAATGCGGTGCTTTCCTTTCATTTAATCCAAAAATTCTATATTGGTCTCATCCGTCAACAAAACATTTTTCTAGTAACCTTCTGACTTGTTCATGTGATCTTTAGAAAACCACAGACGGGCAGCAATGTTCTTATTGGAGAGAGCATTGGCTTTCTCTTTGCAACCCAGCCATGCACACTATGGTTGTTCAGTGTTCTCTTGATGGTGGACTCATGAACATTAACATTAGCCAATGTGAGAGAGGCCTTTAAGTTGCTTAGATGTTACCCTGCGTTCCTTTGTGACCTCATGGACTATTACACATCTTGCTCTTGGAGTGATCTTTGTTGGTCGACCACTCCTGGGGAGGGTAACAACGGTCTTGAATTTTCTCCATTTGTACACAATCTGTCTGACTGTGGATTGGTGGAGTCCAAACTCTTTAGAGACAGTTTTGTAACCTTTCCAGCATGATGAGCATCAACACCTTTTTTTCTGAGGTCTTCAGAAATCTCCTTTGTTCATGCCATGATACACTTCCATAAACCCGTGTTGTGAAGAACAGACTTTGATAGATCCCTGTTCTTTAAATAAAGCAAGGTGCTCACTCATATCTGCTTGTCATCCCAAAACATTTAATTTCACCTTCAAATTAACTGCTTTTGCCACTCACAGATATGTAACATTGGATGACTTTCATCAATAAATGAATGATCAATATAATATTTTTGTCTCCTTTGTTTAATTGCATTCTTGTTGTCTACTTGTAGGACTTGTGTGAAAATCTGATTATGTTTTAGGTTATATTTATGCAGATTGTCACAATGTCCCCTCGAGCTAGCACTGTAGCATGCAGTGTGCTTGGAGACCCGAAACGCGAGTTTGATGCATGAGCTCGAAACACGAGCCGATGCGCGAGCTCTTAGCAAACGCACGCTTTTGGGTCTTCAGTGACATTGACTTTGTTTACTTTCTACATGTGCTTTTGTTATGGTTTTTGTCCTGTCTTCGCCCGTGTCTTGTTATTGGTAGTTTCCATTGGTGTGGCAGCATTGTTTTCAGCTGTCTTGTGTTTCACCCCTGATTACGTTTGACATTTAAACCCCTCGTGTCTCTTTGTACGTTGCGTAGTATTGAGTGTTATCTCCTTATCAAGCGGTTGTAATCGCCTGACCCATTGCCTGTTATTTCGACCATGCTACTGTCTCATGATTTGGATTTGTCTGCCTGACTCTCTCAAATAAAAGTCTTTAACAGCACTTGCATCTTTCCTCACCTTCATAACGTTTAATACGTGACACAGATATTTCGAAAATTCCAACAAACCTTCAAGCACCACTGTATAAGCTCATCTGAATGAGTATAGTAGGTATAGTATGGATTATAATATCATGGTTAGTTTTAAGTAAATTAATTTTGTCCTATTGTCTAATTTTTTTTTTTTTATGAACTGACAATCGACTGAAAACATTTTCCATTTCTGTAACCTTATGTCCTGTTACTAGATGTGGGTTTTCTGCAATGCTTAGCTACTTTGGAATTATTTCAATTTTGGAGTTTTTGATATATACCAGTAGTAACACTAACACAACATGAATTCTAGCATTCTGTGTGTTTGTAATTTGTACTTCTACATCATGAAGAAACCTAATCGTGTGTTCCCTTTCAAAGGGAACGAGACATTGCATTTAGCATAACAGTATGGGAAGCGCCCTTGCGCGTGTGACCGGTATCTGAAGCTTGTGTAAAATCATGCCTCTACTTATAGGCTTGCCATGATCAGGTGACGTGGCAATTAAGCGATTCGCGTGATATATATATATATATATATATGGCACCTGTGAACCATGCCGCCAGCCTTATTATCATCAGCGAGACTGCATGTCTGTTGTTTGTGTGACAAAAAACCGCTTCATTTCTACTCTATATTTTCTCAAAATCTCTAAAATTTTCTATCCCTTTTTTAAAGAAAAAATGAAAAAAGAGAGGGAAAGAATGAGTGAGAAAGAATTCAAAAAGTGTGTTATGTTTCATCATGGAGGAGATGGACACGCTTTCTGTGTGAAGTGTTTGGGTGTCGAGCATGCGACAGCAGCCCACGAGGCGTCTGTCTGTCAGCATTGTGAACATTTCACAATTCGGCAGCTCCGCTCTCAGCTCGCTCTCTTCTCGTCCGAAGGGAGTTGGGTTTCAGAGCCTCACGGATCTGGGCCGGCTTAAACACCCTCGCTGATTCCAAGGAGTCGGTAGATGGTGCCATTGCACCAAAAACCGACAGCAGCTCTCAAGCATATAAAGAGCTGCTTGAGGTGATTACTAGGGCAGTTGAAAAGTTGAATATAGACTGGCCCGGGGAAGAGGAAGTGGCTCGTAGCAGGCTGGATGAGGGCTTCCTCTCTAGTGAAAATAAATATAAAGCTCTCTCACACCGCAGAAAACTCCCCTTTTTTCCAGAAGTGCATGATGAGATATCACGCTTCTGGTGAAAACCATACACTAGCCGTGTTTATAACCCCACGATGTCTGATTACTCAGCCATCATGGGGAGTGAGCAGCATGGCTATTTAGCGATACCGAAGGTGGAGGAGGCGCTTATAAGCCACCTCTCTCCATCAACGGCAGGTAATTTAGGGAGGCCAACTTTACCTTCTAAGCCATGTAAGGCCACCTCAGCATTGGTGGGTGAAGCCTATGCGGCAGCGGGTCTTGCTTGTGGGTCACTGCATACAATGGCAGTGTTGCAGGCCTACCAAGCAGACCTGTTGAGTGAGCTCGATACTGGGGAGGGAATTGGGCCCGAGGCAGTGGCAGAGCTGCACCGCGCCACAGATTTATCTCTCCGGGCATCCAAACAAACGGCCCATCATATCGGCCGTTCAATGGGTAGCCTGGTTGTGGTGGAGAGGCTCAACCTCTCAGGGATGGGGGACAAAGATAAGGTCTCCTTGCTGAATGCCCCTGTTAAACCTTCCGGCCTGTTTGGCGGAGCGGTTAATGCCATCGCCGACAGGTTTCACGAGGCAAAACAGCAAACGGCGGCGTTCAGCCAGTTCCTTCCCCATCGTGTCGAGGTCGCCCAGGCATCCATGAGTGGAGCCTGGGCCAGCGCTAGTGCGAGGGAGGTGCAGAAGGCGAGTGTCGCGGCCCGCCTCCCCCCACAGAGAGCCAGGGGGTCCGGGCGGCCACAGCCACAGCCTGCTAAGAGGCCTGATCTAAGAATGATCATAAAAGCAAAGCAGGCAAGGAAGGAACGGTCCTGATGGGCCACGGAGGGACGTATCAGGGGATGTGAGGTTGTTAGGGCAGATAGCCCCCAGTGCTACTGTAGGGCCTGCCCTGGCCAAGGCTATCCCACGTTTTCAGCCTTCTCTGGTCAGTAAGCTGTCACAGGGCGACGGACATCTGATGCTTTCCCTCCAATGAAATCACTGAAAGACTATTTGGCAGCATGGAAACTACTGCCAAATGTGTCTCCATGGGTTCTGTCTACCATAGAAAAGGGTTACCAGGTCCAGTTCAGAGCTCGGCCACTCCAGTTCAGAGGTGTGCTCACCACAGTTGTCAGCACAGAGCAGAACCCAATGTTAGCGCAGGAAGTAAGTTCCCTTTTGGACAAAGGGGCCATAGAACATGTACCCCGTTCCCTAAGGGAGAGCGGTTTTTACAGCTGTTTTTTTTCCTGGTCTGCAAAAAAGATGGGAGTATGCGGCCAATATTAGATCTGCATCATCTGAACTCTTCGGACATACAGGTTCAAGATGCTGACCCTCAAACTTATCGTGCCACAGACTCAGTTCGAGTACTGGTTTAGGATGACAGATCCGACAGATGTACATTTCCACATAGGAAAATCACCCAGTCACAGGAAGTTCCTGAGGTTTGCGTTTGGAGACAAGACATACCAATTTTGGGTTTTTCCCTTTGGGCTAACTTTATCCCCTCGCATCTTCACAAAGTGCATGGATGCTGCTCTGGCTCCCTTGCGACTCCAGGGCATCCGTGTACTAAACTACCTGGACGACTGGCATGATCCAGGGAACAGGCAGTTCAACATCGAGATGTTGTTCTCGCCCACATGAGGAGCTTGGGGCTCAGGTTGAACCTCAAGAAATGTATGCTTTCTCCAATGCAGAGGACAACTTTTCTAGGGCTTATATGGGATTCTACTACGATGAGGGCATTTTTATCCCCAACACGCGTAGGATCGATCCTATCAACTTTGAGAAAGATAAAGCTAGGTCTGGGCATCCCCTCCAGTCTCTACGAGAGACTGTTGGGCCTTATGGCAGCAGCAGCCAACGTCATACTGTTGGGCCTATTGCACATGAGACCGTTTCAGTGGTGGCTGAAAAGATGCCTATGTGCTCTGAGTATTTGGAGGTGTCCGCAGTTTCTAGCCTCAGGTCACACTCTAGGGGCGTCTACTTACCGCAAGACGGTAATGACAGACGCGTCCCTCATGGGCTGGGGTGCAGTTTTAAATGGCTGTCCAGCTCACGGTCTTTGGAGCAGCCTTCATCTGGAGTGGCATATAAATCACCTAGAGATGCGGGCCGTATTCCTAGCACTGAAATTCTTTTTTCCTCAGTTGAGAGGTCACCATGTGCTAGTTGTTTCAGACAACACAGCGGTGGTCTCATATATCAACCACCAGGGAGGGTTACGTTCACTCCCCCTGTTCAGGCAGGCGCAACTAATCCTTCTCTGGGCAGAGGGAAAGTTCTTGTCAGTGAGTGCAATGTACATTCCGGGCAGCCGGAATGTAGGGGCAGACATCCTGTCGAGGCATGGGCTGAGGCCTGGGGGTTGGAGGCTCCATCCACAAGTGGTGGAGTCCATATGGCGAAGGATCGAACAAGCGGAAGTGGATGTGTTCGCCTCCGAGGTGACAACACACTGCCCGCTGTGGTTCAGCCTCACTCCTCTCGCACCATTGGGGCTGGACACCATGGTGCACATGTGGCCAAGGTCATGTCTGTATGCTTTTCCCCCTATCGCTCTGCTCCCACAAGTTCTAGCGAGAGTTCGCCAAGACCGTCTACATCTGCTGCTAATAGCACCATATTGGCTGGCTCGAATATGGTTCTCGGAGACAATTTCCCTGCTCGAAAGTACTCCTTGGGAGATTCCCACCCACAGGGATCTACTGTCTCAAGCCGGAGGGCTGATTTATCACCCTCGGCCAGAATTATGGAAACTGTGGGTCTGGCCCCTGAGGGGCACCAGCTCATAGATTCTGGTCTCACAACTGAGGTTGTAAAGACCATGTTAAACGCTAGAGCACCATCCACAAGGAAATTGTATGTGCTCAAGTGGCAGCTTTTTGTCTTGTGGTGTGAGGAACGTCAGCTAGACCCAGTGAACTGCGCAATAGCTACAGTCCTGGAGTTCTTACAAGAACATTTTTCAGCAGGGTTGGCTCCTTCTACAATCAGGGTTTACGTAGCCTCTGTTTTGGCCAGCCATGCCCCTGTTGATGGAGCCTCTATGGGCAACATCCTCTAACTTCGAGGTTCATGCATGGTGTCAGACGGCTGAAGCCCATCTGCAGGCCGCGCATACCTTCCTGGGACCTTTTTGTGGTCTTGGAAGGTCTGTCAGGGGCCCCATTTGAGGCCTTAGAGTCAGCCTCTGAGAAGCTTCTGACTCTAAAGGTAGCTCTTCTGCTGGCCCTGGCATCTCTCAAGCGAGTGGGAGATCTACAAGCTCTCTCTGTTGCCCCTTCCTGCCCCTGGATTAGCCAAGGTCTTCCTGTATCCTAGACCAGATTATATTCCTAAAGTGCCTACATCGGCTGCCCACCCTGTGGTGTTGCAGGCTTTCTGCCCTCCTCTGTTCCTCACACCAGAACAAGAGAGGATGCACCTGCTGTGTCCAGTAAGGGCTCTCTGTACTTACGTCCACCGCTCCGGCCAGTGGCGTAAGTCGGAGCAGCTGCTGGTCTGCTTTGGCGGCGACAGTAAAGGTGATGCTGTGTCAGAGCAGCACATCTCTAATTGGATAGTGGAAGCAATCTCTATGGCTTAAAAGGCGTGCCTCTGGGCATAAGAGCTCATTCCACTAGGGTGGTCGCCTCCTCGAAGGCTTTGTCCAAAGGGGTATGCTTGCAGGATGTGTGTGCTGCTGCAGGATGGTCTACGCCACACACATTCATTCGTTATTGCAGCCTGGATATTCATTCCACCCCTGGCTTTAGTGTCTTGCAGTGACCCTCGGGCTTGGGTCTTTTTGAACAGGCCGTACCCTTGGTATGATGGAGTGGGTATTCCCGTTCCCATACTGTTATGCTAAATGCAACTTCGAAGTTCCATTTGAAAGGGAACATCGGGGTTACACATGTAACCCTGTTCCCTGAGAAGGGAACGAGATGTTGCATAGCTTTGTCATACCAGGGCAGGCCTGTGAATTGTGTCTAAACTTCAGATAATATAGGCTGGCGGCATGGTTCACAGGTGCCATATATATATCATGCGACGTGCTTAATTGCCACGTCACCTGATCATGGCAGGCCTATAAGTAGAGGCATGATTTTACACAAGCTTCCTATACCGGTCACGTGCACAAAGGCGCTTCAAATACTGTTATGCTGAATCCAACGTCTCGTTCCCTTCTCAGGGAACAGGGTTACATGCGTAACCCCGAAGATTCAGTGGTTTACAATATTTTAAAGCAAGAGAAAATGTGATGTGCTACTAGGAAGCACTCAGATGGAGCCTGTAGGGGGAAAAAAAACAGCCTACCTTGAATCTCACCTGGGTGCTCACAGTGTGGAATGAAAATGTTTTACAAAACCAGAAAACTTTAATTAACGTGAGGCAGCAGGGGAATTATTTAATTGGCACAAAAGACAAATTTGTCATTTAAACTAATTTTACAGCACAAGAGAATGATGGTAAATGTTGTAGTAATAAAAAAAAACCTATATTTGTCATTCAGTCAATAGGATGCTTATCTTCATTCAGGAAGTAATTTACTTACAAAATAAGCTAAATAGAGTCAATTTCTCTCCATTGAATAGAAATTGTTTTGTTATTAAAGATTTTTTTTATCTCAAAATTTCCATCACCATCCTAAATGAGGAAAATAGGCATAAATTAATTTTCACAGGACCATACTGTAATTATTCTAATTATCATCTAAAATGATGAAAAGGCATGTAACAAATGAGCAACATTGAAGCAGTGGCTATGGACTGTACATAAATTTGCATCACTGTGTGCCAAATTGATTTAACTGTTACAAGGCCATGCTTTGAGTGGTGAAGCTTATTATTAATATGACCTTCTGTGCTGGAGAACTAGATGTACAGTGTATGTAGTGGGATCGAAGAGAAATCTGCATGGAGTGTATGCTATAGCCTCATTTCCATCCATTGCTAAAATCATGGAACATGCAGCTCTTGAGAAAGTTGCTTTAGGCAGCATTTGCTGTCATTTTCTGTATACCACTAGGAAAATGTGTCAAAGATAAACATACAGTATATACAGTATAAAGAAACAAAGGATCTCTACAGCAGTCCTGATACTACAGTGCTGAAGGACACATTGATGTCATTATTCAGGTATTCCTGTTAGAACCTATTATTATGTAAAAGTACATATAAGAAAGCTGCATACATACTAAGTTTGTGGAATGTATGTATCTACGAGTTTGAGAACTGCAAGTCTGGAAGCGCCAAATAGAAACACTTGCAGGTGATATAAAGCAGATGCTTTAATAAAGGCTAACAATCCAAAACCAGAGCATATCCAAGAACAGTGATGTCAAAGCCAAGATCAAAACAGGGCAAAAAAACAGACTAAGGCAAAAATAAAAAGAAAGGGTCATAACTAAGGCTAGAAAATGAGGCATGGGTCACAAAACAGAAATGATAAACGCATGAGCGAAAGTTTAGTAATAATGCCAAATGCAAACAAAAGACAAATATAGTGTATACACTGAGGTTGATTAAGTTTGAAGAGTTATAGATAATTTGTACTTCTACATTGTGAAGCTACCTAATAGTGTGATTCATTTGCTTACCGTTTTTTAAAGCAAGAGAAAATGTGATATGCTGCACACTAGGAAGCACTCAGATGGAGCCTGAAGGGGAAAAAAAAAAAAAACACGCCTACCCTGAATCTCACCTGGTTGCTCACAGTGCGGAATAAAAATGTTTTACAAAACCAGAAAACTTAAATTAACGTGAGGCAACAGGGGAATTATTTCAGTGGCACAAAAGACAAATTTGTCATTTGAACTAATTTCCTGATGTGCACCACAAAAGGATGATGGTAAATTTTGTAGTAATAAAAAAACAATTTTTGTCATGTATTTACAGATAAATGAAAAATGCAAACAAAATACAGTTAAACTGTATACCTGATGTTGACTAAGTTGGATGAGTTATAGATGTTATAGGTAGTTATAGGTGTGTGTGTGTGTGTGTGTGCTGGGTGAGTCGGTGTGGTTGACAATTGAAGATTCTGGAAATTCCTAAGTTCCTGGAGGAAGACGTTGATGAAAGCTTATATAGTCTCTAGTTTAGCATAACACAAACATGATCATCACAATCATCACCTTCAAAAACCATAATCTTTAATAGACTCACTAATGTGGTGTCTGACACTGTTATCTACAGTGGCAAGAAAAAGTATGTGAACCTTTTGGAATTTCATGGTTTTCTGAATAAATTTGTCATAAAATGTGATCTGATCTTCATTTAAGTCAAGGGTATTGACAAATATAAAGTGTCTAAATAATAACCCCCCCAAAATTCTGATCTTTCATGTCTTTATTGAGAACAACCAAAAAAACTCATAGTGCTTGTGGAAAAAGTATGTGAACCCTTGAGTTAATGACCTCAAAAAAGCTAATTGGAGTCAGCTTTTAGCACACCTGGAGTCTCGTTAAGAAAATGAGTTTGGAGGTGTGGACTACAGCTACTTTGACTGACAAAAACCCCTCAAACTGCAGAGTTTGCTCTGCACAAGAAGCACACGCTTATGTGAGCCATGCCTTGCCAAAAAGAGCTTTCAGAGGATGTACGATCAAGAATTGTTGATCTACATAAAACTGGAAAGAGTTACAAAGTGAGTTCAAAGACTTTAGAAATTCACCAGTCTACAGTTAGGCAAACATTCTACAAATGGAGACACTTAGGGACTGTTGCTACTCTACCAAGAAGTGGGCGCCCAGTCAAAATGACACCAAGAGCACAACAAAGACTCATCAGTGAGGTAAAGAAACAACCCCGAATGACAGCCAAAGATTTGAAGGCATCGTTGGAACTGGCTAACATCTCTGTTCATGGGTCTACAATACATAGTACATTGAACAAGCAGGGTATCTACAGCAGGACACCACGAAGGAAGCCACTGCTTACTAAAAAGAACATTACTGCATGGCTGAAGTTTGCAAAAGAGCACAATGACACTCCAAGCGGTATTGGCAAAATGTTTTGTGGACTGATGAAACTAAGACTGAACTATTTAGAAAAAACCACACAGCACTACATCTGGTGTAGAAAGGGCACGGCATATCATCATGAAAACATCATCCCAACCATAAAGTATGGTGGAGGAAACATCATGATTTGGGCCTGCTTTGCTGCATCAGGGCCTGGCCAGCTTGCAATCATTGAGGGGAAGATGAATTCCCAAGTATATCAGACAATTCTTCAGGATAATGTGAGAATGTCTGTACATCAGCTGAAACTGTGTAGAAGTGGGGTGATGCAACAGGACAACGACCCAAAACACCGGAGCAAGTACACAACAGAATGGCTTCAGAAAAACAAAATCTGCCTTTTGTAGTTGTCAAGTCAGAGTCCAGACCTCAACCCAATAGAGATGCTATGGAATGACTTGAAGAGAGCCATACAAATGAGACGTCCAAACGATATGACCGAGCTAAAGCAGTTCTGCAGGAAGAATGGGCTAAAATTCTTCCTGAACCATGTGCAGGTCTGATCTACTGCTACAGGATGTGCCTGGTTGAGGTTATTGCTGCCAAGGGTGGATCAACCGGTTATTAATTCTAAGGGTTCACTTACTTTTTCCACTGCCATTTTGAATGTTGAATGAGTGTGTTCAATAAAGACATGAGGGATCAGAATTTTTTTTATGTTATTATTTTAGACACATTATATTTGTCAATACCCTTGACTTAGATGAAGATCGGATCATATTTTATGACAAATTTATTCAGAAAACCATGAAATTCCAAAAGGTTCACATACTTTTTCTTGCCACTGTATAAATATTGATGAAAGTACACTAAAATGTAGTGGCAACTTTTTGAAACTGGATCACTTTTTCCCCTAAGATTTTTGGTGTTACTCAAAGCAGCAAGTCAGTACTTGAAGTTGATTTGTTAGAAGCAGGAAAAATGGGCAAGTGTAAGGATCTGAGTGACTTTGACAAGGGACAAATTGTGATGGCTAGATGACTGGGTCAGAACATCTCCAAAACAGCAGGTCTTGTGGGGTGTTCACCAAAAGAGGTCCAATGAAAGACAACTGGTGATCTGGAGAGACGGTTATGGGTGTCCAAGGCTCACTGATGCATGTGGGGAGTAAAGGCTAGCCCGTCTGGTCCGATAGAACAGTATTCCCTAATGGCAGTGACCTCTATCAGCAGAATAATGTGCCTTGCCACACTGCAAAATT
Organism: Ictalurus furcatus; assembly: GCF_023375685.1. Taxonomy (NCBI): domain Eukaryota; kingdom Metazoa; phylum Chordata; class Actinopteri; order Siluriformes; family Ictaluridae; genus Ictalurus; species Ictalurus furcatus. Next base: position 9,356,453 of record NC_071260.1, on the reverse strand, counting down.
TATTCAGGAATGGTTTGAGGAATATGACAAAGAGTTCAAGGTGTTGACTTGGCCTTCAAATTCCCCAGATCTCAATCCGATCGAGCATCTGTGGGATGTGTTGGCCAAACAAGTCCATTCCATGGATGTTCCACCTCACTACTTACAGGACTTAAAGGATCTGCTGCTAATGTCTTGGTACCAGATACCACAGCACACCTTCAGCACCCATGCCTTGATGGGTCAGAGCTGTTTTGGTGGGATAAGGGGACTTACAAAATATTAGACAGATGGTTTTAATGGTATGGGTTGGACAATTTGTTATGCTATGGACAGCAAGTATGGCTTGGCTGATTGATACATTTAGGCTGTATATCTCATACTAAATAGTTTTAGATCTTCAAACAAAATGCGACATAAAACAAAAGCAAGAGTAAACACACAATACATTTTTTTTATTGAAGCAAAAATGTTATCCAACACCTATCACCAGTGTGAAAAACTGATTTCCCCCTTAAACTTAAAATCTGTTTGTGCCACCTTTAACAGCAATTACTGCAACCAAATCCTTCCGATAACTGGAGATCAGTCTTTCACTTACTTCTAGGACTAGGACTTACTCCTATGCTCCAACTCATCAGTCCACAGAACGTTCTCCCAAAATGTTCCTTAATGTTCTTCTGGGTTAGCAGTGGTTTACGCCTCGCCATCTTCCATGGATGCCATTTTTACTGTGTCTTTCTGATAATGGAGTCATGAACAGAGTCATGAATAGTTCTTTTGATGTTGTCCTTGGGTCTTTTGTGACTTCCTGGATGAGTAGTTGCTGTTCTCTTGGAGGAATTTTGGAAGGTCGTCCACTTCTGGGAAGGTTCCGACTGTGCCGAGTTTTTCCATTTGGAGATAATGGCTCTTACTGTGGTCCTTTGGAGTCTCGGAACCTTTGAAATAGCTTTATAACCCTTCCCAGACCGAGGTATTTCAATCATCTTCTAGCTCAACATTTCTGGAATTTCTTTCAAATTTCGCATAGTGTGTTACTGGGTAGGACCTTTTAACCAACATCATGCTGTTGAAAAAGTTCTATTTAAGTGTTTATTTGATTGAACATGGTATTATAGTTGTGTCTAGTCCAGCTGAATACCATTATGAATGCAGTTTCATAGATTTGTAGAATTAGTAATTATGAGGGCAAATAAATTCTCACACAGGCCCAGCTGTTATTGTATAACATTTGTGCTTCAATAAATAACATTTGTGTTTAGTCAGATTGCCTTTATCTTAGATTTTGTTTTAATTTCTGAAACAATTTAGTTATACAGAACTAAATTGAGATATACACAAAAACAGAAGAAATCAAATACTTTTTCACAGCAATGTAGTTATTTGGTTATTTATGGTGTGTTTTGTTTTGGTGTTTGTTAGAGGTTGTATTTTTGAAAGCAACAGTCATCCACAATGTCCAAGAGAGCAAAAATGGCCGTTCTGTCTGAGTGGGAGGCATGGCATTAATCTTTCTTCCCTGTCAATCACAGCATCACTAGCAGCCCCTCAGTGTCGAAGAGGCCAGAGAGTGCTTTTCTCTGAGAATGTTCAGCTGGCCTGTGACACATCCTGACCACTTTGAAAAGATGTGGTTGCTGTTTTTACATGTCTTAGACGAAGCATGTGCTAGCCTTTACCCTCAGTGTAGCTGTTGAGCGATAGAGCAGAGCTAGTGGGTGGGATATGGCAAAAACACACACACACACACACACACACACACACACACACACACACACAAACTGGAAGAAAAATGAGGTGCAAAATCCAAAAGATAAATTAAAATAAAAATAATAATGAAAGTTCTAAATGGAGCGGTCAAGTTGTGAGACAAACAGACTCTTTAAAAGTAACTTTTCTAGTTTTGTGTAAAAGAGCTGCCTTCTTGCTCTCTTGCTCAAACTGAGTTTCAGTAAATGTCACATTATGGGCACAATCTATGAACCGTTCTTCACAGTTATGCCCTAATATCAAATGTACTAAAATAAGTGGAACACGATGATGTACCAAGCTCAGTTTGGATAAGAACAGAACACTAAACACTTAGCAAAAAAAAATGAACATTCTGTTTCAAAATTAACATACAAATATTCCAGTCCATGTTTAACAAATCTGTAATTTAAAGTAAGTTCAGCATATTGTTTGGATCCAATTTATATTTCACAGCAAGTTAAACATACTAATGTTCCAAATTCGAGTTTAACATACCATGGTTTAACTTAAGGTGAATCAGGAGTATTGGGACATCAGGTAAAACACAACAGTTTAACTTATCAGGCCAGAAAAAAAGCTGAGAAGTTACTGTTTGCTACTGAGCACTAGCAGTGGAACTGCTTGATAGAAATAACATAACTTAATATTCGTGTCATCATCCAAGCAGTCCTTCTCCTGCTTTTGCGACCGCAGAAATGAACACAAAATCAAGCAAACTACACAATATTCTGAGGAGCTTGAATTTTTTTAATTACAGATTTTCTGTAGATTTGGGCCAAGACACGTCATGTGACGTCATCAGCATTCAGCCAAAGCCCGCTTCGATTCGTGTGCATTGAATATGAGTACAGCTAAAAGTATCATTTACCAACAAACATCACTGTGACAAACCATGCAAAACAATTTAGTGCAACTGCAATTTCATCAATTCAAGTAGTTTTCTGAATATTTCTGAAATACTGAAGATTATAAAATATCTAAACCCTGTTGTTGTTGTTGCTGCTGCTGAATATATTATAAATGTTACGTAGGCCAACATTGTAAATGTAGTCACTTTTACTTAGTACTCTCTTCATACAATATGCAAAGTATGCATCAAATAAATAATGGTTTAAACATGAAAATCCCAAATTAGCAAATATTATTATATAAGTATTCTGGTTAGACATAGGGATGCCATGAAGCCATGCTTCTGTAGCATATTACTGAGGATTTCAGAAATGTATGACATTTTTGGTTTATTAATAACAAGAAAGGTTTAAGTGGAAATTCCACAACTGCTTCATTATACACTATATTGCCAAAAGTCTGTGGACACATGACCATCACTCCCATATGTACTTGTTGAACATCCCATTCCAGATTTAATCTCCCCTTTGCTGTTATAAAAACCTCCACTCTTCTGGGAAGGCTTTCCACTAGATTTAGGTGTGTGACTGTGGGGATTTGTCATTCAGCTACAAGAGAATTAGTGAGGTGATATTGGTACTGATATTGGGGTTCAGTCAGCGTTCCAGTTCATCCCAAAGGTGTTCAGTGGTGTTGAAGTCAGGGCTCTGTGCAGGACACTCGAGTTCTTCCACTCCATCCTTTGCAAACCATGTCTTCAAAGAGCTCGCTTTGTGCACATGGGCATTGCCATACAGGAACAGGTTTGGGCCTCTTAGTTCCAGTGAAGGGAAATTGTAATGTTTCCCTGCCAACAGTTTGGAGAAGGAGCACATATACAGTAGGTGTGATGTATGAAGGTCAGGTGTCCACAAACCTTTAGCTATATAGTGTACATGAATTCACTCTAGTATTGCAAACAATATGAACAATACCAAGAACAGCTTTAGTGCTACTATTCCTGACTCCGTTTAAAATTAACTGGTGTTTCTGCTATTTTAACACCAATATTTTAAGTTAGTTTAAAATACAAATATTCCAGTCAGAATGTAATTTAGCTACTGAGACCCGAGTTTGAATACAATTTATTTTTTCAGTTTTGTTTGTTTTTTTTTCTATCCAATTGACTAGTTGGGCTATGTGTGAACAGAGTGGGGAGAAGGAGAAAGGTAGGTGGAGAAAAATGGAGTAGATAAGAGAGAGAGAGACAGCAAGTGAGAGAGATGCACGTGAAAGTGGAAGAGAGTGAGAGACAGACAGAAAGAGAGGGGTGTATGACAGAGAGAGAGAGAGAGAGAGAGAGAGAGAGAGAGAGAGAAAGAGATGTGTGAATGTGGAAGAGAGTGAGAAACAGAAAGAGAGGAGTAGATAGAGACTTTGAGACTGTACAATCCTTTATTTTACAAAAGTCACATTATACACAATGACATAAAGGTGACTTAATCCATAAATAAATATTTAAAGAAGCATCAAAAATAAAATAAAATAAGTTAGGTTAAACACAACAATGAACAGTTTGTGTATGTAGTTGTGATGATTCTATCAGTCTAATGCTGGTACAAAACAAAGTTTTTCCTCTTGCTTTAATTAGTCTAGAGATAATTCTTATGGTATCGCAGTCTGTGTTTGTGCCACTTTGCTTTTTCTGCTCAGGTATATTGCCATTTTGGCCTGGCCAAAGATAAAATTAATCACCTGACAGTTGAACCTGTTTCTTCTGACCAAATATAGAACCAAGAATAAAATTCTGAAAAGTAAAATCGACATAAATTGACCTTAAGATGCTTTGTAAAAACACAATGACTGCAACTTGGAGCAATAAAAGTATGAAAAACAGTCTTTCTCTGTGAACAAAATGGGCATTCCTGTGTGACCTCAGGGTTTAAAATGGAGATAAGAGTTCACAGAGACAATTCCATGTAAAATCCTCCATTCGAGGTCAGCAACTTATTTGGTTAATGATGGTTTGTACAGTGCCCTCCACTCTGGTATAATATCATCATTAAAACCCTGTATACTTCGCCATGGAGAGTCCACCCTCTCATTCAGTTTTTTTTTCTTGTTTAAAACTTTCACACAGGCCTTATACAGTAGCTTACCGGACGCTGTCTCAGTGTTCATTTATCCCTCACCCCTGCACTCCAGGAGGGGCCAGCGACACCCATCTAGGTCTGGAGTGATGCCCAGCTGGGGAATAGGTTTTTCCTCTGTAGGACTTGTTTTGTAGTTGTTTTGTAGGCCATAAGCTGAACACGCTTCTCTGACATTAGGGTGGACTTCCAGCGATGCAGGAGCATATTCACAATATTTAGGGACCGCAGTACGATACACGCTGCCAAGTCCTCTGCCCGTGACAGGTCTGTCCCTGTAATGTTCTCCAGCTGCCGGAGTGTCGCAGTCCTTGAGGAGACCAGAACCCTGGACAGTGCAGGAGTGGTCACACTAGACATGTCCAAATGCCCACTGTAAACCAGGGGGTCTTCCAGCAGCCAGTGTAATGTTCTGCACACCTTACTTTGTTTTTTAAAAAAGTTCCAACTTTTAAAAAGCCTATGATAAAAATCCAGTTCGTAGTCCAGCAACATCTAGCATTCTTTTGACCATTAAAAACAAAGTTCAGTCCAACCCCAGTCCTCCTACCATGTGTAACAGTATATAGGTTGCTGCTCTCCATACTAAATTCCTGGGTCCAGTGAGGAGTCTCTGGATGAACTGGAGATGAAAGGCTGCAGTTCTGCTGACCAAGTGGACCAGCCCCTGCCTCCCCTCCTCCTTAGGCAGATAAAGGACATTTTGAGGAATCCAGTGTAGACCATCCCAGAAGAAGTCCATTAACAGGGCCTGGACAATTGCTAGCAGATTTGGTGGCGGATCCACACATGCCAGCTTGTGCCACAGGGATGATGCTGCTAAGCTGCTGATGACCAGAAGCCATCTTTGGGACCAGCCACTTCCATCGGCTCAGTCTGTCCTTTACAAGTTCATCAATTCCTTCACAATTTTTATTGAAAAACTCAGTGCTTCCCAGATAAACACCCAAGTATTTAAAACCACCCTTTCTCCATACCAAGCCTCCTGGTAGTGTGGGCTGCCCACCTTCCCACTCTCCAACTAGAATGACTTCACTTTTGGCTCAGTTGACCTTAGCAGAGGATAAAATTTCAAAGTCATTTAAAATATTCACATCTGTTTGTGCTCCTACTATTACAACCAGGTCATCTGCATATGCCGAGAGACAGAGAGAAGCGCTAGAATGAGGTATATTAACACCAGAAGGTTGATTTCTCAGTTTGCATGAAAGAGGTTCAATTGCTAGAGTGTGCAGCATGCCTGAGAGAGAACAGCCTCTGTAAACTCTAAAAGGGGCACATAAACCAACATTAACCTTCAGTACACTCTCAATTTCACTGTACAATTTCATGACACATGGCTATAAAACCTGGGTTGAACCCAAGCACCTTCCACAAGTATTCATGTTCAACCCAGTCAAAAGCCTTTTCCTGATCTAGAAAAATGAGACCAGTCTTTTAATTCCAATAGCCTGGAGATGTTCAAAATGTCACAAATTAAGTATACATTATCAAGTATAGACCTTCCAGGCACACAGTTTGTCTGGTCATGGTGAATGATTAGCTCCATTACCTTCGTCAGTCTTGAAGCTAATGCTTTTCAGAGCAGCTTGCAATCAGTGCACAGCAGCGAAAGTGGGCTCCAGTTCTTCAGGTATGTCAGGTCTCCCTTTTTTGGCAGTAGGGTCAGGATGGCTCTCCTGCAGCTCAATGGGAGCTCACCTCCCTTCACACTGTCATGTAGAACTTCTATCACATCTGCCCTATTACTGCCCAGAAGGCTTTGTAGAACTCCAGGGAGACCATCTATGCCTGGCGCCCATCCATTCTCCATACGCTGGAGAGCCTCATAGAGCTCTCCCAATGTCAGCTCTCTATCCATTTCTCTGGCCACTTGCTCTGAGAATTTTGGCAGGTTCTTAAGTAAGCTCTCCTACCCCATCTGTGCCCCTGACCACTCACTGCTGTACAGCTTTGAGTAGAAGCTGAATGTCTGCTTGCGAATTTCAGTGGGCTCTGATAAGAGATCCCCTGAGTCTGTTCGCACAGCATGTATGAATCTTTTCTGTCCATTATTTTGCTCTACAACAAAGAAGTACTCAGAAGGAGCATCCATCTCAGTCATACTTTTAAAGCGTGAGCGGACCAGCGCCCCCTGTGTTGTAATGGCCAACAGCGCATTCATTATGGCTTTTTTTTTTTTTTTTTTTTACTTTTGAGGGCTTCAACATGCCCTCGATCTCCTGTGGTCTCCAAATATTGGAGTTCCATTATTCCAATTTCAAGTGCTTTCAGAGATCTGACAATGTGTCTTGTGACATTAAGTGTACTGTTGACAAAATGTTTTAGCTTGTACTTTAGCCACATCCCACCACTGTTGTATAGAACTAAAAAAAACCTTTTCTGATTTAAAACCATTCAAAAAATAAATAAAAGATTCTCTAAAATTAGTATCTTTTAAAAGTGCAGTGTTAAAATCCCAGTAAGCACTCCTTGGTTTTACTTTTTTTAAACTGATAATACACTGTACCATGCTGTGATCAGAGATGCCTACTGGAACAATAAAACATTTTGTAAAAATGTCAGTTGATGTTTAAAGCCATAAAACCGATCCAATCTTTCCAGGGAGAGTGTGTAATCTATAGAGTTGGCCCACGTGTACTGTCACTGTGCCAGAATCCATGGTGTCTTTATCAGCCAAGCAAGACCTCTCCGGAGCCAGTTCAGACAAGCAGGGACTCTCCAGAGCCAGTTCAGACAAGCAGGGCCTCTCTGGGGTTGGTGCAGCCCTAGTAGGCTCCTAGGCTGCAGGCTGGGCTTGAGGTTCACTTTCTTTGGGCTCTGGTGCAGCCTCTTCAACCACAGAGGGAACGGCCCCAGCAGCCTCAGCTACGTCTGGCCCCAGCCGCTCAGAAACACCGGGATCACTCTGTCTCTCAGGACAGGCCCGGACAAGATGCCCTGTTTTACCACATTTAAAATGCTTCATGTCCGCATCCAAAGATACAAAGATACTGTAGTCAAAACCATCAACACTGAATTTAAACACTAGGTTTAGTTCTTCCATGCCATCTATAAGAATCATAAAAACCATTCTCATAAAAGACACCAGGTGTTTAACCAGTGGGGACTTACAGCTAAGGGGGATTTTCTTCATGGGGGAGACCCCAGTCACCCGTATCGAGACAGTTCCTTGGAGATTATCACATCAGAGATAAAAGGAGGGACATTGGACAGCACAATCTTTTTTGCTGGGGATCTGAGGGAAGAAGCCATTGTAAGTTCGTTATTAATCACAATGCCCTGCTAAAATTGTACAGTTCATGCGGAGGCTGAGACAATGTTCTCGTGCCCGACCACATCGCCAACCGATAAAACACACTTCTCCACAGTCGCCCCGCACGCCACGCGCACACCGTGCCGGCGAGTCAGACTCTCACACTCGCTCACACACCAAACGTAATTAATCTGAGATGTTTTCACGAAAAAAAAAGAAAAAAAAAGTTGCAGTAAATACCGAGAAAACAAAAGAAAGAAAGAAAGAAAGAAAGAAAAAACCGTCTCACGCGCCAACACACCACACTCGCTCTTCCACCACGCATACGCAGATAGAGAGATGCGCGTGAAAGTGGGAGAGAGAGTGAGAGACAGACAGAGAGAAGTAGAGAGAGCGAGTGTGTGTGTGTGTGTGTGTGTGTGTGTGTGAGAGAGAGAGAGAGAGAGAGAGAGAGAGAGAGAGAGACAGACAGACAGAGAGAAATAGAGAGAGCGAGTGTGTGTGTGTGTGAGAGAGAGAGAGGGGGAGAGAGAGAGAGCGAGAGAGTATGTGTGTGTGTGTGGGGGGGGGATTCGTGTAAAAGTGGGAGAGACAGAGACAGACAGAAAGAGAGGAGTGTAGGAGAAAGAGAGAGAGAGAGAGAGAGAGAGAGAGAGAGAGAGATGCGCGCAGGGAGAGCCGCGTGGCTTTAAGAGCGTCTGTTTTTCCCACTCGCTGAGCATTTCCTATCACCGGCGGCAGACCACAGAGCTGTCAGAGCTCACATCTGTCTGCTCACAGAGGCTCGAGTTGTCGGAGCGAAAGCACGTCGGTGGCACACTTCGGAAATACATCCCGTTTTTGGTCTTGGTTTCGGATTTACCGGAGCTTTTACGCGGCCATGGAGTTACAGAAGTGGCGGTGTTGCGCTCTCGGTGCATCTCTGCTCGCCGTGTTCAGCTCAGCCATAGCTGCCGCTCACTGTAAGTCCACACACACACACACACACACGCGCGCGCGCGCCGCGCGCATCCCCCTACAGCCTCCTTCTTATTTCCTTCAACAAGTTAGGAAACCCATACGCGTAATTAACGCGTTTTAATGAGACTCGCAACATTTCACCGGCTGCAATTTCATTTTCACGGGTCATTAACAGAGCACATACACACCCTGAGTCAGACTCAGGGATGTGTCCATGAAAGTGATGTGTGAAAAAAATGACCTTTAGTCTAAACATCCGCGCGTGTGCATTACCTTCCAGTGTTGTGTTCCCCCCCACCCTTGTAGACTTACGTCTGGTTGCGCGCAGTACATCTGCGTGTCTATTAATTCAACCCGACACATACTGTATAACCCATGTAAGAACTAATGAATTACCTGCAGGTGATTTACTAACATTGGGGTGTAAGGAAGAGTGCGAGGCAAAAACAAACAAAAAAAGTTACTTGGATACAAAGTAAGACTGAAAGCTGCGTGAAGAATTCAGTAGAAAAAATTATGAACATGATGAAAATCTGTTATGGGGGAACAATAAAAAGACACATACAGTGTGCACCTGGCAGCAGTAAGTCTGTGGGCTGTTAGATATTTCATTGCAGTCGTCTCTCAGCTCTCAGCACTCAGGACAATTATCAATCAGTTAGAACCCGAGTTCATCAACCACCGATTTTTCTTTTCCTTTCATTACTCTGTACAGCCTTCCTGTGCATGTCTCTCCCACCACCTTCCTCAGGGGGTGGTAATAGTGAGCTATAACAGCAGGGCACTGCGAGGTGCTTTCCACTCAAGGGATCGACACAGGCCGAGTCCCAAACACCCCGTGTTCCCTACGTCAGTGCAGTGTGCGCAGGAGGTATGAAATAATGCAGTCCTGCCCACTACACAACCTACTCGCTATATGTGCAATAATGGGTCGTTGGGGATTGATTCAGAGAATCACAGGACGCAGTGCTAATAATGTACTGTGTGTGTGTGTGTGTGTGTGTGTGTGTGAGAGAGAGAGAGAGAGAGAGAGAGAGAGAGAGACAGAGAGAGAGACAGAGAGAGAGATCTGGCATCCGGTGTAGGGAAATAAAAAAATTTCTTAGGAGAAAAATGGGTGCTTTGGATGGAGGTCCATCATCACCTGAAATGCTTCTGAAGACTGACAGACAGACAGGTTTGATTAAATGCTATGGAACAGTTAGTTTTGCAAAATCTTCTTTTTTTAATCTGCTGTGCAAGTTCTAAGAAAAGAAAAATAAGACTGCTAAACTGTATCATAAAAAGTGCACCTTTGTACCCTTATTACACATCTCTTACAGACAATGGTGCATTTTATGTCTTAACTCAAAAACTCCAATTACAGTACTTTTATGCACCTTAAATCTTTTCTAAATGTACACAACATTCACATCTGCAGGTCAAAAGCTACATTTTACATGTACAAAAGATAAAGACAGTAAAAGTTTATAGTTTAGTATCCCTTTTCATTTCCCCTTCAGAGTGTAGACAGACAGCAGATAGTCAGCAATAAGGATAATTTCTTTGCAAACCTTTCCATCAAGCTCAAAGCGTCAGGAAATTTTGCAGTACTATCAAGTAATCAAGCAGAGAAGACATCAAATATTTGCAGAAGGATCAAATCTCATTTCTCTGCAAATCGCAGCACTACAATCCCCGAAATATGACAGAACAGGAACGATAAAAACCTCCTCCATCATTTATGAGCCCCCGCAATCCCTACTGACGGGATCGGATGAAACAGCCAGGACAAGCAAAATGGATGCTCTCAGGTTCACCACAGAGACATTAAAGAGTAAAGCCTCGGCCCTGTCGTGTGTGTCAGGTGACAGAGATAATGGCCGTCTGCTGTCTCTCCGCAAGCGTCCAACGTCTCCGAGTGGCCTAACGAGGGGATGTCCTTTCAGATCTGATGTCTCCGCTAAGGCAGCAACATGCCTCTTATCGGGAGCTCGGGGACGGATAAGGGTCCCAACATGACATGAGATGGAACGCTGGGGTTTTTTTGCCAGGACAAACATTTGGGAATGGTACAATATCAGATAAAGTCAATTTCCTGTGTATTTTATTTATCATGTATATAATTTGGTGCAGTTGTTTTCATTTATTTTTTGCACTTTACACAGTAAAAATGCTTGTTCTATATTGGATTACAAATGATACCATATACTTGTACATTTTTACATAAATTTCAACTTTTTTTATGAAAAGCTGAAGTATGATAAAACTGGGAAAATTTAATTAGACAGGTAAAGACAGTGTGAATTAAAAATCAATGGGGGTTTTGCAGCTAATTTTCTTTCTTTTTTTATTTAAAGCCTGGAACTACAAGAACCTTCAATTTACTGAACCACACAACAATATTTACTGTATTGTGACATTTTTTGGTATAGCACTGTATGTAGGTCAATGTGCTGTAATATGTAGTTATTTTCTGCCACGCCAGCCACCAGATTTGTTTTCCCCTTAACAATTTTTCGTAGTTTTCATCAACTGTAGTCAATTCCTTTAGACTGGTTGCATTTGTGTGGCATGTGCGGCCTTTTATTAGTTCCTTTGTAGCCGTCAGTCACGCATCATGGAGCTAAAAGAAAAAAATCAATAATTAATTCTAAAACCTTAAAAAAAAAATCACCCTGAAGAATCACATAGATGGCTGACAGCCATATAAAACAAGTGTTAGATTAACTTTGGTGACAGCTGTAAGACTATGAACAAGGACTACAGCGGGGGTCATGAGCTCCAGTCCTGAAGGACTTTCCCTATACATCTACTAAAGCTGGTGATTAACTGGTGAGCTGAATCAGGGGAAAATCAGTAAACTGTGCTGGACTCTGACCCCCTTTGTCATGTAATATCGGAAAAGGACTAGAAACTACGTTTCCTATCAGCCACTGCACCATGTCACATGTCTCATTTCACATGTTTCACATTTTGGCTCATTAGGACGGGTGTATATATAGTCACATTCGGTACTGAACTGTTGTCTTGCGTTGTTTGGACTGTCTTTCTGTTTCATGTTATGTTCATCCTGGTTTCATGCAAGTCTTGTGTTGTATTTTGTTGGATACACTATTAAACATTTCACTTATATTCTGCATTTGCATCTGCCTTAAAATCCCTGATGTGACAGAACGCAAGACCAAATAAAATGGATGTAGCAGAATTTTTCAGGATCCAAGAGGCCCTTTATGAAATGGAAAAACCGATGTGGGAAAAGGAAGGGAGATTCTCCCTAATTAAAGTCAGTAGGGAATGGCTTGACGCAATGTATGCCATCATGGGGTATATCAGGAAGCCTTCCAACCAGGCTGAAACCATCTCCCACCCTCCCTCCCCCACTGTGGATCTCGTTCAGCCTGCTGAGTCAATGGAGAACGTTGAGAATGATTGAGGACACTGCCCAGCATCCCTGTACAGATGAGGACCTTGCTCCGCCTCACTGTGCGGCCAAGAGCTCCGCTTTGCTTCCCTGCTCTGCCTCAGATGTCACTACGCCAGGCTCCTCCTCTTCGGACATTGTTCTGCCATCCTGCTCGGCTGAGGACGTCGCTCCGCCTCCATGTTCCTCTCAAGACATAGCTCTTTCCCTTTGCTTTGTACCATATGTCGCTCACCCTTACTGCTCCACGGAGGACATCGCTCCCCCTCATGCTTCACGGATAGCATCACTCCCTCCTCTTGCCTTACGGAGAACTTCGCTACCCACTCTGGCCTCGATGAGAACTTCGCTCCCCACCACGTCACATATCTTGTTTCAGCTGTTTCACGTTTTGGCTCATTAGCATGAGTGTGTATGTATAGTCACATTCAGAACTGCACTGTTGTCTTGCGTTGCTTGGTCTGTCTTTCCGTTTCACGTTATGCTCGTCCTGGTTTCATGTAAGTCTTGTGTTGTGTTTTGTTGGATACGTTATTAAATGTTTCACTTATATTCTGCATTTGCATCCGCCTCAAAATCCCTGACATGACACTCTTGGAGTGGAGTTGAATGCTTTTGACTGCAACATGAACTGAATCTAAAATTAGATTACTTCACATTATACTATTTAATGCAAGTAAATTAAGAAAATTAATTTTATAAAAAATTGTTTTGCATGCCTTTTGCAGTGATGTTTGTTGGTAAATGAGACTTTTTAGCTGTACTCATGTTTGATGCACATAAATCGAAGAGGGCTGAATGTGCATTTTGGTGATGTCCCATGATGTGTCTTTGCCCAAATCTGCATAAAATCAATTGCGGAGTTTCCTTTATTTTGCGTTAATTTTTTAGACCGCAAAATCCTGGAGGGACTCGTATACGGATATATCTGAAAACTATTTTTTGCCTCTTGTTCAGATGAAAATGGCGTTTTGGCTCACTAAAAATGATAATATTTTCAAAAACCTTCTCAACTGTGAAGAAACGATGAAATCTCAGTTTTCACAACTTTCATGTGGATGGGAAAAATGCACGATTTTGAAAATGTCACATCATCCTGTGAGTGGCCGTTGCAGTTTTCATCTGGTATGAATGTGCTAGGACTCTGTTTGGTTGTTCCTCTGTGGTCTGGTGGTAAATTCCTATTTAGAAACATGCTTGCATTATCATTTCACTTTTTGCTTATTACACTGTATATAGTATGATACATGCCGAATCCACCAGTGGTACAAACCTCACTGCGAATGGAGATTTTATATAAGACCCACTTAATACTTTTGTATAAAAGTGTAACTTTAAGCAGTGGTTCTGCATCATTGAAAGAATCATTGTGTTTGTACTTTAGAACTGTTGGTCATGTTGGTGTTGTAATGTATTTTGCCATCTCTAACACCCGATACGCAGCTCTTAACATTATTCTTGAGGTGTTTGACCTAAATGTTTATACTATCAACACTTCCTGGGCTGGCATGCTTTAAAATTTTTATGTGGACAGAGATTACAGATTAGACATGAGTGAAAACCATACAATTTTTTAAAATATTGATATGCATGTCAATGGGAGATTAGGCTCACAGGGTAAGATCTTACAAAGCATTAACAAACTTGAGTATACAGTACATGCATAGAGAATGACACACAATAAGGAACAGATGTGAGCAATAACCAGGAACATTGTCAGGGCAGACCTGGAACAGGGAGACACCAGGAAGCAAACAGGAGCAGACTATAACATAATCCTGCAGAAATTAATTGCTGGTTACCTAAGACTGTGTGTACTGCCTTGGCTACCAGAAATATCTTTAAATATCATTACACAACCATTTAAATAGACAGTTTATCTGTACCGAACATATATATTTATTTAGATTCAACTGAAGATTCTGACTAAATGACATTGCCCCTGGGAGAGCAGATCAGAATGACTGTCATGTCTTTGCCCTTGCTCTTTTAGATTTTGATTGGCGAAGGCCTGTGGACAAAAGGACTTCGATCTCAGGTTGTATTTAGTGCTTACAATCAAGGTGTCTATGAAAAGTAGTCGCTGCAGATCCCAAGTGAATCTTCTGCCAAGTGCAGGTCATGTGTGCATTGATTTGGAACACAAGTAGGCAGAACTACGAGGGAAGCTATGCTGTCAGATAAAGTGCATGCATTCCCTCTTAATGGATGGATGATAGAGAGACTGATTGTATAACCGTATGTAGTTAATGTAAAATTCACCCTTTTTTGTCAAGGTTACCTTTACAGCCCTAGCGCATCCCAGAATTGTGTACAGATGTGGGTTTTTATTGCAGCTATTCTCTCAGTTGGTGTGGTTGTATGTGTGTGTTTGAGAGATGTAAGTAGGAGGTCATTGGACTTTTGACCAGAACATTAGTGTGATAGAGTTGTTCATTTCACCATTATAAGGTCAAACATCGGAGGCTTTTGAAAAGCAGCTCCCCCGGTGAGTAGGACTGTGCTTGAAGCAGCAGGGGGGTTTAGATATGCATGCTTGAAAATTATAGTGTTTTTAAAAATTATTATTTGTTTTATTTATTTTTCAAATTGCTGTTGATGTAAATTACTTTGCTCTTTGCTGACGTGATGGCGGTTTAAAGTTTTACAAGAAAATTCACTTAAAAATAATAATACAAATACTACTGCTAAGTACTACTAAGTTGTATGAACTGTAGCACTTTTCTCAAGCTCAAGGCTGTTTTTGAAATTCAATTGTCAAGATACACAAATGACACAGAGCATGAGGGTATAAAGGTAACAACATAACACGTAACTATGCAAACATAAGAACCAATGAAAGACTGTAGAAGCACAAAATACAGTATGTGTTGTATGTACTGTAAAGTATAGAAGATTGAACATCATATTAGGAATTATGTGCAGATCACAATTGTGACAATGTGTGATTAAACCCAAGTGTAACTTCACATCATTCTAGGCTATATTTAAATGTTCATATCATGATCACCGTGACCCTGACCAGAATAAATCTGTTACTGAGTGTCAAGATTTTTGGAGACGGATGCAAGTGCAGATGATAAGTTTAATAAAGACCATAACAAAAACATAAAAGACACTAAGACCTTGTGGCAAAACTCTATGGCAAAGACTAAACATAAACCAAAGACCTAAACACAACAACAAAGACAATGGCAAAGAAAGACAAACATAAGACAAGGAGTGCCTATATAAACATGTGTGCTCGTTAACAAGAATGTGATTCAGGTGCAGGTGGCCATGTGACTGTGATGTGGTGAGGTGCAGTGGCTGCTGGGAACTGTAGTTCAGAGTTCCTTCTCTGACATAACAGACCCCCCCCCCAAAAAAAGAAAAGAAAACAGAAAACACTCCCTCCCCTAGCGGTCCTGGCCCTCTTGGCAAAATGTCCTCCGCACCACAAAGAGACAACTTTAATTATATAGACGAAGTTAATGCCCAGCCTGGCTTGAATACGGAGCGATGGCTACTGCACAGCCAGCGGAATGAACGAAGCTCAAGGCAGAGCCTATGGGGGAAGCGACGTTCCCCATGATGCTAGAGGGGGTAGTGAAGTTTTCCGCGAGGCCAGAAGGAGGAGCAAAGTTCTCCGCGAGGCCAGAGGGGGGAGCGAGGCTCTCCGTGAGGCCATCTCCTCTTATGAACAGTTTACAGGACTGTTCCATTTCTCATAGCTCACGACGTGTTGTAGAACATTCCCTCGTGTTCCAGACCATTGCTGCACGGTGTGAGTGGAACGAACCATCTCTCAAGACGGTTGTTCTAATCTCTCAAGTGTTTGGACTTAACCAGGAATTAGTGTTGGAGCTGGCCTGTCGTGACGATCAACTCACCCTCGACTCTCTCATTGAACTGGACATCCGACTGGATTGACTTCTTCAGAGCTGTCGCCCAGCACGTAGCGAGGGAAGTGTCACAATGCCATATGCCACCACAGAGCCCATGCAGCTGGAGTGTGCACGGCTCAGCAAGGAGTGCAGTGCAAACTGTGGCTATAGACATGAGTGCTCGTTAACAAGAACGTGATTCAGGTGCAGTACAATATTGTAATGGTCATTTTTTTTGTTTGTTTTTGTCTAATCAGGCATCATTTTGTAAAAAAAAAAAAATGATAATTAGCTCTTGTATTCAGAAGTGAGCCGACTAGTGCTAAAACGCTTTAGTGCTACATAAAGATTATGAGATACAATACTGTCTAAAAGTCTTAGACACCCCATATTCAGTTATAAATTTGGTATTAAATGTTTATTTTAATTTTTTCTACATTAGTGTGCCTAACAGATACACAAAGTGTGTATCTAAGTTAATTAATCCAGAATTAATAGGTAAAGTGTCTTCACAAGACATACAGATTTTTAAAACTATTTTCTGCTTTTTTTCTTCAGTAATCTATTTGCTATATAGATATTTCATGAAGGTAGTTCAACATGTATATAAAAACAATCTTTTGCCTTTTCAAATATTGTAATGTATCATATTGGTACAGGGCTGCTTGAGCAACAGGCTACACACCTTTGAACGTGTGTATTCAGATCTAGATCAGCATGAGCTGAGTCATTTTGTAGAAATTCCTGCTGAGAAGAAGATACATATTAACTCGCTCATGAAAGTCTGACCTACAAGCTCTCCATAGAAATAGAGGGATGAAAGTGTAATGCTTTTGCCTTTTGACTACTGTATAGCATTTATTCAATAAAGTTACCTTAAAATCCTTGAAGCTGAGATGAGACTTGATAACCTTCGAGCATACTGTACAGTAGACATTGCTCAATAGTGATGTGCATCACAGTATGACCTTTCTGATTTAATAACACTTTTTATTTATTAGAAAGTCCAAAGTTTCATGATGAAAAACAGACGTTTTGAAAGAAATTGGGAAAGGTCGGAATGGATTATGGTTAGGTAGACTAAGAATCTAAGAACAGTTTGCAAAGAAGAGTATGCAATAGGGATGTCACGAGAACAGATACTTCAGTACCAAGTCGGTACCAACATTCTTAAAACGTGACAGTATTTGTTTTTCTGCAGTAGCGTAGGTACCGTTATTAATTACCTATTACCGGGGTTGTAATTCTTCCGGAACTGAAGGGGTCAGCAAATACGTGCAAGAGTTTTAGTCGGTCCACAAGTGGTAAAGGAGAAGAAAAACGCCTACAAGCACACAGGAAAAACTACAGAAGTTTAGCTCCGCCCCGACTCGTTAAGAGGCAGAGAGAGAAAAGCTCGTTGAGAGGAAAGGTAGCGTGGGTTGCTGGTGTGCAACCGATGCTATTGTTCTTTCAAACAAATCGAGGAAATACCTGGAATTTGGCGAAGCACCTGAAAGACAGGTCCTATATTATGTTTGTTTGAGGCAGCTGGCATTGTGGCCGTGAAACCAGCTACCGTTATGCTCCATGTAATGTTAGCGATAGCCAGTTATTTATTAACGATGCTAATGCATTGCAATGTTATAAACTACCTCCGAATGGGCCACCATGCATCGCCATTCAGCCTGTCAGCTAAATGTAGCCTAATGTCACTAATAATTATTCACATGTTAATGATTTTAATGAATCTTTTTGGCCTGCCACCATATCAGTGAATTTAAACTAATGCTTACATTCATAGTATAAGGGGTGTGTGTGTTTGTGTGCGTGTGTGCGCATGCGTTTAGGACTTGTTATTAGCACTTAGCAATGTTTTATTAGTCATTGTCAGACAGTGTTTGATAACTAAAATCTCTCTCTCTCTCTCTCTCTCTCTCTCTCTCTCTCTCTCTCTCTCTCTTTCTCTCTCTTTCTCGCCGGTATTAGCCAGAGATAATGGAGGATTTTAACTCCTCCAGGAGTTTTTAATTTTATTTTAAATTTTTATATATATATTTTTTTAAACCACACCGTGGTATCAACTTTGATATCAAGTATCGTGTACTTTTGGTGGTATCGGTACCGACTACTAGATTTTTGGTATCGTGACATCCCTAGTATGCAATCCAGTCTCCATCGCTGAACAATTAATAACTTCAGTTTTATATGATAGACAGAATGGTTGAAGTTAAAACTCTAATGATGCTCATACTCAAGTGTTTCTTAACACAATTTGCAATATTTGACTATATAGTACACAGTTATGGAAGGGAAATGATTTATACTGTAATTGCACTATGCGGTGTCACCCAAATGAGGATGGGTTTGCTATTGAGTCTGGTTCCTCTCAAGGTTTCTTCCTCATGTTGTCTCATGGAGTTTTTCCTTGTCATAGTGCTAATAGTTGATTTTATACCGATGGTATAGTTTCTACCATTCTACAGTAAACCGTACAAATCCTTTATTCATAATGAATAGATAATTTGATCTAAACAAATAATATTTTTTTGCTGGAAAACTGTCTGGTCCGGGTAACTAGAGTATTGGGAAATATAAACATCCATCTATTTTCCATACCGCTTATCCTACACAGGTTCGCAGGGGAGCCTGGAGCCAATCCCAGGGAGCTTGGGAGACAAAGCGGCAGACAGGGTGCCAACCCATTGCAGGGCACAATCACACACCCATTCACACACTACAGACAATTTGGAAATGTCAGTCAGCATGTCTTTGGTCTGGGGGAGGAAAGCCCCAAAGCACAGGGAGAACATGCAAACTCCCAGGACACAGGGTGGAGGCCGGATTCAAACCCCCAACCTGGAGGTGCAAGGCAAACCTGCTAAGCACTAATCTACCATGTCCCCCGATAACCAATTAAATTCATTAGACAATATTGCTGCCAAAGACAAAGAACATTATCATCGCTAGCCCAGACCAATAAATACAGTAGATGATGGCATTGTGTTATGTAAGGAATAACACATGAAAATCATGCAAAAATACCCCCCCCCCCATGGTTTGCCAATGATTACAATTTTCAAATTTATTAATGAAAGACACATCAACTTCCTGTTATCATTTATTTTTATAGCAGTTATTAATAGTTGCTCCCTCACCAGCCTGTGTTTTTTTTTTTTTCCATCTTGAAGTTAATAAGTCAAAAAACCTGACCCAAATCATTTTACAGAGACACAGGTAAGTCCTCCCTTCCTGTGTTGGGAATTTTACTGAGTGTTACAAAGTGTTGAGACTGGAGACTCTTTCCATAAATGTTAAATAAACATCTACTAACAAAAAGCTCCACCAAATCAATGATTCTAATGTTTTGCTTTGTTAAACAACACGTTAAAAAAAAATAATGTGTTTATTCAGTCCTTCCAGGATTTTGTGATTTTGCGATCATATAAATTAGCGTAAAATCAAGGAAATTCTGCAATATTCTGAGGATTACTGCAGATTTTCCTCAGATTTGGGCCAAACCAACGTGCCATGTGACGTAATCACAATACACATTCAGTCAAAACCCTCCTCTATTCACATGAGTCAAACATGAGTACAGCTAAACTTCTCATTTACCACCAAATGTCACTGCGAAAGACAATTTCGTGCAGTTGAAAGTTTGCCAGTTCAAGTAGTTTTCTGCAAAAAGCAAAAAAAAAACTCTCCAAAGTGCATCGCAAACTCTGCAAAATCCTATATGGACTAATAGTTAGTGTTAGATTATGTGGACTGTGTGGCATACAAGTCCTTATTTGTATGTTGTTACTATAGAATCAATAATGATACAGCCGGAGGTACACAGCCATATAATCTGTGGTATAAATGTTTGTTAACAATAATCTGTGGCACATAAAAGACTGCCATACATAAGTTGTTCATTAGATAACATCATCCCAAATCTTACAGATAGATTGACATAAATCCAAACTGAAGAAGTCTGATGCTAACACTCAGGTCAGTGATTGAACTCATGATCAAGATTTGAACGTCACTCATTTTCTGGGGAGAAGTGTATTCACTAACGCAAGCTTCAGGTCTGAAATAAATGTCTAAGAACATACTGAAACCTCTTTAGAACGCTCACTGCATGTTTGTCATGAAAAGGAAGAGACAGATTCTTTCATTCTCTGTCTGCATTTCAAAGCTTAATATGGAGCAAAACACAGAGTTGAATTTTCCCTTAAAAGCATTATCTTTCAAGAAGTACAAGCCGGAATACTCTGACCCCTTCTCTGTCAGAAATGTTGTGTACAAGGTGGAATTCTTTGTAATCGCTGACCTACTGTTCTTTTCATATTGGGAAGACGTTGACATCAGACCTACGTGACATGGAATGATGAATGAAATTACCAGCAGTATTACTGTTAAACACAGTCCTTGGATTATTTGTGAGCATAAAGTAGTAATGTGGTGGTTTAGTGTGATAAAGAAAACTAAAATAGTTATAGAATTAAGCTTATGATATCCTGGATGTATACAGCGATCGGCCATAACACCAAAAACACTGACAGGTGAAGTGAACAACGTTGATTATCTTGTTACAATGGGACATGGCAAAGGGGTGGGATATATTAGGCATCAAGTGAACAGTCAGTTTTTGAAGTTGATGTATTGGAAACAGGAAAAATGGGCAAGCTTAAGGATCTGAATGTCTCTGATACGGCCAAAATTGTGATGGCTAGACAACTTGGTCAGAGCATCTCCAAAATGACAGGTCTTGTGGGGTGTTCATGGTATACAGTTAGTACCTACCAAAAGTGGTGAACCAGTGACAGGGTCATGCACGGCCAAGGCTTATTGATGTCCAAGTGGAATGAAGGCTACAACCCCTGGCAAAAATTGCTGATCTGGCAACCCCTATTTGAGAAAGTTTGAACCAGCTTGAAGGAGAATATTGTTTTTCATTAGTGAAGTCCATGCCTCAGGGAACTCTAAAGGCTGTCATAAAAGCCCAAGATGGAGCAACAATGTACTAATTGTGATTTTTTTTGTTGATAATTCCATAATTTTTTACTCAACATTGAGTGATTTCATAATTTTTTTTCTCTACTTGATCTGGAATTTTTTTTTTTTTAAATGCCATTGATTAAAATTATTTCCTTTAATTTGTTTGAGGTATGTTTCACAGACCCAGAAAGTTCAGCTATTACACAAAAATGATTTTGTGTCATATCTGTGATTTGCTTATTTGCTACGAAGCAAAAAATCCAGGTGAACATCCTCTAAGTATCACAATATCAGGCAGGTGGTTTTAATGTTATGGCTGATTGGTTTATGTAGACAATGACATACTTGAAATGTGCTATAAGATTCTCATAGATTTTAGTTTTTAAGATACAAAAAACAAGAAAAAAACCCTATTCTCTATTTCAAAACTATTGTTTTGATAAACTACTAAAGGCTAACACTGATCTATTTTAGTTTCTCTATATAACAGAATAGTATGATCTTGTATTTATACTTCCAACCCTAATAGAGGAGTCTTATAAGAAAGTCTCATTTTATGAATAAGATATTGTTATTCATCCAGTTTAGCCTTTCTTTCACACTCTCCAATCACAATCACAATCAGATATAACCAGCAGTGTCTCTTTAAGAGTGTTTTTTTTTCCCCCATGAGGATGTGTGTCACTTACCAAGGTTTCACGGACAAAGCTCCATGAACGCACGGCCTTTGTTTACTGCCACATCCTCATCAGATAACTTTCGATGATGGATTCGTGAAAATTATCTCGCCGCTCCATAATGAACCAGCCTAGCCCTCTGGCTGCCAATTTGTGTGACTAGCATCAGTCATGGATGAGGTAGTCTCATTTTCCAAATTAATTATAGAGATGCACATTAAATAACACTTCAGTTCCCTTAAACAAAGAAAATAAAAGCCTCTGCAGCACTGCACATAATGACTAAGGATATGTGATGCAAGATGTTTTTACTATGCGTTCATTCTCACACTCTCGCTGCATTAGGCAAATAAGCAGTTTAATCAATTAGATTAACAGCCTAGATTTCATTACACCAGGAGCATGGAGTATGATGATATACAGACAGTATGATAGTGTTTTATAACCTAGAAATAGGAAATATTTACAATATTAACAGTATGGTACACTTGCAATGAATGCTTATTAAACTTATATGAGCTGCACAATCATATAATCATGTGACCATTTTCTTATTTACATACAAAAGTGGAGCAGCTTTGTTACTACAAGGCTTCTTCATTGCTTAAAAGACAAAAGGTCATACAGAGCATCCTGTTAGTGACAGATTTTAGGGATGTGTGGGAAGGGGCGGAGCTAAAATCATATCTGTGAAGCTCATTTTATTCTTTTGTCAGGAATACTAATTTGGCAATGCGTAAAAATTACGGAAATCAACCAATAAATAATCAGACGACGAGATAATTGCATAATATCCAGCATTTCTTCTATGCAGTCCTGATATCTAGGGCGCATCATATTTCTGCAGCACTTAAGCGCTCTTCTTTGGCTCAGTTTAGCAGATAACATCTAAAGAAAAAAATTTAGTCCACCACCCATATATAATACAAAGTATGTTTGTTTCACTTCCTGCAGGATCGATTCAGGGTCGAATCACGTTCTCACAAGAGTTAAACCACACTAAAGTGGTAAATGCACCAGGGCTTGATCTAAAAAGGTGACTTTTCAAGTGAACACATCCTATTTAAGTAAAAAAAAAATGTTATACTCAGAACACTGATACCTATACTGTATTGAAAATATAAAACCAGAGATTGCTGCATGTCTAGTTAATTTATTAAACTAGAGATGGGTATACACTAAACTATGAAGTGTTTTGCGTTCAGCAACCCAAATAAAACATAAATACCAGCTATTTCCTGGAAGGTAAAACTTCAATCAAAATTCTTATTAGCAGTAAAGGAGACATTCTGGAGCGTATGTATTTTGACAGTGAAGTAAATATGTTGCATGTTCATGAAATGTGTATGAATATTCATGCTGTGATGAAGACATTTTTACTTAATTATCCCAAAACAAAGCTTAGCCCTGTTATACTGGCTCATCATATTTATATTTATATTTATAGATCATAAAATTTTAAAAAGATAGGAGGTATTGGGAATGCTAAAATGCTTGCAGTGGTCCTTCGATTGAACCCTTCAGTAGATCTGTGAAAGATGAAAAATATATATGTGTGTGTGTGTGTATATATATATATATATATATATATATATATACACACACACACACACACACACACACACACACACACACACACATTTGGTCGATTAAATGCCCCCTGCTAAGTACTGAACAAAACACGAGGCATACACAATGACATTTCATCTTTTCCTTAACCACAAAATATCAAGGGCCCTTATTTTCCATAAGCATATTAGGGGCACTCAGAGTTGAAGTGTCATTTGGGTTTTGAAGTACTCATGTAGAGTGACATTCTCAATGGTGTCCTCTGAATACACAGAGTTCTTTGTTGCAGCATTTCATGTTGAGCTTAGGTCTAATTCAGAGACAGTCCTCTGTACCGTGCACTCTTATGCACATTGTTTCTGCACACACATACATTCAAAGCCTTAAATCTATTATAATTATGTGTTGCAGCATGTTTAAAGTGGAGTATGGAAGCCTGTGCACTAGAAGGCATCAAGCATTTAGCACATGGACATAATTCAGCATTTAGCATGTAACAATGGCATTAAATTATGAAATTAAATATATCCACACCAGCCATTTTAATAGGAAGACATGTTCCCCAGCTTGTTCCTGCAACTATTCAATCAGTCAGTCATGTAGCAACTAAGCAATGCATAAAATCATACACATACAGGTCAAAAGCTTTAGTTATGTCACTTCAAACATCATAAAACAGCATAGAACAGCTCGATCTCATGGCTGATGGTGCCAGACAGGCTGATTTCAGTGATTTCAGAAAATCTCCTGGGAATTTCACACATGACAGTCTCTAGAGTTAGTCTCATAGAATGGTGCCAAAAACAGAAGTCATCCTGAGAGCAGCAGTTCTATAGGCAAAACAAAGTTGACTTGATAAGAGAGTTCAGAGGAGAATGGCTAGAATGGTTTCAGCTGACAGGAAGTTTATAGTAACTAAAATAAGCACTCTTTACAACCTTGAGCAGAAAAGCATCTCAAATGTTGAATCTTGAGGTGGATTGACCAAAAAGAAGAAGACCACATCAGGTTCTGTATGAATCTGAGGCTACAGTGGGCACAAGCTGACAGAAATTGGGCAGGGCGAATATTGGAAATTTACATTTTAATTTGACACCTGATACTGATCTGATACCCTTTTTTTGCTCTAATTATTTTAATGGTAATACTGTGAGGACAATGCACTTTTTTTTACCATTATTTGTCTTTTAAGCTATTGACATATTTAAACTGGGAAGCTTGCTTAAAAACAAGAAAATCATCAGATTTTACACATTCCAATACACTACACACACATATCGTCACATAGACATAAAATACTGTCAATACTCAATTCTGACATGATTTTGATATTGTTTAATTTACATTTTAATTGAAGCCAACTGAAAACAAGGCCATTGGATAATTCAAGTATAATGCTGTTTTAGTGCATCATTATAGATACACTGGTGTGCCTAAAATCTGCATGGGTGGTAAATATAGAGGACAGAAGAGAGTTCACTACAAGTATAAAAAATTATACCAGTGGCTTAGAAACGAAAATCTATAAAATCTTATTCGATACTGATCCACCAGTGCTTGAAAATATTCTGATAACTAGATATTCTGATAACTGCACTTGTCCAATATTGCACATATTGGAAAAAGGAAGTAGGAAGCATTATATTTCCATAGCACGTCTCAACAAAATAAATAAATAAGTAAATAAAACAATCCTGAAATTCAAAGAGCTGAGAAAGGTTAAAAGGACATTTCCATCCATTATTTCAAAATTGCTCTTTCCGA
Source organism: Ictalurus furcatus (assembly GCF_023375685.1). Lineage (NCBI taxonomy): Eukaryota > Metazoa > Chordata > Actinopteri > Siluriformes > Ictaluridae > Ictalurus > Ictalurus furcatus. Next base: position 9,331,278 of record NC_071260.1, on the reverse strand, counting down.
GCCGCTCTGGAGCAATCCTGCCATCCTGCTAAGACTGTGTGTGATACAACACAAATTGCCACTTTGTCCACACCCTTTGGCCAAGCATCCAGTGAAACTCGAGTGAGTCATAGTCGCTACATCAGCTGAGATATAACTCCAATTTTCTCATTTCGGCTTAAATGTGAGCCTGCCTGGTGACATTTCCATAAGGCGGAATAGTGGTTCGCAGCATGCGTCTCGGCAGTGGGAGCTGATGGGATACGAGTGCTGTAACGAGAGGTCCTACTCCCTTTGATGTGATGTTTACCAGAAGCTAATAGGATATTTATCCCTCAAGCTGTGAGGGATCCAGAGGGCAACCTAGACTTGAGAGCCATACAGGAACATTAGGCATTTTAAACTAGCAATTACAGGAATTAATGATTTTAGGCATCCTTTAGTCAATATTCCATATTGTGTTTCTTAATCATGGAGTCTGGCTCTGTCTTTCCAGACATTTTTATGTACGCAAATAACAAAAGGCCAATAATTAGGTTTAGTACATCTTTCCAAACCCCAAGGATGGTTCGATAAGATAAATCACAAAAAATAACACAAGAATAATCCAGTATAGGATAAGAATAATAAAAAGACACAAACACAAAAGAGGAATATCAAATGATCTATAGCATGCTGTAAAATAATGTGATAAAAATGGCTTGGCACTAATTGTACAAGGTCAAAACCAAAAGCAAGATGCTGTCTTTCTGCCACTGTGGTCACTGTTACAACCCAGTCGAGGGACTCAGTCTAGTTTTAGTACAAAGGGATTTTTGAAAGAAGCATAAACTTGTCAGAAAGAATATCATTAAGAAGAAGAAGAAATAGCCTTTGTCACATAAACATTACAGCACAGTGAAATTATTTTCTTCGCAGATTCCAGCTTGTTAGGAAGCTGGAGTCAGAGCACAGGGTTAGCCCCTGGAGCTGAAAGGGTTAAGGGTCTTGCTCAAGGGCCCAACAGTGGCAGCTTGACAGTACTGGGTCTGGAACCCCAAACCTTCTGATCAGGAAACATCATTAAAACAATTTCCATGAATTACATATTTATTTTGTCTTTCGAACTGCTTGATCTAGCGCACTAACTAGTTACCTATACTTGAAAAAAAGTCATGTGGTCAGTCAAATTTAAGAGAATACACACTTATTGAGCACTTTATTAGGAACACTATACTAATAATGAGTAGAATTTCCCCTTGATCTCAAAACAGCCTCAACTCTTCGTGGCATGTTGGAAACTCTTTTGAGATTCTGGTCCATATTGACATAATTGAATCACGCAATTCCTGCAGATTTTCCAGGTGCACTTTCCTGCTGCAAATCTCCTGTTCTACCACATGCCAAAGGTGTTCTATTGAATTCATATCCAGTGACTGGGAAGACCACTGAAGAACGCTGAACTCATTGTCATGTTCATGAAACCAGTTTGAGATGACTTTTCCTTGCATTGTCGGTGCATCATCACACTGGAAGTAGCCATTAGAAGAGGGGTAAATTGTGTCCATGAAGCCACATGGTCAGCACCAATACTCAAATAGGCTGTGACATTTAAGCGATGATTGATTGGTATTAATGAGACGAAATTGTTGCAAGAAAACATTCCCCAGACCATTGTACTTCCACCAGCCTGGACTGTTGACACAAGGCAGGTCCATGGTGTGCCTCAGCAGAAATCGAGATTCATCTGACCAGGCTATGTTTATTTAGTCTTCAGTTGGTTAGTTTTGGTGAGCCTGTGCCCACTGCAACCTCAGCATTCTGTTCTTGGCTGACAGAAGTGGAACCCGAAGTGGTCTTCTGCTGTTGTAGCCCATCTGCCTCAAGGTTCGACATGATGTGTATTCTGAGATGCTCTTCTGCTCACCACAATTGTACAGCATGGTTATCTAAGTTACTGTAGCCTTTCTGTCAGCTCGAACCAGTCTGACTATACTCTGTTGACCCCCTCATCAACAAGGCGTTTCCGTCCACAGAACTGTTGCCCACAGGATGTTTATTTTTATTTTTATTTTTTTTATTATTGTTGCACAGTTCTGTGTAAACTGTAGAGACTGTTGTGTTTGAATACCCCAGGAGATCAGCAGGTATAGAAATACTCAAACCAGCCTGTCTGGCAACAACAATGACGCCATGGTCATAATCAGTCAGATCACATTTTTTCCATATTGTGATGGTTGATGTGAACATTACCTGAAGCTGCTGGCCCATATCTGCATGATTTTATACATTGCACTGCTGCCATATAATTGGCTGATTAGATAATTGCATGAATGGGTAGGTGTACAGGTGTTTCTAATAAAGTTCTCTTAAGAAATTAAGTTTCTCATCAAAACATGATTTCATTGATTATACTACATTTAATTTCCACAAGTTTATTTTTTTATTTGATTTCTTTATTGTCATTGTACAAACATACAATGAAATTATGGACTTGCCAATGTATATACAGTTACCCAATAATTCAGTGCATATTACAAACAAAGACCATAGTCCACATAAATGAAATAAAGTGCTCATAACGTTTTTGCACATAAATGATAAATGGAATAAAGTTCTCAATGTTTTTGCACAAGAATGGTTCTTGCATATCAAGGATGTGTTGTAGTTGGAGGGTGTGTTTTCAGTTCAAGGTTCAGTATGGTGATAGCTTTAGGAGCTATAAAAACTGTTCATGAATCTTGTGGTGTGTGGTGTGTTTGGTAGACCTGTAGCGTTTTACAGATGGCAACAAATTATGGGCAGGATGATATGAGTCCTTCAGAATGTTATGTGTTTTCTGCAGGCAAGGGGAGGTAAATATGTTGTACAGGTCAGATAACTGTTGGTTTGTGATGATGTTCTACTCAGTCTTTATGACTCTCTGCAAGGCCTTTTTATCATCCTTTTATCCTCATGGAGCTGCCTCCATACCACACCAGCATACCACGTATGAGGACACTCTCAATGGAGCAGCGGTAGATGACACCAAGAGCCGTTGTGAGAGGTCCATCAGAGGTCCTCTGAGATGTATGTGCCCAGAAATTTAAAGATGGACACTCTCTCCACCATCTCCCTGTTTATATACAGTGGTGTGTGAACATCCTGCTTCTTTCTGAAATCAATAATTAGTTCTTTTGTTTTCTTGATGTTTAGAGTCAGATTATACTCTTTGCACCACACTATCAGCCTCTGTACCTCCTCTCTGTAGGCAGACTCATTGCCTCTGGTGATCAACCCCACCACAGTCATGTCATTTGCAAATTTGATAATGGTGTTAGTGTTATAGGATGGTATACAGTCATGGGTATACAGAGAATAGAGAAACGGGCTCCGCATACAACCCTGTGGTACTCCTGTTCTGAGTGTCAAGAGTTGAGGAATGATGTGGGCCCATCCTCACTGACTGTGGCCACTTTGTTAAGAAGTCCTTATTCCACAGGCAGATGCTGTGCTGTATTCCTAGGTCAAACATCTTGGAGAACATTTTGTTGGGTAAAATGCAGAACTGTAGTCCATGAACAGCAACTGTGCATACGTTCTTTGGTGTTCCAGGTGGCACAGTACAGTGTGGAGGGCAGTGAAGATGGCATCATCTGTTGTCCTGTTGACCCTGTATTCATACTGGTGGGGTCCAATGTGAGTGACAGAGCAGCCTTGATGTGATGCAGAACCAACCTCTCCAGGCATTTCATGATAACAGGTGTCAGTGCATTGGACCTATAATCATTAAGGGATATTATGGCAGCCTGCTTTGGCACTGGCACTACCGTGGATGTCTTCAGGCAGGTTGGAACAGTCCACTGCAACAGAGAAAGGTTGAAGATATTTGTAAATACCTCACCTAACTTTGCTGCACAGTCTCTGAGGATGCACCCTGTGATACCGTCTGGACCAGCTGCTTTCCATATGATGATTTTACGGAGAGTGCATATCACCTCAGCAGGCTGGATGACGAGTGTCTGACTATCGGTGGTGGGAACTGGATTGATGGTAGTCCCAGTTCTTTCTACCTCAAAGAACTACCAGCCAAAGAACTGCTTGAGCTGCTCTGCCTCTGAAGCACTGCTGTTGGTCAGGCTGCTGGTGTTATTCTGCCCATTGATGTGACCAAGCCCCTGCCATGCCCAGCAGGGGTCAGAGTTTCTGAAGTGATTCTCGATCCTCCACATACAGGCTGCCTCAGCATCCCTGATGCCCATCTTCAGGTTCGTCCTGGCTGCGCTGTACTGCATATCATCGGACCGGAAAGCAGAATTGTGGGCCTTCAGCAGGAATTTTACATTCTTGGTCATCCACGGCTTGCTGTTAGGAAACATGTGAATCCGTTTTGTGGTGTTGACATTGTCAATGCAGCAATTTATGTAAAATAGCACAGAGGATGTATGGATGTCGATACTGTCATCCACAAATGCAGTCTAGTCAGTGCAACTGCAGCTGTCCTGCAGCTGCTCAGATGACCCCTCTGGCCACACTTGTAGTGCTTTAGCAGTTGGTTTGACCCTCTTGATAAGTGGTCTATATGCCAGAGTCAGAAACAGTGATATGTGGTCAGACAGTCCTAGATGGGGGAGAGGTGATGCTTTATATCCATGCTCGATGTTGCTATATACGTGGTCAAATGTGTTTTTTCCTCTAGTTGGACACAGAACATGCTGATGAAATTTAAGGAGCACAGTCTTTAGACTGGCTCTGTTGAAATTGCCTGCTATAACAAAGACTCCATCTGGATGGGCCTGCTGTTGTTTACTAATGGCGGTTAGCAAGTAGCCCAAAGCTGTTGTGGTGTTAGCAATCAGAGGTATGTAAACAGCAGTGATTTCAACAGTGAATTCTCACAGTAGATAGAAGGGGCAACATCTTATTGATAAGTACACCAGGTCCAGAGAGCAGTGAGTGTCAGTTATTGAGGCGTTTGTGCACCAGTTGTTGTTAGTGTAAACACAAAGGCAACATGCTGCGTGGCCTGCTAGCTGAATAGCCTCTGCTGGGACAGTTGGGTTGAGCCAAGTCTCTGTAATTATCATGACACAGCAGTCCTGGATAGTTTTCTGCATAGATGTAATAAGTTCCAGCTCCTCAATCTTGTTGGGAAGTGATCTTGCGTTTGATGAAAAGGCTTGGCAGTGGAGGCTTGTGTGGGTCTCTGCCTAACCTAGCTTGTACCCCAGCTCTGCACCCTCGCTTCTGCTTCCTCTCTCTGAGCGGCCTTCATTGCTTTCCGGCTGGGAGAGTAATCCAGGGAAACCCCAGTGGTCTGACCAGCTCAAATGCTATGTCTTCCTGGTTGAAAATACAGCCTACGGGCATCAAACTAATGACGAGCAGTTTGTGCCGGCTGTATTATACATATGCCTGTCCATACGTAGCACTCAGTAAAAAATAAATTACCAATAAACTATACAAAACGTACCAATATGTGGAGTGCTGAGCCGCTGCGTGTACACGCGACGCCATTTTTTCTAATTACTACTTTGAATTATGTAGCGTGAGCAAATGTTCCAATTATGTTATAAAATCTCATGAGGATGTTAGCAGAGATGGGAAAAATGTGCGGTAGAATAGCTTAGAAGTAAATGTCACTGCTTTACTACTCTAGTGACCTGGGTTTGAGCATGCGCTGGGGTCAGTAATTTTATTCAGGGCTTTCAATCAAATCATGTTGGATGTGCGAAAACAAACTGTTCAATCATGTGGAACCAATGTACACAACTGAATTAAGTTAATTTAGTGCCCCTTTTTTCAGTGGCCAGCAACAGAATTTTTTTCTGTGAGCAAAGGGCGGTACTACATATTAGTATGGCATTCATAATAAAGTGGATAGTGAATGTATATGGTTCTGGCTTACACTTTTATAAACAGCTTAATCTACCATTTTTTGTTGTTATTTCATAAATGAAATTCCACCAGATTGCAACACCATACAGTCGCATTTTATATTCAATCAGGCATACAAGTGGCTATCTATCAAATGTCACTTGAGCTAATAAAGCACTGAAACGGCCCTCAGGTTACTGAGAAGAAATAGTGGGGAGAGACTGGGGCCTGTTAAAATCCATGCCGTAAAGCCGCTTTAATGCGGAGGTTTATAACACTTTCTTTTTTTTGTTTTTGCTATTGTCATGTACAGTAAACAAATGTTTAAATACCCAATGACACTTCCGTCCTGTATACCCTCACTGCAAAGTGGCCTTAATATTATAGCACTCTCTCCTTATCATGATTTCATCTTGATAGCTTGCTATTTGACTACAGAGTCCCTTCCTCATTGGCTTCTGGCTCCGCAGGAACTGTGAGATGCTATTACAACATATAAGAAAGTCTTGTGGCACTTTAATTTATCTTTATCACCTAGCTTCAAGGCTCAAGGCTATACCTTTTCATTTTCCAGGCCTCGCTTAGGAGCACTTGAAAAATCTGCAATTTGCTCATGAACGGTAGTAACATTTTAGGGGGCAGCTCTCCATTCATGGTCTCTTTACATACCTTCCTTATTTGGGCTCCAAACAAACCAAAAGCGTGACTCTCCTTTATCCTGGAACGAGAGTATAATAATAGGAGGAAGATGGGGAAAAGAAATCGCTTGGTAGGGGAGAAACCGGGCAATTTGCAGGTGTCGTTGAATCTGATCTCCATGTAGAGGAGTGTTGTTAGGGTGAGTGCACTGCCTAACGAGCGCATGCCATTCCAGGGTATAAAACAAAGGGCTGTCAGAATAACTAGGCAAAAATTTGAAGAAAATATTCATCTTGCCTGGGCATTCAGGGCTGTAGCCCGAAGATTTTTTCTTTAGCCCCGAATAATTCTCCACTTGAAGCTGTTTGTCACTACGTAACTAATCTTCAGTAAATGAAGGCAGCCTGTAATTTTGTATCTTCAGTGAACGGAGGCAAGACCAATCAGAGAGGGTTTACAGGAATACAGTATATGTGGAAATACTTGTGTCTTATTGGCTGATAAGTCTCAATTCTGTCAAACATTAGCTCACACAGTCAGTTAGTCAGTGTGAGGAAAAATAGACATACGTAGATTTTTTTAAAACCAATAAATGGGTTGAAACTGAAACACTACCATCCTCTCATGCTGAGCAGGAAAACAAGGTGTGTAAATGTCTATATGAGTTTGTGAATATGTATAATTTACGTGACTATGATATGAACAGAGCATAATGATAGATAACATACTTTGCATGGCACTGTAGCAGCTAAATCCATACAGTGGTAGCTTAGTTGTGCCTCTCCTTGGCTAGTGACACCAAACTAGCCTAGTCTCGTTTTAGATGGCCAAAAACTTTTAGATTTTATTGGTCTGGTAGTCCTGCAAAGAGTGATGACACCCGAGGCTTTTATGATAAATGCAAATTTTTGTCCAATTTTCACATTTTCTTAAGCAATTAGCCCTTACATGCAAGAAAAAATGCAAATTGTCTATTTAGAAGTCCATTTAAAAAAAGTTTTTTGATGTAGGAGACTCTGGGCTCAGCCCTGGATGATTAACAGTTCAGCTAAAGCCCATGTATGTGACCAGAACTGAATATGGGTCCCCATAGAGGGGGACCCATAATCATTTTTTTATGATTAAAAAAATAAAATTAAATGGAAATAACCTTGTAAATGATGTGTGCTATTCTAGTCACAGCCTGTTATAACAGTCGGCACCAGGCTGTGTCTTTGCATCAGGGTATATAACATGGTGTTACATTTCACTTATTCCCGTTTGTATGTACAGCTCTTCATTAGTGCAACTGGCTGTTTGGCTTCTGTAACAAGGCAATTCCCCATCACATGATCAATAAAGTATCTGCCCTTCTGTATAAATCTGTCACCGGTGCCATTACAGATTGACCAGGCAATTTGGTGTCACCTTCGCGTCGCCTCATTTGTGGCTCTGTTTACAGTAACAATCAATTACTTGGAATCACAAAATTATGTCCTCAGAATCCTGATAGATGCTCTTGCTGGTAAAGAACATGAAAAGATCACCCAAGGTCCGATAAGAGCCTGGCCTCCTCGACGGGAACGTGCTTTCATGTCCTTGTGATTAATGTGAATCTCGAAACAAAGATCACCCGCCTCCATTTTTAACGCTTCTGGAACACTTCTGGCCTCGTACCCTTCAGTGGCTGTCCTTCTCATTAATTCAGAGCTCCTCGTGAGACACAATCCACCCAGAAATAAGCACAGCTGGTGTCGCCTAAATCTGAAAAACATACTCAAACATTCATAGCTGGAGATAAAATGGGCAGTTCTTCAGTTTTTTTTTTTTTTATGAGCAACACTAGCAAATGTCATGAAAACATAAATTTTATTACATTTGCAAAAAAAAAAGTTATGTATTTGTATGTATTTGTATGTTGAAATGTATTTTAAATTACATTTTAAACTGTAGTAGTTCTTATTTTGCTCCTTTCTGACTTTAAATAAAAATAGAGTTTAGCTACTAGTGTATTTGGGGGACAAGAAAAAGCGTTTGTGGTTTAGACACCAGTTAGGGACTATGATGCCTATGTGTTTCCTGTTATAATCCATCAAAACTTTGCAACAGCTTCCCAATCCAGCCTTCGATACGTTCTTCTTTTGTCAAAGGCATTATAGGCTATGTGAGAATTTTATATATTATATATGTATATATGTATATACTAAGTATATACTAACTAAGTATGAACAATTTCCCCTATGTATGGAGACTTTTGGGAGAGCTGTATGATGTACAGCCTGTACATCATGACGTGTATCATATATCATAGAAATACTTTGAGAATGGTGATGTGATATTTATTTCATATCGCCCAACCATCATATTGACGGCTTTTTGCGCTGGGGACAGGCCTTATCTAATTCCTATGGTGTCAAAATGCATCTTGTGCTTGTCTCTCGATAGACATGCACTCATTCATCCCAAATTAGTGAGAGAACCCAGAAAATCATACCTTTAAAATGTATAGTATTAGAGGCCAGATTGTGATGGTAGATTTACTGGGGCTGTAAATGAGAAGGCAGAGAAAACATTGGCGATTTTAAAATCTAGTTTTTCCTACAGCAATGAGAAACTACAATGGCTACTGATGTATACATCTCCACACAGAAGTTCTTACAAAACTGTTGACGTGTATTCACGTTTTGTTTCATTTTCAGTTTTCTGTAGGTTTATCTGAGTTACCTGAATTTGGTATGTAGAACCCTGTAATAGTAGTATGATTGTAGAACTTAATAATTTTCTCTGCCAAGCTGTGAAAATGGCCAAAATAGACATGCCTATATAGCTTCTACTGGCTGATAAGCAACATGAGGTGTCTTCTAATGTATGGAATGACTCCCTAACACCCTCCATGCAGAGGTGTGCAGTGGCAGGTGACGCAGTTGGTGTTTCAACATAGGGGCATGACAACATATCAAGAGGACAGCTGGGCTTACTTTAAGATCTCGTTTTATTCAACCTCGCCATTTTAGATCACGTGTTCTATTTTTCCTCATTTGTGCATTGCTTTGGCTGTGTCTTGAAGTGCTAGATTGGCACGGACAATTTATTTTAGGACAACTGAGCCTTAAAGCTCATTCTGTATAATTTGCTGCATATATAATATATAATATGGAATTTATGTCAATTATAAATGTGAGTCAGATTTGCATAGTCTAAATTACTTCACTGTTCTTTTTCAGAGAGTAGATGATGTGAGGTTTGCATTGTATTTCCAGTGCCTCTAATTACCATCAAAGATAACTGCAAGCATATACTGTAGAAATCCTCCTTTAATGGAAGGAAACCTAGAATGCTAATATGTTCTCTCTCACTAATATACAACACTAATTGAGAAAGACCAGTTTGCCCTTATCTTCATGAAAAATAAATTATTGACCCCTCTAGACTGTTAGCGTTAGTTGAGTCTGTTCTGTTCTTCTGCTGATTGCTGACTTTTGTTTGGAGGTCAAAAAGTCCCAGCGTTACGGTCGACCACCACTTTACGACATGCCAGCTGCCACGAGTGCCTGCATTTAATGTGCTGACAAAAGTGAAATATAATTAATGCGACCGCCGGCTGCGCGGGCTGAGTCACCGCTGCAGTCGGTGAGCTCATTTCACTGTAGGAGTCAATGAGGCCGAAGACAAATGATTTCTCATTGATGTGACAATGGGCAGGGAGGCTTAACGCAATACTGCAAACGTTTGTAAAAAGGGGATGAAAACCCAGAGGTCCCCTAGGGCATATTTTTTTATTTTGCTTTTTTTTTATTCAAAGTGTTTGTAAAGTGTGTGAGTGTGAGTTGACTTTTCAGCTTAATTTAAATTCATATCTTGGGAGAGGTCAAACAAATGCATTGATTCAGATTATTATTAATTAAGATATTTTACTCCCACATACTGTAGCAGCATTGAGGTAGAGCATACTCAAAGTATGAATGAAAATGTATTCAAAGTATGAAGAATGTAATCCAAAAAAAAAGTTAATTAAAAAATGTCTTCTCTTAAAGTGTGAATGGATTACTTTCTCGCTTCTACTTATTACTTAATTCCTTTTCAAACCTCATACAAATTCACACCATTAGAAGTCTTTCAGTACTTTAAGCCTATACTTTTTATCCCTCTGTCCTAATGAAACAGTGTTGGATTGTTGAAACTGAATTTGTCTTATCTTATTTATGCATGTAGAAACTAGTCAGTATAATGATTTAATCAAAAAAAGAATAAACAAACAAATAAATAAATAAATAAATAAAAACTCCAGCAGCTTCCAAATACAGTTTTGTAACTTGGATGATTTATAATGGTACAGAGATGAGTGAACATTTGGTTTTTACCTGCAGTAAATTCAAAACAGTAAGAATGGCTTCACTTAATGAGAATATCTCGATGTAATAACGGCAATAACATTCGCACTTCTCCTCCTCGGTCATTACATAACAAAATTTCCATTTTAAATGCATTCTGCTTCAAGAAATACAAGTGAAATGCAATGCAAACTCGACGTAATTTTTACTTAAGACGGTAACTGTAATGCGATTACAAGAATACAAAATACAAGGAAAATAATAAGGTAGCAGTAATGACTTACTGCACTGCATTACCCCCTGACATTGCAGGTAATACTTAACACACAATTACAACAACTTGCAATGAGAGCGATGTTCAACTCTGCATTATTCTCTAGCCAAAAACAAGTATAACTTCTTTTTACTAGGTTTTTATGTAAGGGATATGGTGTGCTGGTAAAGACAAATATCAACAACAATGCTGTTGTCTTGAAGTTACTGTTACCACCAGTTGAGACAAAGTATTTTATTTCTCATATACTACATTTGCCAACATCCAGCCATACATCCATCCCTCCATTTTTCATACTGCATATCCTACACAGGGTCGCAGGGGAGCCTGGAGCCTATCCCAAGGACCTCGGGGCACAATGTGGATGACACCCTGGATGGGGTGCCATCCCATCGCGGGGCACAACTGCACAAATGGCTTTGAAATGGCAAAAGTATGTGGCTCATATTTACATGCCATGAGTTTACCTCAGGCGATGAGACTGACGATCAAATGTGATCCGGATTAGATTATAAATGTAGAAATAGGCAGTGTGTCTTTCAGTGGAATTGGAATGAAACCTAGACGTGATTTTCTTCTTTTTCCACTTTTGGAGGGTATCCAGGCTTTAAATTGAAAGTCTTTATTTCTAGCTGAGCTACATCCAAAAATCTGACTATGTGAATGGTTTTCCCAGGCCACCACAATTATGACTAAGGATTCTTAAACGTTAATCAGTCCAAGTAATTGTGACTATGTGATTATGTATTAATTATCTATCCTTCAGAACAGAAGCTAATTATTGTGGCAGGTAAGAAAAGCAAGACGTCATGCCAAATACTCACTGCACTACAGGACATACTGTGCAGTAGTAATGGCATGAAAAACAGACTAGATTTAGATGTCACACACTGTTCTTCATCTGTCACTTACCAGTAATTCACAAGACATATTGCAGGAAAAAAAAAAGAAAACCTTGAATATATCTGTACTCGCAGTGAGTGAGGGAACACAGTGTACCTTTTTTGTATCATTTCCTTGAAAGGCTTCAAATTTAACAGAGCATGAGTGACTGATAGGGGAAAAAAGTGAATGCGAGAAGGAATGATATCAAGATAGATAGAACGATTCAGAGAAAAAGAGTCTAGAGAGATTTGCCGGCGATGGGGTAAATGGCTGAGCAAGTCATGTAAGAGGATAAAGATGTGTGTGTGTGTGTTTTATATGTGTGTGTGTGTGTGTGTGTGTGTGTGTGTGTGTGTGTGTGTCTGTGTGTGTTTCTGTCAGGGAAAGGTTCTTTTTTTTTCTCTTCGTAGAGATCTGCTGACCCTTTGTGCTTCCCCTCACTTTGGCCTTGACAAATTTCAGAAGCCAGATTTTTAACTATAATATACTCTCTCATGAACTCTTTGTTAGATTCTTGTAAATGCCTCTCTGCTTGTGTCAGTCTGTGATTTAAAATCCAACAACCCAAGCTGAAGTGAATGGAGTGCCTGGAGGGAAGAGGGCAGGAGTATAACGATCACACTAATGATAGATTAGAGCAAGATTAGTGCTTATTTCCTGACGTTTGGGTATAAGTGGTAAAAATGATGGAGAGCCGGATCACAGCTGTAACACTTGGGAGCGAAAGGAGTTAGCATAAATATGTGACTAAGCAAAGCTAAAAAGCAGCACCTGAAGTATGATGAAATAATTATGGGCTGTATGTGGAGTTGATGACTTAAGTCCAAAAGTTATGTCCCTATTTACACAGAAGGAAATTAAGTGTACTCAAAGGTGGGCTAAGCACCTGCTTAAGTTGATTTGCTGGATGTAAATGTAGTTCACATATCCAAGGTTGACCGATTTATCTTGAGTAAAAGCGTTGAGACTCATTTTTTCACCACCACCTTTAAAAACTAGCACTTTAAGAGTCTAGAGAGATTTGCCTTTAAGCACTAAGAACTAGCCTTTAAGCCTGAAAAAAAATGGGATAGAAAATACAGACTGAAGACAGAAATAGTTTTTTTTTTCCACTGTCTAATGTAATACAATGATTATTACATTGCATGTACAAAACATGGATTTCAGCATGATATAACCACAGCAGCCTTAAACCTGTTCATCACTTGAGCCATATGGTGCTAGCCAAAGGAAGAGTACACTATAAAAACACTAGCATGAACTATTTAATGGTATGAGTTAAGTTTAAAAAAAAAAAAAAGACCACAAAGGCATTAGTCATGGTGATAAAACAAGAAATCTTGATAGTAGACTCAGACATTTAGGCTGTACTGTGCGTAAACAACAAACACCACCGATATGCTCACTTTGCATTTTCCTAATCCACTACTCCATGCTGTCACTCGCACTTTTTATAGGTTTTGCATTTGGATGGTATGAACATAATTTAATATGGCCTTGGAAATATGCTGAAATGTGTTATACTTCTGCAGATAGGTTAGAGCATATTAGCAGGAAGTGACAGCGAAGCACAAAGCATGCTTTCCAAAGTTTTAGTGACAGTTTGGCTTGTGTGGGAAGCACCTCTTCTAACTCTTGGGTCATTTCTCACCGCCTGACTGGATCTGAGAGCTTTGAATGCTCAGAGTGCTTAAGGAAGTCTAGAACTGCCATGTCTCTAATTAAGCCTTTTTACAATTCAACTCATTGACTTTCCCCGTCTTATTAATCGCTTAACTTTAATCAAACTCTTGGTGTGTACTTCCACAAGTTTCTCAGTATACTTTGCGGAATTTTGTCACAGCTTTGGAGGTTTGCTTTGGATCATTGTCCTGCTGGATGACCCAGTTGTGGCAAGGTTTTAACTTTCTGGCATATGTCTTGAGGTTTTTTTTTCCAGTATTTCTAGAGAACCTTCTTTCCTCATGATGAACTCTATTTTCTGAAGTGCATTTTCTATTTTCCAGTAGAACATGATGCTGAACAACATGATGCTGCCACTTCCATGCTTCACAGTTGGGATGGTGTTTATCAGATTAAAAGCCTCAACCTTTTTCCTCAATACATAGCAATGCATAACATTATGGCCAAACAGTTCAACTTTTATTTCATCTGACCAGAGAACACTCCTTCAAACGCCTGGTGACCACCTGAAAACTTCAATCTGCCTTTTTTTATGCCGAACTTGTAGTAGAGGCCATGGTAATGTATGACTCTCTTTATGGTAGATGTACATATTTGTTACCAGACACCTGCAGTTCTTTTGTTGTTGTTTTGGGGTTCAGTTGAACATTTTGGTCCAAAGATCATTCGTCCTTGGCAGTTAATTTGTGCTTTCTTCCTGAATGATGGATCCAGTGTTGGCTCAAGATTTTTATATTTGCATACAATTAGTTGTACAGATCCTTCAGTTGATTTTAAATTGCTCTTACAGAGGAGCCGGCTTGTGGATGTCCACAACATTCTTTTTCTGAAGTCTTGGCTAAGTTGCTTGGATTTTCTCCTGGTATCGAGGACAAGACACTGTCTCTCATGGTATTCCCTTAAATACAGCCACATGTGCTCTCCCAATTAACAACTAATCATGACAATTGGCCGATTAGAAGCTTCATTTCTGGAATCTTTCAGACTAAAGAGACAGTCTTGAAGTATGTACTGTAATTCTGATATAGTGAATTCTCTAATCAGTTATTTTAAAATGACTACTGATGTGAACAAAGCAGACACTAAAGAAATACTGAAATAAATGTATGGTAATATGAAATAATGTGTGCAGTTGTGAAAAAACTGAGATTGAATATATGTAGCCAAGGTGGATGTATACTTGTGGCCTCAACTGAAGGCCATGGACTTCAAAATAATTTTAAGGATGTAAGTTAACTTATTTAAACAAACAGAACAAGTGAAAACATCAATTACTTATCACTTAGTCATTGCCAGTCATATTCATTTTGCCTAGAGCTCAAGTACCTGACATTTCCTAAGTGTCATCGAAACACTTGACAGTAGTAGAGCGATCCTGAGGTTTTTCTTCTTAAGCCCAGACATATAGCTGTATTGGAAGAGAACCCGGGTGGTCTCACTTCAAATATGTATGAAGGTCAAAGGTGAATTCACACTTGGAGGGAGGTAACTAGCTGAACATATGTTACTTAAAGTTTCCAGCTGGGGATTATTTTGAACGTGTACCGCATGTCCATTATTTCCTTTAGACATGTTTTTTTTTTTTCTATATAGCACAAAACAATGATTTTTTCCTTATACTAAAGCCCTTGACAAATAAGACTTGACACATTTTTGCATTCTTTTGTATGTCTTGAAGTGTTCACTTAGTCTCATCTTCCACAAACCTAATATTTTATTGCTTACAGCTTATTTGCATTATATTTTATTTCTTTTGAGCAGTTGGTTTGCATTATATTTTATTTCTCACAGTTTATTTGCATTTTATTTTATTACATTATATTTTTATTTATTACAGTTTATTTGCATTTTATTTTATTTCTTTTGAGCAGTTAAATTTCTCTATGGTATAATGTATATGTGAATTAGTCTAACTGACAAAGATATACATTGTTCCTGTGTTCTCTTGCACCTTGTACATTATTTCATCATCATAAAACTATCTATTTTTGGTTTTGGTGCAACCAGTCTGCTTTATCTGAATTCATTGCTTTGTGTGGTCTTATTACTTATGATATATTTCTAACTGAGAGATAGTTAGCAGATATGTTATAGGCTGCCTCCATGTCTTTTCTTTTTTTTAACAGTCAATATTTTAATCTTATTTTACTCTTATTCCCAGAACCTAAAGATACAATTTTAGACAGACTGTCAGACTTGTAAGCTGAAGAGTGCAAATGAGACTGAAAATGCACAAACTGAACTGAGATGCATTTAAGGCTGAAGTGGTGATTAGTAAATGAGTATTAGTATTAGTATAATAATAATAATAATAATAATAATAATAATATAATTATAATAATTTTTATTCATATAGTGCCTTTCCACAAGCTCAAAGAAACTTTACACTCCATATACATTTAACAGGTCTAAGTACATTAATATACATTTCAACAGGAGTTACAATCTCAATTACAAAAGGGGAAATAAAAGATCAGTAATAGACAGATAAGGTGCTGAGAAAAGATGTGTTTTAAGCTGAGATTTAAAGGTAGAAATAGAGGAGATGTCACGGAGGCACTGAGATAGAGAGTTCCACAGTTTAGGTGGAACTACACTGAAGGATCTCTCACCAAAAGTGAATGTAGGGACAGACAACAATTTGGAATCAGAAGAACGAAGAGTGCATGCTGTATGGATGCAGCAGATCACATATATAATGAGGTGCCAGATCAGTGAGACCTTTGTATGTCAGGAGAAAAATTTTAAACTTAATTCGGCATGAGACAAGCAGCCAGTGAAGACTGAAAAAGATGGGAGTAATGTGTGCAGAACACCTGGTGTTAGTGAGAACTCTAGCTCCAGACTTTTGGATGTATTGTAATCGGGCAAAAGTTTTAGCTGGTAGGCCAGTAAAGAGTGAGTTACAGTAGTCAAGATGTGATGATATGAAAACATGACCTAGTGATTCTGCATCTTATAAAATGAGAATGGGGTGAAGTTGTGAAATGTGACGTAAATGAAATACAGCAGTTTTAGTGATGGTTCTAATGAGGGCTTCAAAAGTAAGAGATGGATCGAAAGTTATTCCCAGATTCTTAATGGTTTTAGAGGGTTTGGTCAGATTTCCATCAACATTGACAAAAATGTCAATACTTCTTATAAGTGTTTGTGGCCCAGAAATCATGATCTCAGTTTTGTCAGCATTGAATTTGAGGAAATTATTGTTTAACCAAATTTTTACATCACTGATACAGGCAGTTAATGAGCTGATGGCATGTGTTTCATCAAAACATGTGGATGTATAAATCTGGCTGTCATCAGCATAGCAGTGATAACTATTAGTGAGCTCATGAAGATGAGCAGGTTGGCTGTGAGAGGTGTGTGGTAGTCAGCAGGTGATTCTGGAAGATGGAGTTCTTGGAGGATGTGGTACAGACATATATATGCCAGATGTTCTAAAACTGTTAATGCTGTAATGGTAAAGAAAAAAAAAAAAAAAAACATTTATTTTGTGTGATTTTTGAACATCATTAACAGTGACTCCATTTATATGCACATCAATATTCTTATATTAATCAGAATTTGTCAATATTCTCATTAGTATTGAGTCATGTAAATGCAGATTCAGATTAAGACAATATTCTGATTCCCCAAATTCTGATTCCCACCCCTGGAATATACCTGTTTTAATCGGAAATTTGTTGCACCTCTTTCAGAAAATCCACTGAATGGCGATATATGCGCATGCTCAGTCCGCAAGGAATTGTGGGTAGCAGAAAGGAAAAGCACATATCTAGAATGGAATACTTACAACAAGCATGTATACAGGAATATTCCGATACCTGTACAGTCATTGTGTTTGTTGTAAAAGCACCTTCTTTACAGAATATTAAACTTTCTAACATTTAGTTGTAAATTGTTCATATGAGCATTTACACAAGAAATTTAGTAATCATGAAAATCCCATCATTTCGGAAAATCATATTGTAACCGAGCTCCTGAGTGTGTGTAAATTTACACATAAGTAGACTAACTAATGTAAACCAAAAGTCGACTGATCGGCTTCAAATCATATCATTTGCATGGATTACTGCACTTTTATATACGGACTATACTGTCAAGTTTGTATTTCAATTATGCACACAAATTTAATTAACATTTTGTTAATCCCAGTCATCACATTAATTAAATAAATATTAAATATTTAAGAAATAAAACAAAAAACAAACCAACATAAATACATACATTAAGCCCGGTCATTTTATTAAGAAGAAATGCCGTCGTATAAAAGGAGGAACTATAATGGCTCAGCATGTAAGTCGGTTCAGTTTTCCACAGCATCTTCTTTTAATGCAGTGCAACACTTTATTAGAAGCAGCACTAAGTGACTGATAAGTGACCGATCTGGTCTGTCTCAAGCTGCAGTGTGCCATATACTCCCTGGTTTGCTCCATGCCAAGATCAGGCTTCCAGTGCTTTCCTGCTTTGCTAACATTAGGAAGGGCACATGAGTTTATTTAGAAATCGTCAACCTTGGACATCAAGGAGTCTTGTTTTGAAATGTCTTTTGCCAGGTGATTCATCTTTATTCATCTTAGTCGGTTTATATATTCCTTCTGAACAGGAAAAGTATATTAACAGGAATATATATTAAAGCAAAGTGTGATAATTTGATGTATACATTAATAGTAGGCTGGCTGTAAATATTGACATTCAATTATCTCAGCGTGTCTTTTTCCTCTTTGTCAGGACAATTGCTTTCAGTGAGATGTGAGATGGCATTCTCGTGCTGCAGACACAGGTCTGCAGTACTGCAGTGCATGGGTACTTTACCTCCTTTCACACCAGGTCTATAGGGATTCTATGGGTTTCATATGAACAGTCATAGGAAAAACTATAGCCATTAACCCTTCTTTTAACCAGCACTCAGTTTAAATTGTGGAAGTGAGAGGAGGTGAAAATCATTTCCAATTTTCTACTTGTCTATACCATTATGCAGTACTGTTATTATCAATTTAATTTCATGCACATTTGACATTAAGTCCATTCTGCTGAGGAGAAAATGGGATATTTTTTTATATTATAAATAAAGTTAGGATTGATATAATTCACCCGCAGAGATAATCTGGCTTGCTAGGTTGGATTGATTGTTTACAAAGCAGTCACGGTGTAAAAACTTCCTCTAATTCATTTCAATCCATTTCACCCTGAGGCCAAATTCTGAATAGGATAATAACTGATCCTGTTTCTACCAGATTGTGTTTCACATGTTGGAATTGTTTTAAATCGCATGTAATCTTATGTATGTAGTATCCTTGCTCTGAGCGTACTACACAGAAATAAGATTTAAAACAATTCCAACATGTGACACACATTCACATGTCAACGGGTAAATTCAAACATTTAAAATCTATATTCTGAATTTATATATTTCTGTAAAGCTGCTTTGGGACAATGTCTACTATTAAAAGTGCTATACAAATAAAAACTGCCCTTGTAGAAAACTGTAACGCAATGCAACATTTTTATAAGTTCAGTAATCTGAACACATTTAGCAATAGTAAAAACAAAAACAAAAAACAACAGGTATGATAAGGCGATTTAGCAGATTTAAATTCAAATATTAAATTTTATTTCACATTAATTAGGATATTGCCTAAGTGCAGTAAGCTAGATAGCCAGCTAAATAAACTGCTTCATATTAGTTTGCGGCTAGATTTTTGCAGCCCATATTATTTATTTATTTGTTTGTTTATTTATTTATTTATATTCCACCACTGCCCCAACCCTAACCTCAAAAGATACTTTTCATATGACATGGTTTTTCAGACACCATTCAGTAGTAGCCATTTCACCTGAAAGGGCAAAAATGTCTGCACTGCAGCTGGTAAGAAAACTGCTCACATCCCTGTGGTCGCTCGTCTATAGGGCAGGTGAAGCAGAGCCCTACTATATTAATCAGTTGTTCAACACACTTCTGAAGGACCAAAGAATGGGGAAAATTTTTTATTTGACCGATACAGTGAGGGAAAAAAGTATTTGATCCCCTGCTGATTTTGTACGTTTGCCCACTGACAAAGAAATGATCAGTCTATAATTTTAATGGTAGATTTATTTGAACAGCGAGAGACAGAATAACAACAAGAAAATCCAGAAAAACGCATGTCAAAAATGTTATAAATTGATTTGCATTTTAATGAGGGAAATAAGTATTTGACCCCCTCTCAATCAGAAAGATTTCTGACTCCCAGGTGTCTTTTATACAGGTAACGAGCTGAGATTAGGAGCACACTCTTAAAGGGAGTGCTCCTAATCTCAGTTTGTTACCTGTATAAAAGACACCTGTCCACAGAAGCAATCAATCAATCAGATTCCAAACTCTCCACCATGGCCAAGACCAAAGAGTTCTCCAAGGATGTCAGGGACAAGATTGTAGACCTACACAAGTCTGGAATGGGCTACAAGACCATTGCCAAGCAGCTTGGTGAGAAGGTGACAACAGTTGGTGCAATTATTCGCAAATGGAAGAAACACAAAAGAACAGTCAATCTCCCTCAGCCTGTGGCTCCATGCAAGATCTCACCTCGTGGAGTTGCAATGATCATGAGAACAGTGAGGAATCAGCCCAGAACTACACGGGAGGATCTTGTCAATGATCTCAAGGCAACTGGGACAATAGTCACCAAGAAAACAATTGGTAACACACTACGCCGTGAAGGACTGAAATCCTGCAGCGCCCGCAAGGTCCCCCTGCTCAAGAAAGCACATATACATGCCCGTCTGAAGTTTGCCAATGAACAGCTGAATGATTCAGAGGACAACTGGGTGAAAGTGTTGTGGTCAGATGAGACCAAAATGGAGCTCTTTGGCATCAACTCAACTCACCGTGTTTGGAGGAGGAGGAATGCTGCCTATGACCCCAAGAACACCATCCCCACCGTCAAACATGGAGGTGGAAACATTATGCCTTGGGGGTGTTTTTCTGCTAAGGGGACAGGACAACTTCACCGCATCAAAGGGACGATGGACGGGGCCATGTACCGTCAAATCTTGGGTGAGAACCTCCTTCCCTCAGCCAGGGCATTGAAAATGGGTCGTGGATGGGTATTCCAGCATGACAATGACCCAAAACACATGGCCAAGGCAACAAAGGAGTGGCTCAAGAAGAAGCACATTAAGGTCCTGGAGTGGCCTAGCCAGTCTCCAGACCTTAATCCCATAGAAAATCTGTGGAGGGAGCTGAAGGTTCGAGTTGCCAAACGTCAGCCTCAAAACCTTAATGACTTGGAGAAGATCTGCAAAGAGGAGTGGGACAAAATCCCTCCTGAGATGTGTGCAAACCTGGTGGCCAACTACAAGAAACGTCTGACCTCTGTGATTGCCAACAAGGGTTTTGCCACCAAGTACTAAGTCATGTTTTGCAGAGGGGTCAAATACATATTTCCCTCATTAAAATGCAAATCAATTTATAACATTTTTGACATGCGTGTTTCTGGATTTTTTTTTGTTGTTGTTGTTGTTATTCTGTCTCTCACTGTTCAAAAAAATCTACCATTAAAATTATAGAATGATCATTTCTTTGTCAGTGGGCAAATGTACAAAATCAGCAGGGGATCAACTACTTTTTTCCCCTCACTGTATAAGCATATGTTCTATTAAATTGCTCACCATTCTAGATGTTCTACAATCAAACACTAAGCTCCATAGGGTCATCATTATACATAATACACAAGAAGGCAAGCTGGCGGAGGAACTGTGATGCTCTGGGCAGTGCTCTGCTGGGAAACCTTTGGTCCTGGCATTCATGTGGATGTTACTATGACACGTACCACCAACCTAAACATTGTTGTAGACCAAGTACACCCCTTCATGGCAAACCTAATTGCAGTGGCCTCTTTCAGCAGGATAATGCACCCTGCCACATTGCAAAAATTGTTCAGGAATGGTTTGAGGACCATGACAAACAGTTTACTTGGCCTTCAAATTACCCAGATCTCAAACTGAACTCAGACTGATGCTAGTTTAAAAATACTCCACAGACACAAATACATTGTTGTACTGCACATAATTGTAGTAAGAGCTAACAAATTTCTGCAAAAACAAAGGTTAATGATATTAGCTCTTCCATGTGTGCCTCACACAGTGTGAGAACAGTGACGGGAAACACACATTTATGTTGTATTGAACAAAGTTGAACCGAGTTACATCTGAAACCACTCAAAACAAGCTGCTAGACTGTATGCTGGATGACTGTGTGTTGTCGACCTTTATATATTCGACTGTATATTATGGGGTTACTCTAAAAATTCACTTTATAGTGGCCTATAGCGTAAGTCAAGTCTGATAGCCTCTCGACATTTTAATGTCGTCCTGCCCCACCAAAATCTATGGTAACGAACTGCTGCTGTCACACACACACACACACACACACACACACACACACGCACACACACACACACGGTTGTGCACATGGTTGTCTTACTATCCTTGTGAAAACCGTAAACTGACAACTATTAATGCAGATAATTATTGCTCTGCTATATCTAACCCTAATTGAAGCTTTGGCTCTTTGGTTTCAAAATAAAAGCTGCAGTTTTTGTCTCAAAGCATTTTTTCTTAATACTTTTTCTTAATTTTTTCTTAATGAACCATCCAAATGCTCCCACAATATAAAAACTGTCAGATGTTTTTACCCTTCTGGGGACATGTATTCCCTACCAAGATATCAAAACACACATGGGAATGAGACATTTAAGTAAGAACAGGTGTGAGCCATGATCAGTGTTAGTGCTGAAGGTGGAAGCAAGATAGGAAAACAAGACGCAAACAGGACAATTCTGCCAAAAGTGACGACACCAACTGCTTTTTAACCCTAATTACTCCCCTGACTAAAGTACACAAGTGCACTTCCCATCACTTCTACAGCAATATCCATTTTTGGATAGCCTCTAGTGACCCAAAAACCTGATTCTGTGTACCATGTAGAGAATGTTTTCTTTCCTTCACACTATTTTTGATGTCTTAATGTTAACACCAATCAAACTGTTCTACATTAAGTTTTAACTCATGCATATAGAAGTAAAGAAGTGGGAGCAATATTGAAACATCTTTCTTTTCCATTTACATTTTTACCAGCTTTATTGTTTTATTGGCAGCACAAATGAGAAAGGGAGAAACACAAATGTGAATCTGAGCAGCAATTGGTGCGGAGTTTCCTCAAGTACTAATTATTCCATAAATCTAAGGTTTTTAGTAAGACAGTTATACTGAATATTGGATGGGTTTACTGGTTTGGTCTTAAATCCCTACACACAGGAAAACCTTTACTGTATAACATCCTATCCTCTTATTCACTGATCCAGAGAGACATAGAGAGATGAGAGAGAGAGAAGATTTGACAATAAAGGCAATTTTGACTCTGCTTGGTATTCAGTTCAGGAAGTAGCTGCTGATGTCATCAATCCTCAGTTATTCAGCTTGTCAGGTTTTTCTTTTTTTAAAGACCTGCAGGTACATTTTAAGCATTATCTGCTTTGAGTAACTTCTTTGGCTTCATTTGTCTCCTTAGAGGGTTGAGTCACTGCAAAAACAAAGTTCTTCTGACTGATCACCTTTACCCTATGATAAAAATGTTTCTATGCTGATGGGAGTGAGCTCTTCTGGTCACAGGTCACGAGGCCTCACTGAATGGTTTGATGAGTATGAAAATTATTTGAATTGTATGCTATGGCCTTCACAGTCACCAGACCTCAAACCAACTGATCACCTATGGGAGATTTTTGGATAAATATTGCAAGGCAAATCACTGGTTCATGCACTTGCTGTAATATGTTATCATTGCTATAGTAACAGCTCATGCACAGGGGCTCCAGATAATCTAAGCCTAATAATAAAAAAAATGGATTGTTGTATAATGATTCATTTGGTGAAGCTTTCTCTAAGCAGATATTTATTTATCCTCTTCAGTGTGGTTATTGTATCTTTGCTTTACATCAAGGCACATCGCACAACCCTGCCACTGAGGTCTAGTCTGGCATGTCAGACATCAGGCATTCTTTATGTTTTTCATCAAAAAAGTCTTTACCAACATTTTCAGTCCAGTAAATATTTCATGCTTCAAAAAGCTCAATGTTTTAAAAGTTTGTTTTCCCAGTGAAAACCAGTGCACAAATACATGGAATTATGTATTGGCAGAGAGCCAATCAGATTACAGTCTTCGAGATTCTCAAGCTTATGGTCTGAAACATGTATAAAAGATGTCAGACGTTCCGAGGCCCATGAAGCTGAACCTAACTCAAATTTGACCAAACTACTTTCCTGTTTTACTAGAGACCTGACCATAACACTCATGTGCTTTTTGAATATCCTGTTTCAGATTTAGTTCCCCTTTGCTGTTATAATAACTTCCACTCCTCTGCAAAGGCTTTTCTCTAGATTTTGGAGCATGGCTGTGTGAATTTGTGCTCATTCAGCAACTTTGTGGCAACAGATCAGGGAAGGCCTAAATATGGGTGTGATGGCCAGGGGTGCACAAACTTTTGGCTGTATATTGCATATCTAATCTGTAGAAGATCTGCAGAAGCACTTTCCTTGCTCAGCTGATGAAAAATGTTTGTCTAAAACATCCTATTAATTTGGAAATGTTTTGTGAATCAGTGTCTAGCTGGACATACTGTATATTTAGGCCATGAGGT
The DNA here is from genome assembly GCF_023375685.1 of Ictalurus furcatus. Classification (NCBI taxonomy): domain Eukaryota; kingdom Metazoa; phylum Chordata; class Actinopteri; order Siluriformes; family Ictaluridae; genus Ictalurus; species Ictalurus furcatus. The sequence continues at coordinate 9,306,997 of NC_071260.1, read as the reverse complement.
AAGGAGTGAGTCGAGGTCAGATCTAAACAGACGCTATAATCAGATGCTTATCCAGTGTTCTCTACAAAAGACAGATAGAGATCAAAACCAGAATATAAAAGAAACACAACTAGGAGCTGGAAGCCGCAGACAAACAAAGGTTATATTGACACATGGGATAATGAGATGTGCTGAGACAATTATTTAGGGATCAGTATGAATAAGGAACAGTGCCAGTGACATAAATGATTACTGGAGTAGTACATAATCAGTGTGCCTGAAACACAACAAATGTTCTGACAGTCCCACAACCCTGCAGTAGCCATAATATAGTTAGAAAAATACTGGCAATGGAAGCAATTTTCACAAATTATTTTGTCTACAGTTTTTTTTTTTCTTTCCTGGCAATAAATAGCTGGTTTGGTTACAGAATATTTACCCTTTAAGCACAACTATATATTCTATATGTATTCTCTCTACAGTATGTATTCTGTCATGACATATTGCTGCCTCCGAACCCACTTCTTAAAACATTTCTTTACAAGACACTTTAACACAATGCTTCAGAACACCTGAAGAGATCAAGGAGTCTTCTGTTTGAGACATGCCTGAAGTTTCCTTGTGCACTAGTGGTATATAATATTCTGATAATGTTTTAAACAGTTCTAATGAATCCAGATTATTTAAGAGGACCTGAAAAAGTCAGAGCTAAGTCTTATTCAGTTCCATCCATTTTCTGTACCACTTATCCTACACAGGGTCACAGGGGGAGCCTAGAGCCTATCCCAGGGAGCTCAGCAGGGGACACAAGGCAGGGGACACCTTGGACGGGGTGCCAACCCATTGCAGGGCACAACACACACACATTACGGACAATTTGGAAAAGCCAATCAGTCTACAATGCATGTCTTTGGACTGGGGGTTTAAACCCCCAAAGCATGGGGAGAACATGCAAACTCTATGCACATAGTGCAGAGGCAGGAGGCGGGATTCAAACTCCTAAACCTGGTAACCACTAAACCACAGTGCCTTCCACTTATCCAGTTCTTATAGTCTTATTCCAGTGTTGCCAAATGCCATGTCAATCAAATATATATAACAGTAATGTAATGTCATAAAGACAATGTACGTGAAATCTCATATTCTCACTTTGCAGACTTTGCTCATTAAACACCTTCATTCATTGTATTGTCTGTCTTTTACTGAAGCAAGATATTGAGCTGGTAAACAAGTACTCCATAAATCTCTGGATCTGTCTGGATGATTTGCTAAATGTTAATTGGCACTACTCTCTCATATCTCAGTTGTTGTGTCAAATAAATCAATAACTCAAGTAAGATGTTGAGGAAAGTGTGTAGCTGGAAGGAAGCTCGCTGTTTCTTCTGACACTTGAGACATTTTCTATAGCAGCCATTTGTAAATTAGATTATCCCATAGCACTTTAGAATTCTCAAATCTGATTGGTCAGAAAGTGTTGATACATTTACTATAACAGCAGCCCTGACAGCAGTTCAGGTTGTAATACAAATTATTTATATTTTCATCAGGCCATATCACACCACCCTGATTATTATGGGTTATTTTCATTTAACAGTACATTCTGTTGTGTTTTATTCTTTATTAACTGTATAGTAAATGCAAAATGTACTTAAATATGTTTATTCATTGTACTTAATAATATTTTCAACTGTTTATGCACTTAATTTTAACATACTTTACCTGGTTAGGGCTGGTCAACAACCATTTATCTATTTGATGTTGAAAGCTTTTTGGTTTCACCAATAGTGACAAAGAAGAAGTGTATGTTCCACCTCATATTTTTATCTCAAAGAAACTAAACTGTCAATAGAGTTTCTGGAGATGAAGAAAAAGAATATATATTTGTTTTTATTTAAAAGTATTCTCTGTGGGTGTCAATACTGTAGTAACATATTCTTTGAGGCAGGTATATACTGACAGAGAATATCAAAACAGTTAGCGTGGGAGACCTGAGCAATGCTCTTTGATACAAGACCTCCCTGTATATCAATGCTCCTCGATTAAGAATCTGCTTCAATCTCACAACAAAGAACAAACAGGAATGTCAGTGGTCCTAGATTGATAGATATAAGTTATGTATAATGACAAACAGGGCTCCTGAGCTCCTGATAGGGAAACAGTAATTAATCCGATCACATGAGAACTCAGTACTAGCATGAAGGGTGATGCTTCAAGAGAGTCTGGTTAAAGAAAAAGGCATTTGAATAGAGAGTGAGAGTGTGAGAGAAATCCAAAGCATGGAGCGATAAGTAGACTGACAGAGAGAGACTGATCCTGATCCCGAACAACATGAGCATGTCAGATAGACACAGTGTTCTCTCATGCTGGAACTGATGCTGCAGACTCAGTTTTCACTGTTTGTTCTTGTTCTACCTTTCACAGCCTTTGTATATTTTCTCCTGAAGCCACAAGCAATGAGGGAGATGAAAGAGAAACTTATTTTCCTTCATATTTTAAATGATGACTTCATACTGTCTGTTATTGGTCATCTGGATGGTTTCTGGCATTATTTTGTCTGTTTTCATATCTTTGCTCTTCTTGTGATAAGGTCTCAAGCCTTGCTTTTAAACACTGAAAAAAAAAATGCATTTGCTTCTATGACTGTTTTGTCGAGTTAAAATCTCTGCCATGTAGCACCCAGTCAATGCATATCTTTGAAAAAAAAAGTTAGGAAATCAAACAGAATATATTTATATGAGTAAAACAGTCTATCTTTTTTTTTTTTAATCTTGTATGCCCTCAAACAGTTTTCATGTTCACATGATAACAGACTGCTTTTGATTTCTGCATGGCCAGTTGTTCTAACATTTCTTCCTTCTCATTCACAGATAGCTGCGATGGATCACTAGCATCCGGGCTGCCTGCGGCCTCTTTCCAGAGTTCTTCACATTTCTCAGAAAGTCGGGCTGCTAACTTTGCCAAGCTGAACAGAAGAGATGGTTAGTATGTTTAATTCACTGCTTCTATTATTCCACATCATGATATTGTTACTTGTTACTTAATCTCATTCAGTCAAGACCCTACACTGGAAGATATGATTGCTCAGATTGAAGAGAACATATAGAATGTATAGTTTATATAAAAATATGAAGTTTCTTATCAAAACGTGATTTCAATGCTTATATTAAACTTCATTTAAGCAAGTTTCTAATTACAAGATTGAATTATGTACAGTGAGCATGATCAATTCACGTAGTATTAACATAAAGCATTACATTATGAAATCTCATGAGGATGTTGGTGCTGACAGGAAGTATAACTATAGTATTAAATTATCACCATTAACATGTGTGGTAGAGTAGTGCAATGGATGTTGCAGAACAGGTATGCCCTGGGTTATATCCTCGGTGAGAGTGCAGAGTTTGATTATATTCAAGGCTTTGAAAATACATGATCAAATCATCTTGGATATACAAAATTTGGTTCAATATCATCGAACTGATGTATACATATGAATTCAGTAAATTCTGTGTTTTTTTTTCCCCCAGTGTACTGTAAAAATGTCATTTAAGAGTAAGCTTTCTTTCATTCCCATCTTGCAAATGAAAGAAAAAAAAAAAACATTTGATGGAATAGTCAAGTGCTAGCAAGACCAGGAACAGCAGAACATATTACTTTGGGCTTCAATATCACATGTGCTAGGTGTGTGATTGACTATTGACTTTTAATTTTTGTTGTAAAATGGTTGTATAATGATGAAATAGTGGCGATAGTGGGATAATATCACATTTTCTTTTCCAATACTTATATGGAAACTTTGAGTATCAGCCGATATCGAAACCCATCTGATGTGTTTTTCTTTAAAAACTACTAAGCTTTAAAAAAAACATAACTAAAACCATGACTTGCACAAAATTGCAGCATTTTTAAAAAAACTCTTTAAGACAAAAATCACTTTCTGAAAGTATGATAACTATTATAGTATAAATAATGCATATAAATAAAGTATTTTAAAAAGTATAAATATAATTTCAAAAATTTAATCTAAATCCAATTCCTATCTTTTCTATTTTTTACAGGATCAGATCAAATAATTTTTTTCCTCCAATATCCGATCCACTGTTTTTCAGTGGTCTCGACCCGGTACTTATCCTGGGTATTGTATCGGAACCATCTCTACTGAACAGGCAAACTAATACAATAAGAATCAATACACTATGGATTGCCTTCTTTCTAGTAATAATATACTTGTGCACACTGCTTGCAAGTACTACTTATTTAAATTATTAAAATCATTGCACCTTGATGGGCATGATACATGGCTACGCTTGTAAATTCACTTGGGTAAAATAAAAAAAGCTCACAGAACAACCCATGTTTTTTGACATCCAATCGAATAAAAAATATTGAAGTGTCTCAAATATAGGATCAGTGTATGCATTTGATATTTTTTGTACTTCAGTCATTAAATGCTTAGGCAGAAGTTTGATTGCAAAGAAAGAAGAGTAATAGCAGCAGCAGCAGATTCAGCTCCATGATGAAAATATCTCCAACATGCTGGAGTACAGCAGGTTCTCTCTTCCACTTGTCAGTAGTGACACAACAACAGAAAGAATAAACAGCCCATTCACGTTGCTCTACACTTGACATTCAGCTTAAAATAATCAGGACAACTGTTTACCTTGGCAAACATGATTCATCATGTAAAGCACTGGCTTGCTGGCTAAGGCTGTAAAAGAATGCAAGACTTCATACCCTTTCAGACAGGAAGTGCATATTATCTGAACCATGACACAGCGTTTTGATGGCGTGATCAACCGTTTAGTAAATGTGGCAGTGATTTCTATTGCCAATACATAAATACTTTTATAAACTTAATAGTGTGTGAGTGTCATGATAATGCTTTTCTGTTGTGCAGCTTCAAAATAAAGGCAACACTAGCAACAAGATGCTTCATTTACAGCTGCAAGATTTACAAACACAGCTGTCACTGTCACCACAACATAGACACCCAGGATTCATTCATCATATGTTGTACTGTAGCAGCGTCTCTTATTCATCAAAGTTGTGAAATTCACCAATTCTGTGTTACATGACAGTCACAACCATGCTGTTTCTGTTCCGTTCTTCCCATCATGTTCTGCACCTGTCTGTCACCTTTTGTGCTATATTTCACACTATACTTACATCAGGTTTTTTTTCTCTCCTCGTGTCCTGTCCAGCTGTTTACTCCCCCCTACAGTGTTTTATGCATTCTATTTCAGCCTTATTTTATTCTATCCATCACAGGCTTCTTTCTACTCAGTCCCTTGTTTTCATCACGTAGAGTTGCCTGGTTTTGCCCATGTATGTTACAATTTTGGACTTTCTAACCTGTCTGACTATACTGTATATTGAACCCTACTTTATAAAAACTAGATCCTTCAATAAATGTTGAACATACACATTTGCATCCTTCCCCTAACCAGTGCATGTTATAGTGATTACTTTTACAGCTATTATTACAGATATTCATCCATCTCAGTAAATGCTTTATCATGGTCAAGGTTGTGGTGGATCTGAAGCCTATTCCAGGAACATTAGGTGTGAGGGAGGGAATACACCCTGCATGGGATGCCAGTCCATCACAGGGCACCATGCACACAGACACACACAGACACACAGGCACAGAGACACACACATACACACACACACACACAGATTCACACATTCATTCATACCTAAGGAGAATTTAGCATGGCCAGTTCATTAACTGGGATGATGTTGTGAGGTGGGAGGAAACTGAAGAACCTGGAGAAACACACAGGTTCAAACCCAAAACCCTGGAGCTCTGAGGCAATCGTGCTGCTGTAATACAGATCTATAATATAACATAATATGATTGTTTTAGAGGCCCTGTGGCTTAGTGGTTATCACGTTTGCCTTGCACATCTAGGGTCGAATCCCGTCTCCACCCTGTGTGTGTGGATTTTGCACATCCTCTCCGTGCTTCAGGGGTTTCCTCCAAGTACTCCGGTTTCCTCCCCCACTCCAAAGACATGCATTGTAGACTAATTGGCATTCCCAAATAGTGAACATGTGTGTGATTGTGCCCTGTGCTGGGATGGCACCCCGCCCAGGATGTCCCCCTCCTTGTGCCTCGAATTCCCTGGGATAGGCTACAGGCTGACTGCGACCCTGTGTAGGATAAGCGGTATGGAAAATGGATGGGTAGATGGACTTTCTTTTAAAAAACTATTACTTTGAAAATATGATCTTGTCAGTATCCCTCATAATATTATTTCACAAATTGTTATGACTTATTTTAATTATTTTTATTTTAGATTTTGTATTGTTTTAGACATGTGGCCCTAGTGGTACTAGTTCTGTTTTACTGGCTACATCTCTACATATGCGTACATTATAGCACTTTTCATGTAAATGATGTGCATATGTTGGTTAAATTATGCTCTGTTTCATGTGTGTTATATATAGTATGTGATGTGTAAAAGAAAGACAGGTGGATATGCTCCTGTTTCTACACTACTGAAGCTGATTCATCCCTTGCACTAAAATCAATGCTAATTTCATACAACTGTTTTATTATTCATATGTAAAACAGACCGCATGCCATTCCCAGTGCTCAAATCTTCAACGGATTCAATGCACAACTTTAATGAATAGTGCACAGATGTATAACGAGACCTTTGCAAAGTCTCAATGTTATAAGAACATAAAAAATGTCACATGGCTTGCCAATCCATCTGTTTCTCTGGGCTATTTGACGATAATAATAAAATGAGTGAAGAGAAATGAATATATGAAGTGTGCAAACCAAAAGAAGTTTTGTTTTGGTTACTTTCTTTTTTTTTTGGGGGGGGGGGGGGGGGGCATTTTTTATGTCTGGTTTTTTTACCCAAGAAATTGATTAAAGACAAGCCCTTCACCCACAGCGGATAAGGCATTTAGTAAAAAAACCCCTGAAAATCACACCTTCCGCTTTCCTCCGGTCCTCAACTGAGTAATTACTCTGGCTGCAGTGTCCAAGCTATTTTCAGCCTTCACCAGCCTCCGCTGTGTGTGAGCGCCTTGCAAACAGAACACTTTCCCTCCCCGAGGGAGGCGAGGAGGCTGTGTAAATGTTACTCCCTGCGTGCCGGAGATCAGCAGCGTGATATTCATCTCTCATCTCCTCCTATAGTATTGACTCTCAGCCTGCAGCAGCTAAGTAATGAACCATTCTGGTGTGTTCCTTCACACTCGAGAGGGCATGAGGGCATCACTTTAGCAGATGTACTAACTTAGCACAGAATACAGTCTGTACTGTTTTGTCCCAATGCCTATGTTTAAGCATTCAACCTCATTAAAGGATTGAAGCAGTGCAGTTTATTTTTCTGGTGATATGCATGGCGGTTTACACCAAAACTCATAGGAGAAAGAGACAAATGGGGGTGGACTCTACTGCCTGTTCATGGTGACCACACTGTGTTATTTTTTTAACCACCTGTCCCTCATTTATTATGAGTAAACTCCTCAAACAGAAATGTCTGTCCCGACCGTCCCTTGATGACGTAGTGCTATTCTAGGATGAACTGTGGAGGCCTGGCCAATCAGCAATCCCTGAGAGTCTCCTCCAAGAGTCCCCCTACAACACCCTGGATACTGCAGTTCCTACTTCTATTGCCAGTCTTACTCACACTCTTACTAAAACTGAGCAGTTCCCATCCACAGTGTATTCAAAATGTAAAAAAAAAAACCCAAAAATACTGCCTACACAGGAAGGCAGAAATTGCATGGCTGAATTTTTGAAGGCAGGAAATAGTGACGGTGGAAAAACATGGCACAGCGGGAAGGAGAGAGCAGCTTGTGTTTAAATAGAAGTTATTTGCAATTGTTCTGATTCAAGAATTAACTTTTTTTTTTTGCAAGGAACAGTAAGAAAACATTCATTATGTTATCGCCAATTGATAGCCTATGTAGATATCCTAGATAAATTATGACGTATTGCTGCCTTAGTCCACCTCAAACCGTTTATTCATGGGAGCCTTTGTCTGGAGAATTGTCTTCACTGGCATATGAGATCAAGCTTTTTAGATTTGGTTGAAGGTCCTGCAGTGTTGTGTCTGTACTGGAATTGCTCCAGTAGATTTCTACAACTAAAGACTTTTTCTTCTCATAAGACTTAACATTTATTTTTCTTCTAAGTTTCATTGTTTGATACACTATAAGGCCAAAAGTTTGTGAACACCTAACCATCACGCCTAATATGTGTTCCTTCCCTAAACAATTTACAGTTTACAGTTGCATTTATATAGCGCTTTTCTAGACACTCAAGCACTTTACATAATATGCAATTGTATAGAATGGAACTAAGAGGCCCAAACCTGTTCCAGCGTGACAATGCCCCTGTGAACAAAGCAAGCTCCATGAAGACATGGTTTGCCAAGGATGGAGTAGAGGATCTTGAATGGCCACAGAGCCCTGACCTCAACCCCACATTTGGGATAAACTGGAACACTGACCACCTCCCCAGACCTTCCTTTGCCCTGACCTCACTAATGCACTTTTGGTCATATAGTGTTTGTGATTATTGTATAAATGGAGCAACAATATGACAATTGAATGCACCTGCCAAACACACAGTCACAACTTCATGAAAGTTGTCATATAAATCATATTTCTGTCAAATTCATCCTGTCAGGAGGTGGTGGGTGGAGCCCGCAGTTGACAGACAGGTCACCATGGCTGCAGTTGGACCTCAGGGCACGCATGGAGGTGACAGCTATAGCCACACAGGGCCGCCATGGCAGCCATGACTGGGTCAGTGGCTACACACTTCTCTACAGCGACAGCGGGAGTGTCTGGAAGCAGTACAGGAACGAGGACAGAGTTGCGGTGAGTCTTCCCGAGTTTCATTACATTATTTCATCGACATCTCGCAACCAGCAATTTGTGGCGATGCAGGACTTCTGTGATTTTCGTGGTTTTTGATTGCGAAATTGATAGTAATTAACCTCTCAGAGGCTGCTGAAGAGTGAAGTTTTATTGGCCTCCTGACAATGTCCTTTTAAAGATCTTCTTTTAGCTTACTCAGCCAATCAATTACACACATCCCATGCCGGAGTGGAAAATGGAATCAGCCTCTGTTATGTAATGCAGCTTAATATAGCCGTGTGACTACTGAAAATGAATCCAGTAAAAACAAATGAAGCCACGGAAGGACTCATGCAAATTTGCTGCATGGTTAGGAGTCTATAGTGACTGATGAATAGTATAATAGATGCATCAAGATGCAAAGACTTGGATTTCATTTAATGTCGTAATTTGTAAATGGTAAAGCCACATTCTTTACATCACATTTATTCCTCTGCTCACTGATTTTTAAAGATGATCCTTTCAAGGATGCAAATGCCTGTGAAACATATAATTAATTCCTGTTAAAATGCAAATGATTGAAAGCTTAATGATATTGCAATAATATTTGCCTGTTTATTAGAGCCATGGAGCATTTTATTTTTCACTTTTTCTTTTCTAATTTTCCACTCACAGAACACATTTTTACTGAAATTATCACTCGGTTCTTGTACACATTATTTATAGACCTACATGTGTTTGAGTTAAAGTTGAGATTAAACGTTTTCACTTCAAGTGACCAGTCAAATAGGCTAAAAACAATACATGTAATAACTTTGTTAATGGTGGGTTGTGATTTCCAGAATTGTAACAAAAGTAAAAAAGAATTATGGTTTAGCTACCAAAGGAGTCGAGTCCTTCATCCTCCATGTAAACTTCTCTCCAAGCCCCTATCTCTTTGCAGTATCATGATCCAGAAAGTGCCATGTGAGTACAGGTTTTTTTTTTTCTACCAAGCCACTCACAGTGCAAATCACAAAAGTTAGCAACAGCTACACTGAATTAATTTGTAGAAAAAGCTACCGTAGGAGCTAATTCTAACTACCAGCTAACTACCTGATTGGAGATCACAAGTGGTGCTTTAATAAGATACATCCAGGTGCTTTGAGCTCTTCAATAATAACCACAAACACCTGGAAATCCCGCCCCCCTTACCCCAATCTCAAATGCATTCGACTGAATTCACACGGGAACCCTGACTTTCTGTCACAGTACATGGACAATGCTTGTAAAGTACATTAATGTGAAATAAAATCTATCAGCCCTGCAATGATTGTTAAATCTATCACTTTACAAATAATGTTAATAGTGATAATAGTCAGAAAGTGATTAAATAGGCTGTTTTTTTCCCCCTGCACATTAGACAACCAGTTTGCTTACTTGTAAAAATAATTATATTGAAAAAACACTGTTTTTTACTTCTTCTTTTCCTGTTTACAGCCTAATCACTTAAAAACCCATCATCCAGCTGAGTTTTCTCAATTGGCGCTGCCGCCTAGCAGTTCCCGACTGCACAGTTAATATTATTACATTCTCCCCTACTCCAATTAAACCTAAATAGTAGAAATGCTTGTTTTCATGTCTTTTTTTAGGCTATCGGTTCTGGACGATTAAGTCATTTATCATGATTTTTAAGAATAGAAAATAATAAGCAGGGAAAAATCAATACAGCACAAGGCTGTTGAAGTGGTAAGTCATTTTCAGCAACAATGGACCCACAACGTCTGCTTAAACATGAGCCTTCTTTGCTGTTGCTTCCATAAGATACATGAATAACTTGCAAAAAAGTTTCCTGTTTATACAGCTGGACCATGTTGAAATTGTAAGCCCAAGACATTTTTACCAGAACATTTATTTTAATTATCTCTATAAGGATATATTGACAGTTTAGCAGAAGTGTTTAAAGATGACCTGAATCAGTGATGGTATTAATTAAAATGTTTGTCAGTTCACCATAGAGATAAGTCTGAATGATTGACATTTGTTTCTATTTCTGTTGTATTATCATCTTTCATCAAATAGTAATGTATAATTCACATTAAAATAGCATTTCTTCCCAGGAACCAAAGCCAGTCTGAGAGATTTTGATTGGCTTGTTCAGTGGATCTACTATTATTGCTGAGTAACTGTCTCATGCTTGGCTATTACTCCAATAAACCTGTCATAGATGGTTGTCTAGCAGTTTTAGAAGAGTCCCATTTATACATGTGAGAAGACTGACATTCCTCAGCCCTTTTCGTCTCTCTACAGCACACATTAACATCCTTCCTCTGCCATCCGATCACTTCACTATCCAATCAATGATGCTTGGAAGCTGCCTCCCAGGTAGTCAGCCAGCCACCACATCTTGTTGTTTCAGATATTGTTTTCCTCCATAGAGTTGTTACCATCCCCAGTGGAATGACAAGCTAAAATCTGATCTTCCATCACTGGCAGAAAGCAGTTTGATCGGATTTTGGTGGCAGGTGTAGCTAACACCTTGATGTAGATGATGATAACTCCATTTCAAGACCCGTCACCTTCTTAAGCTGAAATCATTTTAAGGAACATTAGATTTCCAAGTGGAATGCAATGATGAAATCTAAAAGTCTCGTTCTGGAGGCTAGGCCTTCATGCTCATAATATACATATTATGATGGAGGAGATTGTCAACCAAGAGATTCATTGTTCCATATTGTTGCCAAGCAATTGCTTTCAAATTGTGATGCCTCTGTTATATAAAAGGTAAAATGATATTTAAAAGATATTACAGTCTAAAAAGAGACCACTTAAACTTGGTGAAATATTGCATGTAGTTTATATGTAGAGTTAATTAGTCATTTGGCAGTACCAGAAGAGAAAACTGCAGAAGTTTGTGTTTGTCCTCACAAGGTTTTCTCTTTCTGTTAATTATGCTGCAATGAAAAGTAGATTTACTAGCAGAAAATTAAACACCTAAATAAACTTGGGTCGCACATTGATCACATATCAAAATTGCATGAATTATTCTATTCACTTGTTTACAAAAAAAAAAAAAAACAACTCTATGTTAAAAATCTTCTTAATTAGACAATTTTGGAAGAGATTTTGGAGAAATTGGTAAATAACAGTAAAATAAATTCTGACTTACTGTTATCTTTCCACAAAGTCTAGCAGATAAAACCTTATACCACATGATTTACAACTACTGCATTTAAATAAGCTACGTAATTAATTTCTTCTGCACATGAGGGGATATTTGGTGTACAAAGGAGATTATTCATATCCCGTGTCATGTACCATCCCGACAAAGAAATCAGACTGTCCATTGTTGATTATTTTTTATTTAATTTGAATCCATTGTTGATTATTTTTTTGCTAAGAAATGTTTTCTAGCAGATAATTCGTTTTTCTTTTTCTTTTAGTCATCATACTCCAATGAAGAGCACTAACAAAAAGAATTTTAAAGAAAATCCCAAACAATAGGAAGAGAAATTACACTCCTGATTCTTCAATCAAAGGTGTTATGAAACATATGCACTCCTTTTCTGTTCATTTTGTGAGCAAATGCCAAACCTGCACATTCTTTCTACTGTTGCACAAGCCTTTTTTTCATAGTAAGTTCAGGCAGCCACCTCATCTGTGTTTATTTGAGCTCCTCTTTCATCTCTGTGGAGAACGAGTCCATCTGTGTCACTAATTAATAGCCACAATACGATGTTTTCATTATGCTTTGATATTTGTGGGTGTAAGTGTAGGCCGATGAGTAGGATGAAAAGAACAGAGGAAAAAAATATAGCTCACTGTGTCACATCTGTTTGTCCATTTTGAATGTAATTACATTTTGTGATTGTTTATTTTAATTTACTAATTATCATTCGATGCAATCTGGATTTCAATTGACGTTATAAAAGTTTCTTAAGCAAGTGACTGAACACAAAGTGAACAGTAGCAAAGGAACAGTAAAGCAGATCTCTCAACCTTTTTTACTCCTGGTTTCTTATTTATCAAACATGTGTATGCAGGTTTTTGCACATCATTTATTTAAAGTGTGTGAGGATGTGCATATGTTTAGAACTACTCTTGACCATGTGTATGAAGAAACCTCTAGTGGTTTGAAAAGTATTGATTATGAGGAGCTCCCATCCCAAATATTGTCAATCATGTAAGCATAACTGACAGACTGTTGAGCTCCCAACAAGGTGGAAACAGATGGCACAGCTGAAATGTAAAACACAATTAGATAAAGAAAACCCCCCCACACATCTATAGAATGATTGAAATGATGTAGACAATAGCTGAGCTTGCCTTGCTTTGTCATACACAGCGTTGGGCAGGAAACATAGCATCCGTGTGCACACTCAGCTCTGGCATTTTCCAGCCAACTTTGAGTCAAATAATAACATTGATATCACTCATTAGATTTCCAAATATGACAGAGGAAAAGACAAAAATAATGAGGGATTTTCCTGCCATCACATTTGTCCAAATGTAATCAGGGCAAAAAATGAGACACAAGGCATGAGACGATACAATAATGCCATGATACAATACATATCCCAAGACAAGCTTCACGAGAAGATACTGACACAAGATGATATTGACACACAGAAAATATTACACTTTAATACGTTCATTTTGTAATGACAACAAATCAAACCACTGCAATAGCAATGCATTTATAATATAAGTTGTCATTTTCCCTTATTATTAACATGTTATTTGAATCTTTTTTTCCAGTGTTATAAATGTATTTCATGGCAAGGTTATTAATATGGAAAGATTGTATGGCGGTAGATTATGCCGTAACTGATTAGGCTAAATAACAAATTAGTGTCATCTGTGACATTTTGTAGGGAGAGGTGGATGGTATTGCAGAACTGAAGTGAAATGTTTAATAACGTACACAACAAAACAAGACTTACATGAAACAAGAGTGAGCATAACAGGATACCAATACAGACTGACCAAATAACACAAGACAACTAGTGCAATGCAGAATGTGACTATATATACACCTGTGCTAATGAGCCAAAATGTGAATCAGGTGAAAACAAGATGTGACTAGGTGCAGTGGCTGATGGGAATCGTAGTCTCTAGTCCTTCTCCGATATTACATGACAGATCCCCCGCACCTTAACATGCGGTTCCAGAAGCACGTAATCAGTTCAGGAGGGGACCCCCAGACCAGATATCCCTAAGCATTTCATTGTGTTTCATCCCTCGTGGGGCTGGACAGAGGATGCTTGACGTGTTTCCTGAAGTTCAGATGTGGGGCGGTGTCTTCTGCACCGCAGAGAGATGACGTGATATCCCAGGCTGGCTTGAATGCAGGCACAGCCAGTTGGGGGAACATAGCTCAAGGCAGAGCCCAACGGGGGAACGACATTCACCATGAAGCTAGAGGGGGGAGTGACACTCTCCGTGAGGCCAGGGGTGGGAGCGATGCTCTCTGCGAAGCATAAGGGAGGAGCGATGTCCTCCGTGGAGCAGGAAGGGGGAGCGATATAAGGTGCAAAGCAGGGAAAAGGAACGATATCTTCAGCAGAGCAGGATGGCAGAGTGGCGTCCTCAGCCAAGCTGGATGGCAAAGTGATGTCCTCAGCCGAGTAGGATGGCCTCAGCCGAGCTGGATGGCAGAGTGACGTCCTCAGCCAAGCTGGATGGCGGAGCAACGTCTTCAACCGAGCAGGAAGGTAGAGCGATGTCCTCAGTTGAGTAGGAAGGCGGAGTAATGTCCAAAGAGGAGCCTGGCATAGTGATGTCTGAGGCAGAGCAGGGAAGTAAAGCAGAGCTCTTGGCTGCACCAGGAGGCGGGAGGAGGGTGGGAGATGGTTTCAGCCTGGTTAGAAGGCTCCTTCTTGATATACACCCTGAGGGAGTAGATCACGTCGAACCATTCCCGATTTGCTTTGATCAGGGAGAATCTCCCTTCCTACTCCTACCTCGGTTTTTCCCTTTACATGAGATTCACAGAATAAATGCACAGCTGATAAATTTGCAGAAATCATGTGATGCAGTGCAATGTGATGCCAACGTTAACCAGAATCTCAAAGGATTATTTCCAACACCCAGTGGAATTTATCCCATGGAGAATTAAAGCTGGGGGTGGGGTGGGGGTGGGGGGTTTGGGGCAATGAGTGTATCAGGTCACTGCAAATTTAATGATTCTCTTTGTCTCATGATGAAATGTTCTTTTCAATGTTCTCTGTGTTTCTGTGTAACAAGAAACCCTAAAGCTGGACTGCTGCGACTCTAATTCAAGTCCCAGTTGGGCCATATGCTGTCCATGTTTGGGGGTCCACTGAAGTTTAATTGTCCATTTCTCTTATTAGGTGCCAATGATGGCAGGGATTCCCTGTCAGTGGTCATGGTCTAGCACTGATTCAATCCTCAAATGATGTAGTTAGCATTTACATCCCACTGTGCTAAGCTACTCCACTGGGATAAAGAAAAGCCCAAAGTGAGACAGACAGGTGTAATGATATCATCTGAATGATAGCATTCAAAGCAACAAGCCTATATTTCAAAAGCAGAAATAGCTGTTGAGACAAATAGAGTGTGTTCAAGTTTTCCCCGCCGCTGGCAGCTGACAGCGACACATTTCACTCGGCACATTCATTGGCCTCACGTCTTGTATGGCTGTCACCTGAACAGGGATTACCTTGTTGGAAAATTGCTGAGTTCAGAGGCTTGGCTAGTCCCTCCTTCAGGTCATTGCTTTCTTCTTACAAGTTGCCAAAAGGTTTTGAACTACATCAAGACTTTCTTGTCAGTCAATGTTGATGTCTGTGCAAGAGAGAGAGGAAGAGAGAAAGGGGAAGAAGTGGTATTAAATTATTTCCAGTACAGTACTTTTGCTGAGATTGTGACTAGCTTCAGGGAGCTGAGTAAAGATTTGAGGAAATCAGACTGAACTGCTGAATGATCAAGTGTCTTAGGTGTCAGCACAGTGGCATTTAAAAGCCAGGAGCTGGTTGTGCTTTTTGATAAAGTTGTCTTATCCCAAGCTCTATTTGGGTTGATTTAAAGTAATTCCCCTCCTTTTTCTGCAAGAATAGCTATTGTTAATAGCCAGTGTGGTAAACATCCCTTGCCGAGATATCTAAGACGGACTCTCTTTGAGTCAAAGAACTATGTCTATAAAGAACAACACATGGGATGGCTGGTGTTCAAACCTGGTGTGGAGCAATACTTATCTCATTGTCCATGATGTCATTCATACCAACAGTCTTTTTTCTGCTTTGCTTGAAACATTTCAAGCCCTGCCAAATATATATATATATATATATATATATATATATATAGCCCTCAAGCAAAAAAAGGAAACGAAACAAAAGAAAATAAGTTTTAAATACGGTTAACCTGCTTTCAGCCCCAATATTTTGAACTTCCCCTTGGATTCATTTGGTGCTTCAGGCAACAATTATCTTCCATTTACTATAGACCTCTAAATCACCCCCCACCTACCCCCTCCATCTTTCCTCTATCTCTCTATTCTCTCATTACACAGAGGCTTAAGCAGCACACAGGTAATCGATATGAAAGACCCATCATTTTGTTGGACTGCTTTGCTTGAAGCAGGAGCCTGCTGGCCCATTCCGCTCCCATCAAGTCTAATGATGCCTGAGACTCATTTGGGCTCAAGAATAAGAAAATTCTTAACCAATATCACATAGAATGTGCTTGACCTGCAACTGAATTTCCACAAGGTTTCTCTAGTGGTTGTGAAGAAGTTCATGACCCTCTGTGTTTTTATAGACCTAGATATCCAATTCCATTCTGGCCTCTTGGTGAGCTTTATCATACAGCATACCACTGGGGAAAACATAGTAAGTTTGCATTCTAAATATATTTTACTTCAGTCTGGTTTCTGGGAAAGAAATACTACTAATAGAAAAGAGAAGAGAATGAGATTTTTTTTTTCTGCTTTATGATCTGCAGTCATTTTAATGAAGAGCATCCTAGAAAAGACATTTAGTCATAATGTATGACCATTTTCATTTCTTCTGGAGCCATTTTCTTCCTGGTTTGTGATCCTTTGACTAGCTTTAGGTAATTGGGTAGCTTATTTGGGTATCTTTTGGTGATAAACTGCCTGAAAGTAATAAAGGATAAAAACCCAACCTGGCGTATGACAGACATGGCAGCATGGCAAAAGCTATTTTCTCTCTAGCATTTTCTTATGACAGATTTCATGATACTTAATGAATACTGGAAAAACGTACATCATGTCACATGACAACTATGCAGCATACACAAAGTTTCTAAAATTCACATTAAGCGGTATCCATACTAGCTTTTCCCTAGCAATTCTCTTTTCACATGATGAAGGGGAAAAAAATCTGCCAATTATGCAGGAGTACAAGAGTGCAAGAGTGGAGTGTGATTTTGTAAGAATGTGAAGATTCAGTGAACAGCCATTTTTGCATTCAATAGAATTGCACAAGCTGGTTCAGTTAGATACTTTGTGCATACTTTGTGTTTTTTTTTTGTTTTTTTTTTTTAACCTTTACACAAGATAGTCCTGCAGCACTGCTCAGTGTAGTCCAGGTGCCTTTTTGTTTACTGGTGTCTTTGCTGTCCGTAATCCTACAGGCATGTACAACTGGCCATCCTGAAAAAGCACCATTTTGGTGCTTTAAATATACCTGGATCAATTGATAAAAATTTTGCAAGAGTCTGTGGAATAAATAGAAAGGCATTTATTAGGATTTAGATCGAGAACCTGGCTCATAAGAGCCATAATTCAACATCCTTAAGAAAAATAAGTTGACATGTTCTGTACACGGCACCTTAAGTTCTCCTACACCTTCCTCTGTAGAATCGATAAGCATCCTAATAGTCTAGTACTTTTCTTTTCCACTATAAAACTTTGCAGTTTGACTGTTATACAGAAGGCCACTCATAGCTCAGGATGTGGCTCAAGATGTGCACTACATGTTAATATCGGTTTTGAGGTGTGTATTATATATGTACTATTCAATCCAATTTCTTTGTATTGTGCGTTAACAATAGAAAACTGTCACAAAGCAGCTTTACTGAAATCTAGATGTAGATTTATATTTAGATTTATAATGAGCAAGCCAGAGGTAACAGCGACAAGGAAAAGCTCCCTGAGACAACATGAAGAAGAAGCCTTGAGGGGAAACAGACTCAAAAATGGAACCCGTCCTCTTCTGGGTGCGATTATGAATCATTATGCTTCCACAATTGCAGCCTATAAAGCCAAACAGTACTAAGTATATTGAAAGCAGTAGCGGTTCATGACCATAAATTTCTTTGAGGCAGGATGATGTTCATAATGACATAGCCTCAAACAAAATTAAGTCAAGAGCCTATGACATTTGATTTATAATATAGTCTACTATTAAGTGAGTTTTTACAGTTGATTAATAGGAGTCAATAACATATAGTCATCCTGTGTACAGTCTAGCAGCGTGTTGCCCAGGGATGCCAGGTTACAGCAACATTTCCAGCCCAACTAGATCTCAAAAAACACAAAATAAGACCTGAACCTAGCCAAAAAATTGGAAAAAGGAGACACTTTTTTTCTTTTCCTCAGCCTAGGTGTTGGTCACTATGATGCACCTGCTTTTTGGTGTACGGACAATTATCATCTCCTTAATCCCCCTTCCCCTTTCCCAATCTTTCCAATACATCATACAATAAAATAAATGCTTCTGTATATCAGACACACTGGCAACACTTTTTATTAGGTTTAATTCTGATTATTTGTTGTAACACAAGTTCCTTTATAAACTATCCCAATTAGCCATAAAAACCATGAACAATCCCTGTCATTTACTATTCAGTCTGCTGCTTTTTCTCCAATAAAAATGTTCAATCCGCATACATGGGGCAGCACTTGTTGCAGTTCATATTTTTGACCACTAATTACAATAATAAATCTATGGAGCTCAATGAGGCACTAAGCATGCTGCACCATGATTGCACAATAAGGCAAAGCAATTTATTGGAACACTGGCTTATATCTGTCAAATACCAACATTTTTTTAATCGTTGGTCACTCAAAATAGGTTATTAGTATTTCAGTGGTATTCAGAGCCACGAGTGGTTGAATGGATTTTCAGTGTAAGCATTATAGCCTTTATGATTATAGCAGCAGTTCTTATATACAAGTATCCAATGTCCAGAGATTATCCACTGAAGACAGGTTGGGACTTGGGCACAAAGCGTGTTTGGGAATTTCAGATCTCTCCAGTATTCATATGGGACTATCTATAGCAGCAGTGAGCAAGTACAAAATATATGTTTGCTGATCGAGGGTCAACTCCAAAATTATTGGCCCCGTTTATGAAAATGAGCAAAATATTTATTATATATTGATTAAATTATGTGTAACAAAAGGTATGAGTGATATTCTGATATTTTTAAACATACAAGAATGTTATATATTTTTAAAGTTGATATAAAAAGTGTTCTGAAATGCACTAGCTTGAAATTTTTGGAATCTCTTTCATATATTTGGTTTACACACATGGAGACCAAGACTGTCGTCCTTACAACAGGGCTGATGTTATTATTATTATTATTATTATTATTATTATTATTATTATTTTATTTTTTAATATCCAGTACTGGACCTTTAGAGATCCATAATTTTTTTTTGTGATTAATCCAACACAAAGGACACGGACCAACACTTGAATTCAAGTTCTTTGTAGTCACAACTGGCTTGGGTCTGCAGCTTCATAGCTCTTTCTCTTTCTCTTACAGATTTCTCTTACAGTCATCATAAGTGTTATGAAAACTGTACATGAAACCTCTTTCTGTTAAGTATGGGATACACAGTAACCTCAGAATACAGGACACAGACACACAGAGGACACATACAGTATATGGCACACATTGAATCTTTCACCAACATCCTTCAAGGTCAGTGACCATCTGTTCCTTTTTAAGAGGTTTTATACGTAATAAACCTCACATTTAAACCCCGGGGTAACCTGGCCAAAGGCAACAATAGAGCATGAGTGTAGTTTGAAAAACTCACTTTACTGGTAATCATTTTACCCATTGTGTTGAAGCATGCCAGTAAGTCAGGAGTAGCCTGTATGTTTAGCTCTTATTAACTGAAAGCTGGTGGTTACATATAATGCACACACTAATTAAGTCAGTATAAAAGATTAGTATGGGATAGTATTAGTCATTACAACATGTGCAGTGTGAGAATAAACAGTCTATGTGAACAAGGTATATGTTTTAACAAATTACTATTTGAAAACATAAAACAATGTGCAAACATGAAATACAGTCAGGTTTCATTTACTTTGCCCTAGTTTTTTTTTTTCTTCCTGTAACCCATAATCAAGTCCCTCATCTTTGATGTGTTTTTAATTTTCCCGGTTGTCAACTGAGGCACAAATATGAAAAATGACTAGCAATTTAATGCATTTGTTTTTGCTCATACGTGTAAAATAGCTTTGAGAAAAATCACCCCGGGCATTAATTTTCCTACAGTGCCATCGCCGTGTGATGGAATCATCACCCGCCTCCCTTTAGATATTTTGTCTTTTCTTTTTTCTAGTCCGTTGAGCAGCAGTAAATAAAACATGCACTCTGATGGTTCTCAGGCTCAGGAGCGCAATGCCCATCAGGAATGTAAGGAAGAAAAGTGAGGAAGGAAAGGGGGGATGGAGAAAGAGCTAGACAGATAGGCCTGGTCACACATTAAGTGAATACACACATGCATCATACAGAAAAAAAACCATCCATTACTATTACAACACCTATTTGTTTATCGATTATTTTCTCCAGTTCCTATGTAGTCCTAACAATGTGCAGTTTTACATTCTGTAAAAGTTCATTATTGTTTGTAATATAAATAAACATGAAAAACTGAATTACAGTTTGAGATGGAAAAGGGAAAAAAAAATGGAATGGGGAGAGGAAAAGACAAAGGAAGAGGAAAATAAGCCTGGAGACAGGTAGATAGAAGTGCGCGCACAGACACACACACACACACACACACACACACACACACACACAGAGAGAGAGAGAGAGAGAGATTTTATCCCTTTGGGAAAGCTGTCTCAGCTCTGCTGTTAGGTATGCTCTCTATTTCTGACACACACTCAAGCCTTTGTCTCCCCAGGGAATAAGAGCAGCTCATTTAACCCCTCATTTCCACAATGTATTTAGCTCAGTATCTTTTTTGTTTTTTCGAATTTAGACAATAATAAAAGAATATGAATGTTGCACCGATTTCAAGCTATTTTAGTCACATGTTGCTTTGAGAATGCCATTATGTGGATGAACTCACAGCTTTTGCTTAAAAACATGGTGAGGAAGTAAATGGAACCATTAGAAAGCCCACAGGACCATACTAAACAGAGCAGCTCAACATAAACTCATTTGCATTTGTTTACTCACAGTCGCCTGGATTATGAGCATGTCCCTGTATCTTTCTCACCAAACATGATTATTAGTGGCCTAATATACTATAGAAGGGTCAATAATTTTTACATTCACATTTAGGCAGTGAGGTCGAATCCAATCAATGAGCTGCTGTTAGAGCTGTTACAGGAGTCATGTTATGGTAAAAAATACAATACAATACAATACAATACAATACAATCGCCTATATTGATTTGAGGCTAGTCTGTGTTTTTCCACTGTACTCTTGTACACTACACTTCCTGATCCTAATGCTGTCTTTGACACAAACATCTTCCACCATCTCATCTCCCTCCTCCCCAATTATGCCAAATTACCTTCATTTAGCTAGCTTCTGCCCTCATGGGACACATTCACCTCAAAAAAGGTTTAACAGTGGTGACAAAGTGACGCATGACCCGGAGGATCATACGTAAACGGCTGATGCAACCAGTCCAGGTGGACAAGACAGGAAGGAAGATAATGAAGTGTTCAGGGGAAGTTGTTTACATGGGCATGGTATCTGAGCCTGGTATGTCGTCGCCGTGCCCAGGGGGCAAAGGTAACTGGGAGGATGTATTGTTATGGTTTTATTCCCAGAGGTGGAAGAAGAGAGGTAATTCTGGAAAAGGAACATATTTCATCATACATAGGCATATCACAAAGGATATGAGTACGCGATGGAAGGAGTGACACAGAAGATGTCTCTTAGCCTTTCTCCAGTGATTACAAAGCAATATAAACAACATATGTGTGGTGGCCTGGGAAAACCCCTCACATGGTCAGATTTGGACATTTTCTTTTATATATAATATATATAATGTGTGTGTGTGTGTGTGTGTGTGTGTGTATGAAGTCTGTTTAGCCCCAGCAGTGAAAAGTGAGAAAGTTACATTAAATGATTACTTTCCAATCCCACTGAAGATCCCCAAACTACCTGTACATTTGTAACTCAATCTACTTACAGATAATTTTACAAAAATTTGACAAACAGTTACAATTTTGTCAAATCTTGCCAAATTTTAGTAAAGTTTGCAATATGAAATGAGTTCTCAATTTGACTGTCAGCATCAGCTGCATCAGTCACTCACATTTAAACACGATCCTCAATGTCGTCTCTTCACTCCACTGAGCTCTGCCTGATCATGATAGCAATATGTAGGTGCTGAAGTACAAACAAATAATTTGGATTTAAAAGATAATGTGTACTAAACAGATACAAGGATGATTCCCTGGATCCCTCGACAAAAAGCCAGTAGGAATTTTCTACTGCAGAAAATAAGCTCTGTGGCCAACAGAAGTTTATGATTTTTACACGTTCATCAAGATAATCTTTGAACACAAATGAACACAAATTTTTGAATTTTTAAGCCTAAATACAATCGCCAGAAGTAAAAAGTTAGGCCATAAAAGAACTACACCATGGTTGCATGACTTCAACGTCACCACCACTAAGCTTCGAACAACTCTTTCAATTGCTTTGCATGAACCCAAAGTCTCCGCTGGGCAACATTGGTCGGGAAATGATAAAACGAGCAACATCCATCCAATGATTTGTGGTTGCTTCCCGGGGCAGAAGAAAAAAAAATTGCCTAACTACAGAAGAACTATTCATTGGTTATTCAAAATTTATGGAATTTATAGCACTACAATTTGAAAAAAAAAACATTACAATTGGAAAATACTATAAATTAATAAATCAAAAAGTTGGAAAGTTTGAGTTGGAGCGAGGCTATAGTAGATGAGTTTTCCTGTTCGGCATGATGTTTAATGTCCCCGACAACCTCTGCAGTCAGTTGTTAGCAAGCACCTTTTTCAAGAGACGTAAATGCTTTAAAAAAAATCACGAGTTGGGTATGACTGATGTATTTTATGTTGTAGAATAAAATATAAAAATATGTTGAGCTTGTGTTAGCCACAGACCTTATTTCAGGCATTTAACCAAAAACCCATTCAAAAAATCCATTGACTTCGGGACAATGGAACCGGAATTGCAAATACGCTAACTCATTTCTGGGGGGTTTTCAGCACTCTATACAGATACAAATAGGAGGCACACAATTAATTTTAAAAAAACACCTTTTCAGAAAGGTAGTAGTCAAACTGGCTGCATTTACATGTTTGCTGTGTTTGTTACTAGCTTGTTACCTGATGTGATGCCTAGGCAAGGTTAGAAAGTAAATAAAAAAACTTTCTGTGTAGTCTTATTGAAATATACGGGGTATCTGAAAAGTTAGGAACCAGCGGGAATATGTTGAGCAAATATGTAGATCTGAATATGTTGAGCAACATTTGAAAAAAACAAGATACAGAAGCTGAAAAGAAAATGCATAGAGTATAAGGGTAAACATGTAAGCACGTATACACAGAATAGCCATAGCATTAAAATCACCTGCCTAATATTGTGTAAGTCCTCCTTGCTCTACAAAAACAGCTCTGACCCATCGAGCCATGGACCCCACAGGACCTCTGAAGGTGTGCTGTGGTATCTGGCACCACATTAGCATCAGCTCCTTTAAGTCCTGTAAGTTGTGAATTGGGGCCTCCATGGATCGATCGGATTGAGATCTGGGGAATTTGGAGGCCAAGTCGACACCTTGAACTCTTTGTCATGTTCCTCAAACAATTCCTGAACAATTTTTGCAGTGTGGCAGGGCGCATTATCCTGCTGAAAGAGAACAATGACATTAGGCAATACTGTTGTCACGAAGGGGTGTACTTGGTCTGCAACAATGTTTAGGTAGGAGGTATGTGTCAAAGTAATATCCACATGAATGGCAGGACCCAAGGTTTCCCAGCAGCACACTGTCCAGAGCATCACACTTCCTCCGCCGGCTTGCCTTCTTCCCATAGTGCATCCTGGTGCGGTCTCTTCCCCAGGTAATTGACACCCACACACGCACCTGCCCATCTACATAATGTAAAAGAAAATGTGATTCATCAGACCAGGCGACCTTCTTCCATTGTTCCATGGCCCAGTTCTGATGCTCACGTGCCCATTGTAGACCCCTACTGTGGACAGGGGTCAACATGGGCACTCTGACCAGTCTGCAGCTGCACAGTGTATTCTGACACCTTTCTATCATAGCCAGCATTAACTTTTTCAGCAATTTGTACTAAAGTAGGTCTTCTGTGGGATTGGACCAGACGGGCTAGCCTTCGCTCCCATGCACATCAGTGAACCTTGGCTGCCCATGACTGTCTCTGGTTCACCGGTTATCCTTCCTTGGACCACTTTTGGTAGATACTAACCACTGCATACCGGGAACACCCCACAAGACCAGCCATTTTGGAGATGCTCTGACCAAGTCATTTAGTCATCACAATTTGGCCCTTGTCAGAGTCGCTCAGATCCTTACGCTTGTCCATTTGTCCTGCTTCCAACACATCAACTTCAAGAACTGACTGTTCACTTGCTGCATAATATATCCCACCCATTGACAGGTGCCAGTGTAACAAGATAATCAATGCTATTCATGTCACCTGTCAGAGGTTATGGCTGATTGGTGTATGTTGTAAATAATAAATATAACAAATTATATGCACTTTTACTCTCATCAGTTCCTGACTTTTCAGCCACCCTGTATTTATGATTTCTGAAAGTAGAGATATCAAAGTATATGATGAAAAGAAAAAAAAAATCCCAGACCACCACAGATATAGCTTAGAATGCACTTTTCTTAAAAAGCTTTGAGTATAAATATTTCATACAGCATAATGAACAATGTACGGATATATCAGTAATAATGAGCTGGTTTATTTTCATTCCCTGTTGAGCAGTAGTCATTCTTGGACTTAATCTACTCACATTTTGAGCGATTTCTATAGGTAGGTGGACAATAATTAAAGAAGAGGAGATGACCTCAGAGAATGAGGGTGGAAAGATTCTGTCGGCTTTCAAATAATAATAATAATAATAATAATAATAATAATAAAGCTGTAGAAACGGGAGCGTAAGGTAACAAGCTTGTTTTTGCTCTCTAGTGTCTCTGTGAGTTTTTTTCTGACTGTTATACCAGGGAAAGTTTATACATTTATTCCTTTGAAATACCAGCCAAGGTTAAATTGGCCTTTCTATCATAAACATCAGAGACTCATTTCACAAATGGAGCACTTTTTAGGCTGCGACTGAGTAAATTAGATTTAAAATTGTACCTTTTTGTTCCCCATTTAAACAAATATATAACAGCTTGGAAGCTTGTCAGTATTGTAAAATGTGTGTTCTTTTAAAATGTGTCTCAGGTAAATACGTTATTATGGCATTACTATTGATAACACAGGTGTAAACTTGCGGCACAAATGTAACTGCTATTTCAAAACATTATAATTAGTTTCCTTTTGTCGTGTTCAGCTCCTGGTATCTGCTTCATACTGATGAATCCAATTAAATCTTACTTTATTATTCACATATGGTTTGGAGCAACAAACTCCACACCTTTTCTCCAACACTCTCTGTCTGACAGTCACGGACAGAATTATTGTGTAAAAATCTGGCAATTTACAGTGTTAGATGTGTATTATGTGCAAGCTCAGCCCACTCCAATATGGCGAGTTTGGCTCAGTGTTTCTCAGTGTCTTACCAAAAAAAATTGTTCTCCTGTGAACACAAAAGCGTTATATCAGTTACAATGAAAATGAAGCATAATATATACTGTACATGGAATATGTAGACAGCAGTTAAAATTCTGTACACCACCATAAGTAAAATCATTAAATCACTAAGGGGCGTATTCAGAGCCGTCAAACGTTACATGGGGAAAGTTACTCACCTTCAGAGTCGGGTTACGCAGGCCCTCAAATTCTGGGGGTCATATTGAGATTACTTTACCTTAAAATAGTTTTCTTACATCCTAAATTGCCTGGTTTATATACTGGTAAGATTAATTGTGTCAGATTTCTGTATTTAGCATTGTACTTTAATGGCATTCCAAATATGTTGGCATTTAATTATAGCCCAAAACATACATTTCAGCATGACGTTTTAAGTGGTTACTTGAAATTGTCAGACACTTGGACCACTGGACTTATATGCCGATATGGCTGATATGCACATCCCTGTCTGAGCACCACTTAAGTCTGCATCTGAAATTTGAATACCGATGTGTGCAATTTTGTTATTAACTCCTCTCTATGTGCACATAACTCAACTCTGAATATGGCCCTTAGGTTTTAACTTCACTGTAGTTACAGCTGGGTGTAAAAGTGACTTCAAAATTCAGAGTACTTGCTTTATAGTTATTTCTATTTTTAAAACTAAGTGTGTGTCTGAATTTCACTACATTTTGTGACCCCATGTATTTCATTCAAACACTAACACAAACACATGCAGCTCCTAAAAGACTGTGTTCGTCGTCTAATATTGACACGATTAATATTCTTCACAATATGTTTTTTTTTTTTTTTCCACCTGCAGAATAATGGAATCTTGAGAAAACGTATCTGAATTAATTGGGAGCTTTCTGAAATGATAAATGTTTTGTCTGTGGAGTGCATAATATATTACTTTACACTAACACACAAGAAAAAAACTGGCTGGCATCAGAACAAGGTAGGTGGCACAACAGATTTCTGAGGGAGTGTGCTTCACGATATTGTTCTCCTGCAATATTACGCATGATTTATTTGTCACATGTTCTCATCGGTCTGCGTGCAGCTCGCTCGGAGGAAAAAGAGACAAAAAAGTTGACATTTTCACAACTCTGTGATTCACTGTGAATCATGTGGGTTTCTTTTAATCTGTTCACATATTCCTGTAGAGTGAGTCAAGCCCTAATCACTGGGCATTAGGGGGATTAATAGTTGAAAATGTGATGACATTTATAGAAACTTGAGGCATTTATTTTAAAAAAATGTCCTTATTAGATAGTGCACTTTGGTCTCAGTAGTTCAGGTCTGGTAACTGTTATGGGATGATACAGTGCATTTCTTTACACAAAACCCACTTGTGTTTGTGGCATGTGTGTAACTGTCAATGGAATGGCAACCCTTAAGGGTGTATCTTTAGACTGTATTTTACTCAATTGGTTGATGCTTTTATATAAAGCAGTTGAAGGGTTAAGAACACTTCTAAAGGAACCAACTGTGGCAGCTTGCCAACATTTAGGACCTTCCAATCAATAGGCATATCTAGAGCCTTAATCTCTGAGCAACCATTGCTCACTACCTTTATGTCTAAATAAATTAGCTGAAAGGTATACTGAAAAGGTACAAACACAAACACCACTGAAGGGTGCCAACCCAGTTTGACACATTGGTACAGTTTATTAAATTTTTCCAAGCGTAAAAATATGACAAATATTTATTTAAGTTCATTAACTTAATTGAGAGACACTGGATTGGGTTTGCAAGAATTTAAAGAATATTCTTTGAAATATAAAAGTTTAAAATATAGTTAATTGCTGTGACTTATTCCAACCCATGAGAAGGTGGTAGCTTGAAGTGAGCACATGACTTAATTGAATTAATACAACTTATATATATATATATATATATATATATATATATATATATATATATATATATATATACACACACACACACATATACACTCAGCAGTGTAAAAAGAAACATCCCTTTTTCAGGAGACTGTGTTTTAAAGATAATAATAAGCTTTACAGATCATTATGGGAAATGGTTTAAACAATGTTTAAGGAATGTGGAACAGTCCTTAAGACACTAACAGTTTACAGGTGGTAGGCAATTAAGGTCATGGTTACAATAACTTAGGACACTAAATAGACATTTCTACTGTCTCTGGAAAACACCAGAAGAAAGATGCCTAGGGTTCCTGCTCACCTGTGTGAACATGCTATAGGCCTGCTGTAGGGAGGCATGAGGACTGCAGATGTGGCCAGAGTAATAAACTGCAATGTCTGTAATGTAAGATGCCCGAGACATTGCTACAGGGAGACAGGAAGGACAGCTGATCATCCTTGCAGTGGAAAATTACATGTAACCATGTGTCCCCCAGACGTGATAGAGTAGGGGTTCACAAATTTTTCCAGGGCAAGGCCCCCTAAATGGCATTAACATTTGACCGAGGCCCACCTTTTGCAAGATGTCTTTAAAACACATTAAAAATACAGACTTCTGAATATATCCCCCATTTTTTAAAATTAATAATTACATCTTACATCTTTACATTACATTAGGAATTGATTGTGTGTGTGTGGTTGTCTGAGAGTGAGAAAGAGAAAACATACTAGTGGGAGGGATGGGCTTGTTGGCTCCGACACAGTTTGTCAAGCCTGGGCTTTATGTCTGTTAGTGCCATATGCATGTCATTGTCAACATGTAGACGTGCTCTGTGTTTTGTTTTAAGTATTTTTAAGTGGAAGTATTTTTAAGTGGAAAAGCCAGACTCACACAAGTAAGGTGTTGCAAAAGGAAGAAGGCATTTCAGAACCGTCTCAGCCAGGACAGGATAGTCTTTTCTTACATGCAGCCAGTAGTTAGGAAGGGAAACAGACTCAAATTTCATTTTTAAATCAGATGAATTTGTCATGTCAATCAGTTCCTCCTGTGCCTTAAAATCGAGACTTGCACCTACACCAAAAGCAAAGGGGTTCCTAACCCAGTTTAGATGTGTGTTTTCAAGGTCAGGGAAATAGTCTCTGAAATATCCCTGTAGGTGCTGAAGGTGGGACTGGATCAGTGGAGAGATAGTGTCCAACTCACCAGATGTTAGGAGCTCTTGGTGAAGTAATGGAAACGTTTCTGTAATTCCCTCTTGGAGCTTGTTTGACCATAGCGCTATCTCCTTTGAAAAAGCACACGCTTTGTCTTGCACATGCAATATGTAGGTGTCACGCCCTTGCATGCTTTGATTCAGTACATTTAGATGGTGGTGAAGTTTATGAATCCAGGCTGCATTTGTAAATCAGTCTACTAGCTGATGCTTTTCACATGAGAGAAACTCCGCAATCTCCCCGTTAACTTCTTATACGCGGTTCAAAACCGACCCCCGTGATAACCAACGCACGTTGGAATGAAGCAGCAATCCGTCAAAACAGGCGCCCATCTCGTTGCAAAGCAGAGTGAGCAGTCTGTGTTTCATGGGGTGGACTTTGATGTAATTCACAACTTGTACAACATCTTGTAATACCTGGTTAAGCTCATCGTCAATCCTCTTCGTGATGAGAGCCTCACGTTGTAGCAAACAGTGTGTGGCAAGTGCATTCGGGGCTTTCAGTTTGATACGAGCGGTCACTCCACTGCTCTTCCCAGTCATGGCCGCGGCCCCGTCTGAACACACCCCCACAAAACGAGACCAGTCAAGTCCATTAGATTCTATGTACTCATCCAAAACTTGAAAAATATCTCTCCCAGTGGTTCTACCTTCAATGGCTTTGCAAAATAGTATTTCTTTAGCAAAACGTTCCTGGGCAATGAACCTGACGTACACAAGCAGTTGAGCAGCATTAGATACATCCGTGCTCTCATCCAACTGAAGAGAGAAATATTCGCTGGTTCTCACCTGCTCCAAAAGTTGAGCAGACACATCTTCAGCCATTTCACCAATCTGTCGGCTTACGGAATTATCAGAAAGTGGTACTGCATCGATTTTCCGAGCAGCATCATCACCAAGCAGTTCTCTTACAATGTCTTTGGTAGCTGGTAAAATCAAATCTTCTCGAATTGTGTGGCTTCTTGGCACAAGCTATGTGGTATGACAGCAGAAACAATGCCTTCAATGCCCTTTCGGGGACAGTAGCTTGCTGCACAAATATGGTCGTCTGTCTAGCCAAATTCTCTTCTTTTCGTTTGAAAAAGTCTACTGTCTTTTCGGCCTCTGTTGGGTGATTTTGTTTCAAATGACGCTGAAGTTTAGAAGGCTTTAAACATTCGTTGGAGAGAATCTCCAGACAGAGAACGCATTTTGGGCACTCATAGTCATTCTTATGTGCTACAGTAAATCCATACTTTATGTATGCAGCCTCATACTTGTGAGTTTTATTTGGCCATGAGGTCTTCTTTTTTGTGCAGCTGAGCTTGGGTCAGCTGGGCTGTTGGTCTTGTCGTCAGGGCTTTTTCTTTTTAAAAACTTGTCCATTTCTTTTGAGGTAGCTGGTAGCAGTTGCTGGTAGTAGCTAACTAAGCCAGATGCTAGCAAGCGTTCCATGAGTAACAACACTTCCTGGTAGGCAAACAACGTTACCAAACAGTGACCATTACGTTGATGTTTTGTCTGTTTAGCAATTAGAAAGTTAGGTATAGCAAATGTGATTTTAATATGTATTGTTACAAATAACATGTTATAGTAATGCATATATATCATGTATTTATTTATTTGTCACACCAAATTGTTGAGGCCCCCTGGGCGCCCCCACTTTGAAAACCACTGCGATAGAGAACTTGTGTTACGACCCAGTCTAGGTTGAGCCGCACAGAGTAACCAATTCGCGGTTTAAAGGGAAGGACCTCTAAATTAGGGAAGCCAGGAACTACAGACACAAACAGATTTCAATGAAGTTGTGGTAAATTGTACAAATCAGCAAGTGTATATACAACTGTACATAGAACACAACACCAGGTGTATCTTCAGGGTGGGCCAAGACCAAAAAAGAAACAAAAGTTCTTTTGTTTATTAAAACAAAATAACTCTTGGTTTAGAGAGGTAGTTTACCTAAAAGAAAAACAACAAAAATACAAATGTACTTCCCTAACTCCCTAATCCAAAAACAGAGAGAAAAAGGACCCCACTCCCAACAGAAATGGCAGCAACACCACTACTGCCAATAAACCGAGTGAAACATGTATACAGTGGTGAATATATACACATGAACAGGTACAGGTATAACCAAACTCACAATCAGAACAAAGAATACTATAGCCACAAGGGCAAGCAAAATGAACCAAACACAATCTCCTAACACCAAATCACAGGTAACCACCTCCAACATCTTCCTCTCTCGTGGCACCTCTTCCTCTTTAAATATGGTCGCCTTTTAGTGATGTCATCATGGGAGGTGGGAGCAAGGCAGGCTAGGACAGGCTGGAAACTGGGAGGGAGTTAGAACCTGCACACAAAACATGGCACAATACACACAAAACACGACTTCCCATCCCAAATGATTAGCAGGTTGTAACAACTTGCAAATGCCTTGGTGGAAGTGTGGGGTAACATCTCACAGCAAGAACTGACAAATTTGGTGCAGTCCATGAGGAGGAGATGCACTGTAGTACTTGAAGCAGCCAGTGGCCACCAGATACTGACTGTTACTCTTGATATTGACCACCCCCCACCCCCCCATCCCCTTTGTTCAGGGACTCATTATTCCATTTCTGTTCGTCAAATGTCTGTGAAATTTGCTCAGTTTATGTCTCAGTTTTTATATTAATACAAATATTTACACATGTTAAGAAATTTGCTGGAAATAAAAGCAATTGGATGTGAGAGGATGTTTCTTTTTTGCTGAATATATATTTTTAAAATATTTTATTTCTGAAATCATTCTGACCAGTTTCGTCCAATCCTGCAGACCCTCATGACCAATCCCACCCAGCAGTCATTTTATAATGATTTTTCTTGGTCCTGTTTCCAAAAACATATATAAACAAATGAGTAGTTTACACCGGAGTTTAAACCTCTGACCAGGATAAAGTAGTTACTTTAAGTAAGATAAATGAACAAACATGAACAAAAGCACCGCACAATACTGTGCAAACGCCCCATTGCATCCAATACTCTCTCATGTTAATTAACATGGCCTTTCTTGGAAATGTGAGCTTCATATCTGATCGTCTGCATGGGAGTGATTCCTTAAAAATCACTAAGAACTCAGCATTGTTATGACAACAGCTATCAGGCAAACACAAGGATTAAACATTGCTGTGTAACGACTTCTTAATAAGATATATTTATAAATGTTTTTTTTTTTTCCTAACAGAGTGACAGAAGGATTTATATTAGGACTGCATCAACCCAGGAAATGATACAGCTCCAAATGATGCACAATACAATACAAATGCCTGGCAAATAATGTGACTTGTACAACCAAGCCATATATAATCTGCTTATTTTTTCTCATTCTTTTCTCATTTTTCTTCCCAGAGATTGGTGGGGAACATGAATTCCGACAGTGCGGTCTATCACAAACTCAGCCAACCCATTCGAACCCGCTTTCTGAAATTTGTTCCTCTCGAATGGAACCCCAGTGGCAGAATTGGGCTCAGGATCGACATCTATGGCTGCGCATACAGTGAGTAACTGATGCAAGATAGATATGATTTTCTGAGATATTCGCCAACAGCTCTTGGAGTCATACACTTTCATTTTAATCTGATTAGAGACATGCCGTCCTACCGGGCTTAGAGCAGCCTTGCTATTTAATTTGTAATGTTTCTCTGTGAGAGTGAGTAAGATTTTGTGTGGTTTATGAATTTAACTGCTCTGATGCAGAGATCGGAGTTTTGCTTTGATTTTACAGCCGGTAAGGTAGTGTAAGAACAGGGTGTAAGAACTTGACCCCACCTGAAAATGTGATTGGCTGTACACCTACATGTATTATTTTCATGCGGTCACATCAGGAAGTCAGGACTCTAAGGCGGTGTTTTCATATTTGTATGACAAAATGAAGAAATGAAACCAAAAAACAACAATTTGATCTTGCCAAACTTTGCTAAGAAAAAAGTACACAAATCCCAATACTTTAAAAAGCCACAAAAGAAAATTAAAAGCGTATAGTCAATGAAAAATGAATAACGGCATAATTGTTTTAATTGACTCAGAAGGAATGAGCTGTTGGCCATTCAGGCTAATGGCACATCTACTATGAGCGAATCTGCAACAGTCTCCGAGAAAACAGCATAAAATGCAGATGATAAATAAACTCAAGAGCTAATTAGTTTTCAAAACAGTGTGGGTATCTGAAGAAATAAATCTCTTTCAAATTCAGCACACATTAATACATTTTAAATGGAGATTATACCGGGTTTATGCTTTTTATGTTTATAGCACTGTTTGTACTTTTATGTTTGTAATAATAATAAACTTTAGTTTGCAACTGAATTACATTTAAAATATCAATTTGGTTTAATGATGAACATTTAAGGATTAAAAGACAGAACTGACAGCAAATAATTCTTTCAGAATCCTTGGTTTTATTTATTATAAATTGGCTTTAAGTCACATATCATATAGGCTTTTTTATTATTTAATAGTGGTTTACATTGTAATATTTATTGTTTATTACCTATTCGGTTGATATTTCAGAAATCAACTACCCCACTTGATGAAAAACATAAAAAAATAACTGCTTCTTCATAAGAAGAATTACAAAATCAGATCTGTGCTCAAACACCTTTAAAATGAATGTCCATACAGAAGGTAAAGCTAAAAACAGCTGAAGGTTTTATACCCATTCATTGTATTCTTTATTTTAAAAAATCCAACATGACTTACTGTATGACTAGACATTAACTGAGTACTTAATGTAAAGTATATAATATGAATTACTTAATAATTGCACTATTATAGCAGCCAAACAATACAAAAAACACATACTAAGCTGGTAAATGCAACAACTAGGATGTAAATCGAGGAAATTAAGGTATGATGTAGCAAGCAAAGATATCTTCACTCTCTGATCATAATAACATTGCTGGAAATAGTACACCATTTCTAAAAACACCATATGTACTGCACTGATCAAACGATCAGATAGGATGTATTGCCACATCCATCTGTAACACATTAGTCACAAATAAACTGCTAGTTATGCAAGTAAATGTGGTTCTACAAACCTAGGGGTACTGGATTCTTCCTTGCAAATGGTCACACAAATGCTGAGAACCTCCAACCATGTCACACAGTGATGTATGATGCAGTGTTTGCAATAAACACTTCTATCATACACTGATCTTTCCCCAGAACCTTCTCTCCAAGCCAGTGCTGGTTCAGAATGACACGGAACCCTGGTGGTTATTCAGGTTCATAAAACCACAGCTACATGAATATTCTAGATCAGTGGTCACCAACCCTGTTCCTATAGATCTACCTTCCTGAAGATTTTCGCTCCAACCATAATCATGCCCACCTGACCATCTAATCATTGCCTCAAGAAGTTCTTGATCAACTGAAACAATGGTCAACTGACTGATTCACAAAGATATGACCTTGGGTCAGATGTCATCTTGGAGGTATCTAACCTGCAAAGCATGCAAGTGAAACAGTGCTTTTTTTGGCACTACACTATATGGCCAAAAGTATGTGGACACCTGACAATCACACCCATATGTGGTCCTTCCCCAAACTGTTGCCACAAAGTTGGAAGCACACAATTGTCTAGAATGTCTTTATATGCTGTAGCATTACAGTTTAACTTCACTTGAACTAAGAGGCCCAAACTTGTTCTAGCATGACAATGCTCCATAAAAGCATGGTTTGCCAACGTTGGAGTGCAAGAACTTGAGTGTCCTGCGGAGAGCCCTGACCTCAACTCCATTGAACACCCGACTGCACCCCAAACCTCCTCAACCAACATCACTGCCTGAGTTCACTAATGCTCCGGTGTCTGAATGAACACAAATCCCCACAGCCACACTCCTAAATCTAGTGGAAAAACTTCCAAGAAGAGTGGAGGTTATTATAACAGCAAATGAGGACTAAATCTGGAATGAGATGTTTAATATAAACATGTGGGTGTGATGGTCAGGTGTCCATATATTTTTTGTAATGTAGTGTAAATAGGCCAGGCTTCTATGCCTCCAATGCCAGACTCCTGAAAGAGTGTGGTGGATGGTGATACATTGTCCCTTTTAGAAAAGCAGTAATAAGTATATTGGATTCCTGAGAGATCATCCATGGTGATGTGGTGTGCTGTTATGGCTAATGTAGATCACATCACTGTCTAGCAGTCGCTGAAGAAAGGTCATCCGGCAATGTTTGGGTTTAGCCGTTGCAGTGAACATTATTCTCAGAAGAGCTTTCTCCTAAGGGCATATGACACTTCTGTGTGTTAGGGGTTCTTGCCTGTTTGAGGGACACTGGCTATAAGGTGGACATGCACATTGGATGGAACACTGATGAGAAAACTCATATAGACATGGGATTAAAATGTGTTAAGGCTATACATAATATTCTTATACATTTGTAGCAGTTTTAGCTTTGTTTTTGTCAGCAGCTGTAGTATGTTATAATGGGTCATTTTTAAGAAAATAAACTCTGTTGTTTTAGTGACCATTTGTGCTGGTAGGTGTGATCAGTTTAGTAAGTGATCTACTACAGATGTGCATCCAAACACACACCTACTTGCCTAATGAACATATGGCCAGTGCAGAATAAATCTGTGAGTGTTTCCTGTCAGTGAAAATGAGACTCTTGGGTGTTTTGCCACAGCTTCTGTTATGGATTTTAATCGCGTTCAGCTTAAACAATTGAGGAAATTGTGTGCTTTCTGTTTAACTGAGCTTCATCTACTGCACCATACATATGGAAACTCTAGAGTGCTGAAAAATATCTGTGAAATCGTATTGTGTTTTATTTCTTTCAACAAACATTGAATATCAATGAATACTTGTTTGAAAATTGTGTTTTTTGAGCATTCTGTATGTGTATTTACAGGGTTGGGAGGGTTACGTATCTCACAAAAGTGAGTACACCCCTCACATTTTTGTAAATATTTGATTATATCTTTTAATGTGACAACACTGAAGAAATGGCACTTTGCTACAATGTAAAGTAGTGAGTGTACAGCGTGTATAACAGTGTAAATTTGCTGTCCCCTCAAAATAACTCAACACACAGCCATTAATGTCTAAACTGCTGGCAACAAAAGTGAGTACACCCCTAAGTGAAAATATTGTGTACATATTGGGCCCAAAGTGTCAATATTTTGTGTGGCCACCATTATTTTCCAGCACTGCCTTAACCCTCTTGGGCATGGAGTTCACCAGAGCTTCAAAGGTTGCCACTGGAGTCCTCTTCCACTCCTCCATGATGACATCATGGAGCTGGTGGATGTTAAAGACCTTGTGCTCCTCCACCTTCCATGTGAGGATGCCCCACAGATGCTCAATAGGGTTTAGGTCTGGAGACATACTTGGCCAGTCCATCACCTTCACCCTCACCTTCTTTAGCAAGGCAGTGGTCGTTATCATGCTGGAATACTGCCCTGCGGCCCAGTCTCCGAAGGCAGGGGATCATGCTCTGCTTCAGTATGTCACAGTACATGTTGGCATTCATGGTTCCCTCAATCAACTGTAGCTCTCCAGTGCGGGCAGCACTCATGCACCCCAGACCATGACACTTCCACCACCATGCTTGACTGTAGGCAAGGCACACTTGTCTTTGTACTCCTCACCTGGTTGCCACCACACACGCTTGACACCATCTGAACCAAATAAGTTTATCTTGGTCTCATCAGACCACGGGACATGGTTCCAGTAATCCATGTCCTTAGTCTGCTTGTCTTCAGCAAATTGTTTGCAGGCTTTCTTGTGCATCATCTTTAGAAGAGGGTTCCTTCTGGGATGACAGCCATGCGACCAATTTGATGCAGTGTGCGGCGTATGGTCTGAGCACTGACAGACTGACCCCCCACCCCTTCAACCTCTGCAGCAATGCGGGCAGCACTCATACGTCTATTTCCCAAAGACAACCTCTGGATATGACGCTGAGCATGTGCACCCAACTTCTTTGGTCGACCATGGCGAGGCCTGTTCTGAGTGGAACCTGTCCTGTTAAATCGCTGTATGGTCTTGGCCATCATGCTGCAGCTCAGTGTCAGGGTCTTGGCAATCTTCTTATAGCCTAGGCCATCTTTATGTAGAGCAACGATTCTTTTTTTCAGATCCTCAGAGTTCTTTGCCATGAGGTGCCATGTTGAACTTCCAGTGACCAGTATGAGGGAGTGTGAGAGCGATGACACCAAATTTAACACACCTGCTCCCCATTCACACCTGACACCTTGTGACACAAACAAGTCACATGACACCGGGGAGGGAAAATGGCTAATTGGGCCCAATTTGGACATTTTCCCTTAGGGGTATACTCACTTTTGTTGCCAGTGGTTTAGACATTAATGGCTGTGTGTTGAGTTATTTTGAGGGGACAGCAAATTTACACTGTTATACAAGCTGTACACTCACTACTTTACATTGTAGCAAAGTGTCATTTCTTCAGTGTTGTCACATGAAAAGATATAATCCAATATTTGCAAAAATGTGAGGGGTGTACTCACTTTTGTGAGATACTGTATATATAAATAAAATATATATAAATAAAATTGGTTTCACTCTGCCCACATTTGACATTTTTTTCCTACATTCTTTTGAATGTCCATTGAATAAAATAAACTATCAGATGCAATGCGTGCACCTTCTACCATCATTTGAATGACCATGTAATACAAAGCAATGTGATAACATGAAATAAAAAAGGACCTTATCTGGCCATGGGCATTGTTTCGACTCAGGACAGCTGTCATTTGCTGCTTGTCAAGCAACAGCACTTCACCTTTGTGCATTTGCTGAGAGTAGGCTAATGGTTAAGAGGGAGGAATTTGGCCAATAGTTGCTGTAAGCCTTTTATAATCGACCAATTGGTGTCCGAGAAGGCGGGAATTAAAGAGAGGGGTTAACGCAATGCAAACATGTACACAGGATATAGTATTAGACATTCCGCACATCATAATTAAACTAAAGCCGAATCCCAGATATTTTCTCAAATTTAGATGCTTTTTAAGAGGACATTTATGGGAAAAACTGGACGTATGGTCACCCTAACAAAAGCATTTCAGAGTACAATTTGTGTTGATTTCTACCAAATTAATTTGCTCAATTTATTTGTGCATGCACCAGGAGGTTGCTCATGTGAGCCACGACTGGCAAGAGGGAACCAGAACTATAATCAAGCAACTGTCTACATTGTGTAATGTCAAAAGATTTGTTTCTTTGGTTTTAAATTACAAAAAGTAGTTCTGATGGTATTCCTATTTTTAACAAACTGTTCCTGTAATTTGATTACTTTGCTTTTTGACATAACTGTAATGAATTACAGTTATCAGTTTTTTGTATCCTGATTATGTAATGCTTTTCCCAAGCCTGTGTATTTATTGATCTCTTATTGGTCTCATAATAAAAAGCCTTTTACGCCTGTTTATTAAAATTCAAGTAATTTTTTTTATATTTTAAACTGTGTCTAAATATTCACTATAAATGTCACCAATAAAGGTGATAGATAACAACTGACGTGGAAAAATGGAAGAACAATGAATCAGACAGCAGGGCAAACCGTTTTCTTTCTTTCTTTCTTTCTTTTTTTTGAGATAGTGATTCACTAAAATGGCACTAGATACCAATGCTTTTAAACAGCATTGAATTTCTTTTGTACTATCAGCGAATGCAAGTCATTTTATTTCTTCGGATAGAGAGTGATAACTCTGGACATAGGGTGTGTAGGACATCCAGAAGGACATTATGATGGTGTAAGAAGTGCTGAAATCCACTTGAAAATGAGCATTACAACATAATACAGTAAATATAAAAACATACAACCTTAGATGGCAGAAGTAGGTTTGATCTATAGCAAAACTAAAACATGACTGACTTTAAGAGTAATGGATATGTACTTATTGTCTCAATTGTTGTAACACATTCATTATTTGAAAGCTAGAAATAGTTTTTCAATTGATTTTAACTGTGTTCAGTTGTTAAATCAGAATGTTAGTCCTGTGCATTTTAAACTTGCTTTATCTCACTCAAGCTTGGTTGAGCTATTAGTTATTCATTTAAAAAGTCAAGTGAAAGAAACAATAAGGGAAAAGTCATAAGAACCTTTTAAAAAAACTTTCTGAAACATTATCTATTATTCCTTTCCATTTCTAATTTGTCATGCTGCAAGATGCGGCAGAAGCTTAGTCAGTCCCTCCAGGATTTTGCGAGCACAAAAATTAATGCAAAATCAAGCGAAGGACCTTGTAATTTTTCAAAATTACACATGATTTTCTGCAGATTTGGGCCATGTCATGTGACGTCATCACAACATGCATTTAGCCAAAGCCCTCTTCAATTCCCGTGTGTTGAACATGAGTATAGCTAAATGGTCTCATTTACCAACAAACATCACTGCGAAAGACTGCAAAACTATTTTTTTGCAATTGCAATTTAGCCAATGCAATAGTTTCAATGCAAAAAAGCACAAAAAAATCCACAAATAGCATCGCAATTTTTTTTCTTTACAAATGCTGCACCAAAATCTAGCATTTTTGGCAGCAATAATCACAAAAGAACTCTATGAAATCATGTACAGACTGCCTAGTAGAATAAAACAACCAAAAATATATATTTTTATAAATATTTTTCTTACCATGTAAGACACAGTTCTAACAGTAATCAACAGTAAATAAAGGGATATCTGGTGGAAGGTGGAAAGTTATGGTGTGATTGAACGCACAACCAAAGTGTGACATTAAAGTGAACATATCAAGGACCCAGGAATATTAACATTATAACCACTATATCAACATCGTTCCACAGCCTTAGCATATTAATGCTGTTCATATTTACCTCAAACACAGCCTTGATCTACATAAGTGTGTAATTTTGGTATGATTGTCTAAATATATTTATTTTTGTTTTTATTCAGAGAGAACTGAAAATGGTGGGATTTATGAATGCTGGGATTTCCGTAATCCTGATATCTCACATGGCCAAAAACAGCCCGAAATCAATGTGACAGGTGTCACCTCGAGTTGCTCCCGAGCAGTAGAAGAATGTCACTTCCTGTACCATTGGCCTAAAATGCTTCATTCACTTCCTGCTTTAGACAGTGACTTCCTTATTTGACTTAATCGGGACTGTAGCTTGCTAGCAAAAAAAACCTACAGTTGCAATCAAAATTATTCAAATCAGGTTTATTGTCAATATTTACAGACTTTCAGCTGTTTGCAATGAACAATGTTGCAATGTTGTTCAACACAACAAATGCTTCAAGTGGTTTCCCCATATTTAACTGAAAATGCAACTTATAATGACTTCTCCAGTTTCAAAATTATTCAACCCCTTCATGGCAAGCATCTTTAGCACTTAGTAGAGCACCCTTTTGCTGTTATGACCTGCTGCAAACAAGATGCATAGCAAGACACCAGCTTAATGAGGAATCTTAGCCCATTCCTCATGAGCAATGGCCAGTAATTCTTCAAATCCCACCAGAGATTTTCTATGGGGTGCAAGTCAGGTGACTGTGATGGCCCTGTAGAATCGTCCAGGACTTCTTCTGCAAACGAGCATTGGTGGAATTTGAGGTATGCTTGGGATCATTGTCTTGTTGGAAGGTCTAATGATGCCCAAGGTTCAGCTTCCTCACAGACGGCATGCCATTTTTCTCCTAGGATTTCCTGATACTTCAATGAATCCATCTTGCCTTCCACACATTGCAGGTTTCCAGTGCCAGAGGATGCAAAACAAGACTGTGGACAGTGTTCATACTTCATTCTTCTTACTCCAGACATACTGCTGATCCATCATGTTGAAACGTTCCAAACTCTCAAAACTTCTGTGGCTTATTTATATGATTTTCAGCCGGCTTTTCTTGTGCTTTTGGGTCAGTAGTGGTGTACATCTTGGAGTTCTGGCATGGAAACCTTCTGCGTTTAGTACGCGCCTAAGTGTGCTTACTGAAACCTCAGTGCCTGTTGCCACCAAGTCTTGCTGCAGGTCTTTTGCAGTCACTCAAGGGTTTTTCACAACCTGCCTTCTCAGAAATCTAGTTGTAGCCGTTGATAGCTTCCTTTTTCTGCCCCGTCTAGGTATATCACGTATTTTTAACCCTAGCTAGTTCAGGTATTTCATGTGTTCCAGCTCAAGAACACCTGGTGCTACTAATGAAGCCCTTGATTAGTTGCATTAGGTGTGCTTGACACAACACCTGTTCCCTTTCAAAGGGAACTCCACGGTGCTTTAGCATAACACTATGGGAGCGCCCTTGCGCGCGACCGGCATCTGAAGCTTGTGTAAAATCATGCCTATTTATAGGCCTGCCGTGATCAGGTGACGTGGCAATTAAGTGCGTCTCATGATATATATATGGCACCTGTGAACCACGTCGTCAGCCTTATTATCTTCAGTGAGACTGCAATGCCGGTTGTTTGAGTAAAGAAACAAAATGATGCTTCATTTCCTCTCTATCTTTTCTCAAAATCTCAAAACTATGAGTGAGAGAATTCAGGAAGTATGTTACGACTTGCTCCCGTTTCCTCACGGGGAGTAGTGCACACTGGTGTGAAGTGTCTAGGGTGGAGCATGCGACGGCAGCCCTCGAGAGGTCTAACTGCACATTGTAATGCCTAAATTAGGCAGCTCCGCTCGCGAATCGCTCTGTTCTCAGAAGCCGAAGAGAGTTGGGTTTCAGGCCTCTGCCGAGGCAGCTAGCCGTCTCAGGTCCGGGGGATCGCTTATGGATCCGGAAGAGGAGCCGTAGACGAGCGCTGCTCTATCTCTTGCTCTGTCTTCCGGGTCCGGCTCTGCACTGGATTTTGGAGCTCGCGTCGTGACTCCTCCTTCCGCTATGGAAAGCCAAAAAAAAAAAAAAAACACACAAAAATAATAGTAATAATTCCTCTCTGACTCCGAGGAGCCAGAAGGGTGTGCTAAAAACTGAGAGCAGCATATAAAGAGCTGCTTGAAGTGATTACTAAGGCTGGATGAGCTTTTTTCTCCCCATTGAAAGTAAATCCCTCACATTGCAGAAAACTCTTTTTTCCAGAAGTGCATGACAAAATATCAGGCTTTTGGGGGAAAACCATGTATAAGCCGTATTTATAACCCCATGATGTTGGATTATTCGGCCACTGTGGGAAATGAACGGCATGGCTATTTAGCTATGCTGAAGGTGGAGGAGGCACTTGCGTGCTACCTCTCTGCATCAACGGCAGGTAATTTGGGGGGGCCGGTTTTATCATCCAAGCCACCATGTAAAGCCACCGTGGCATTGGTGGCTAAGGCCTATGCAGTAGTAGTCCTGCTTGTGGGTCACTGCAGACAATGACAGTGTTGCAGGCCTACCAAGCAGACCTGCTGAGTGAGCTCGACATATAGCGGCATTCAGCCAGTTCCTTCCCTGTTGTGTCGAGTTCAACTGGGCATCCACGAGTGGAGCCCGGGCCAGCGCTCGTGCGAGGGAGACACAGAAGGTGAGTATGGCAGCCCACCAAACCCTGCAGACAGCCAGGGGAACCGAGCGGCCACAGTCACAGCCTGCTACTAGGCCTGATCTGAGAATGGTCATAAAGGCCAAGCAGACAAAGAGGAGTGGTCCTGAGGGGCCATGGAGGGACTTATCAGTGGACATGAGGTTGTTAGGGCAGTTAGCCCCCAGTGCTACTATTGGGCCTCCCCTAGCCAAGGCTGTCGCAAGTTTTCAGTATTAACTGGTCAGCGAGCTGTCACAGGGCAACGGAAATCTGATGCTTTCCCTCCAATAGAATGTGGAATAGTTAGCGTCACTAAAAGACCATCTGACAGCATGGAAACTACTGCCAAATGTGTCTCCATGTGTTCTGTCTACCGTAGAAAAGGGTTGCCGGGTCCAGTTTAGAGCTCGAGGGCTGATTTATCACCCTCGGCCAGAACTATGGAAACTGTGGGTCTGGCCCCTGATGGGCACCAGCTCATAGATTCTGGTCTCACAACTGAGGTTGTAGAGACCATGTTGAACCCAGGAGCACCATCCACGAGGAAATTGTATGCACTCAAGTGGTGGCTTTTTGTCTTGTGGTGTGAGGAACACCAGCTAGACCCAGTGAACTGCGCAATAGCTACAGTCCTGGAGTTCTTACAAGGATGTTTCTCAGCAGGGTGGGCTCCTTCTACAATCAGGGTTTACGTGGCCGCCATTTCAGTCAGCCACGCCCCTGTTGATGGAGCCTCTGTGGGTCACCATTCCCTAACTTCGAGGTTTATGCGTGGTGTCAGGCGGCTGAGGCCCATTTGCAGGCCGCACATACCTTCCTGGAAGGTCTGTCAGGTGTCCCATTTGAGCCCTTAGAGTCAGCCTCTGAGAAGCTTCTGACTCTAAAGGTCCACCGCTCTGGCCAGTGGCATAAGTCGGAGCAGCTGCTGGTCTGCTTGGTGGCGACAGTAGAGGTGATGCTGTGTCAAAGCAGCACATCTCTAATTGGACTGTGGAAGCAATCTCTATCACTTATGAGGGCGCACGGTCTTGCTACGCCTCTGGTAAGGGCTCATTTCACTGGGGGGGGGGGGGGGGGGTCGCCTCCTCAAAGGCTTTGTCCAACGGGGTATCCTTACAGGATGTGTGTGCTGCTGCAGGGTGGTCTACACCACACACATTCATTCGATATTATAGTCTGGTATTCATTCCACCCCGGGCTGGTCTTTTTGAACAGGCCGTACCCTCGGTATGACGAAGTGGGTATTCTCGTTCCCATAGTGTTGTGCTAATCACAACGTGGAGTTCCTTTGAAAGGGAACATCTGGGTTACGCATGTAACCCTGTTCCCTGAGAACTGAACAAGACGTTGCGTAGCTTTGTCATACCAGGGTATATATATATATATATATATAGGGAGGGATTCTCTTCAGGGGGTTGAATAATTTTGAAAGTGGAGAAATCATTATATGTTGCATTTTCAGTTGAATTTGGGGAAACCACTTTAAACATTCATTGTGTTGACTTGTTTCAATTGCTTTTGTTTGATTTGTTTGCTGCAAACAGCTAAAAGTCTGTAAATTTTGACAATAAACCTGATTTGCAGTGGGGTTGAATAATTTTGATTGCGGCTGTAACTCATGATGAGTATGTGTTTTTTTTTTTTTACTTTTGTACTTTTGTTTTTCCATTCGAGGATTTGAGGATCCCTATGTCTTTGTCATTTCATTTGGACTGCTCAGCAAAAATGTGCCATAAAATCAAGAATAAACATGCATGCATAATAATGATTACCCATTTTCCTTTCACCTTTCCCCTTGCTGAAGCAGTGCACCGAATTTCCGCAAAAAAAATCTCCTTGCACTTTCCACACTCTTCGAGGTCTTTGATAGGCCATGACTTGAGCCATGTTTGAGCTTCATATTTGAGCTGCTAATGTTCAAAGAGATGTTCAAGGTTAAATCTTACGCTTCTTTTCAAAGTCTCTTTCTTTGTTTTCCCATCTGCTCTTCAGGATGAAGGCAGGTACATGTTGGAGTTTGCATTATTTATTATAACAGCATTCTTTTACACATGATAATAGTAAAACTCAGCTACATAATATAATACTAATAATACTAATAATAATACTACGGCTATAGCAAAATAACTATATTAGTATTATTAGTAAAATTAATATCTTCCTTAATCTGAGATTTTTGCATTCAGCCAGAGGTGTAGAAGTGTGATAATCACACTTAGAGCATTTAGTAAAACATAAACTATAGGAACCTTAATGAAACATGGGGTTTTTTTGTTTTTTGTTTTTTGTTTTTTTTGTACTGAATATGGATTGAATCCAGTCCTAGATTAACGCTTAAG
Organism: Ictalurus furcatus; assembly: GCF_023375685.1. NCBI lineage: Eukaryota > Metazoa > Chordata > Actinopteri > Siluriformes > Ictaluridae > Ictalurus > Ictalurus furcatus. The sequence goes on along the minus strand of NC_071260.1, from coordinate 9,262,320 downwards.
TCTGTGATGAAAGATTATCTTATATACAGCCAGGGCCGTTAGCTAGACTGTTAATCATCGGGGCTGAGCCCAGATTCTTCTCCATCAAAAAAGTTTTAAAAAGTTTTCTAATTAAACTTTTCTAATTAAACTGTTTTGATGCTTTTTTTTCATGCATGTGAGGGCTAATTGCTTAAAAAAATTAAAATTGGACAATAAGTTGGATTTAACATAACTTGCCTCACTGTTATCACTGTTTGGAGGACTACCAGACCAATAAAATCTAATACTTTTTGGCTATCTAACACGAGACTAGGCTAGTTTGGTGTCGCTAGCCAAGAGGAGGCACAACTAAGCTATCACTGTATGGGTTTAGCTGCTACAGTGCAATACAAAGTTTGTTACTGTAGCTGTCCATATGCTCTGCTCATATCATGTTCACATAACTTGGAACTCATATAGACATGTACACACCGTGTTTTCCTGCTTAGCATGAGAGGATGTTAGTGTTTCAATTTATATCCCTTTACTAGTAAAAAAAAAAAAATAATAAAACAAAATTGGCGTATATCTATTTTCCTTTCACACCAACTGACTGTGTGAGTTAGCGTTTGGCATAATTGAGAGCTGTCAGCCAATAAGACGAAAGTATTTCCACATATTTTCCTGTAAACACTGTCTGATTGGTCTCGCTTCTATTTACTGAAGATAAAATACAACACTGTTCACTGAAGATACAAAATTACAACACTGCCGTCTTGTTTTACTGACAATCAAAAAAAATCTTTGGTGCTACAGCCCTGAATTCCCACCCAGGTTACACCCGTGCATACTGCTTTATAATTTAAAGTGGATACTTTAAGATTCACTATAGGATATAAAATGTTATTGCCTGGATTTTTTTTTTTTTTAACTATAAATCAGCAATCTGCTAAGGTGTTGTATATTTATGTATTTGTTGCTTGATTAAAGGAGGAAATGGATTGGAAGAACTATAAACAGCAAATTACTGAGTCAAATTCTGGAAAGTTTGTTTGTATCATCAACATATTTGTGCTGAAACAAGTGATCTGGGCATGATCAAACCTAGATCTCTGAAGGTTAATTTATAGAGCTTCACAAAATTTATGAAAGATAGATTTGCATATTGGCATAAAATGCCTAAAACCACATCACCTTTAACTGCAAACTGTCATTTACCCTTTGTACTTTTCCTCTCTGCTAAGAATCATATGTGGCAGATTTTGATGGCAGAAGCTCTCTGCTCTACCGGTTTAACCAGAAGTCCATGAGCACAGTGAAGGATGTGATCTCGCTGCGCTTTAAGAGCCGACAAACTGAGGGCGTTCTGCTGCATGGAGAGGGCCAGAGAGGAGATTATATCACACTGGAGCTACACCGAGGGAGACTAGCTTTACACCTCAACCTTGGTAAGGAGCTGCTCAACAGGAGCAACAACTACTGAAAACCAGAGAAAAGTTAACATCACACAGTGCACATCATCATTATACAGTAGGGTGCCAAAGTCTATTCTTTATTAAGAACTTGCTGTTATTTCATTAGTTATGAAAACCAAATTTCCCAAATCATAATTCATCATGGTTTTCCCCGATGGTAATCATTAGGAGATTGTAAGTGTGAGAGTGACTGTAGGTGCCTTACCAATTGATCAACACCTGGCAACCCATGAGCAAATCATGTACAAGCAGGACATTCATATAGATTTCAGATTTCTTATGGGGATTGTCCGAAGTAGCCTAATTGTATAAAAAACATATTTTAGTTCAAAAACCTGATTCTGGGCTGTTTTGTTGCTGTTTTCATAGTTTTTCTCAATCAAATAAAGTCTCAGCTTTCATGCTGTGTCAATATTGTTGTGAAATTTAGACAGCAAATATAGATTTGCAGCTCTCAAACGAGCTAATGCATCTGCTACTTTTGAGGACAAGCTGCAATTAGCTGTGGGTCGAGAGAGATATGTGTCTATCATTACTCTTGGCTGGGAATAAAGTGTGAATGTTACCTTATGTCTTAATAAATATTCTCAAAATTTAAATATTGTCTAAAAGTGTTTTGCAATCTTTAGGGATTTTTTTTTTGTCTTTTTTCCCCTCTAAAACAAGATTTGATGAACCTCAATGAGCACCTTTTTAATTGTAATATTTGGGTAACAAGGATAATATTGGTATAAATGGAAATCTCTATACCACAACATTCAAAGTCACATATAAATTTGTTTTCATTATTATTATTATTCATTCCTTATTAATGAGTATTATCTGAGTATAATTTTCTATTTGTTTTTGATAACTAACTAGTAGAAATGATAATGATTTAATCAATTATTTGTTTGCTTTGTTTGTGTTAGTACCTGCTACTCTTCTTGTCCTCTATGTCTAAATTCGACCTTATTCTAACTCGCACTTGTTGACATTTATCCTCTCACTGTACCACCCACATATTAACCCTGTTTGAGGAAAATTCTGAACCTGTGGTGCCCTGTTTTTCCCGCCATCTCTCTGTGCCAGATGATACCCGGGTCAGGTCAAGCAGCGGCCGTATGGTGGTCACACTGGGCAGTCTGCTCGATGACCAGCACTGGCACTCAGTGCTCATCGAGCGCTTTAACAAGCAGGTCAACTTCACCTTGGACCGACAAACACAGCACTTCAGGACCAAAGGGGATGGAGACTCTCTGGAGGTTGACTATGAGGTAGCTTTCCTTGACCTTTGCCTTCTTATCACTGTACAAGTGAAGCCACTGTTGATGTCAAAAAAAGAGCAAACGGCTCTTTTGTTGTTGTCTGAACACTATCTACAGGAGAGCTGAATAACTATAGTCAAGTGCAAAAGTGTGGCTATCCTTTGGGGAAAAAAGGAATTAAAAAAAAAAATATATATATATATATATATATATATATATATATATATATATATATATATATATATATATATATAAACATTGAAAAACACAGAATAAAAAGAAAAAAAAAATATCTGAACAAAAAAAGAGAAGAATTTTAAGGATTAAGTACAAAATGTTTTATATAGAACCTGCAACTTCCAGTTTGAAATACAATTTGCAATAAAAAACATAAATAAAAAATTTAAATTAAAGCTGAGACTTAAATACAAATATCAATGATTAGATGATGAAAAAAGCGCATGGTAATAGCATGGTATACAATTAGGGAGTACCAAACCGATGAACACAACAGGACAACAAAGGTGTCCTGAAGGTGTCCAAAACAAAAAACAAAACAAAAGCACATGACTCTTGTTGCTATGGGAACCACAATGCAAACAGGGAATATGTGAAATAAATGTTTAATCATAATGTGCTTTTGCCTTCTGTTGCTTTAGTTGTAATATTCAGACTCCTCTAGCAAAACACACAGATGTTGTTGGCATATCTATTTCATCTCTGCCAGGTTGCTTGGCAATTTGTAGTCTATACTCTGTAGTTCATCTTGATTATCATTTGTAAACTCTGTAAGATGTCATACATGGCTTTTTTCAAATCACGTCTGGATGCTGACAATCACAGCAAAAATTCTCCAAAAAAAAACTATTTTTCTTTCACTTCAAGGCCTGGGTTCTCCTTAATCTTTGTAATTCTAATTTTCATTTTTAAAAATGGAGGATGCAAAATTTTTCTCACAGCTGTGAGTAAGGACAAAAGATAATCTTTAAATTGTGTTTATTTGCTTAACAGATAAAACAGAGTTATACACAGAATATACTGCACAATGTACACCTAAAATAAAATTGGGCTAACTTTAGATTTTTTTTTTAACTGTTCTCAAAGCTCAGTTTTGGTGGGATCCCACTCCCGGGAAAGCCTGGAACGTTCCTCAGACGAAACTTTCATGGCTGTGTGGAGAATCTCTACTACAACGGAGTGAACGTCATCGATCTCGCCAAGCGACGCAAACCTCAAATATACACTGTGGTAAGGCTACTTGTCATAATGCATAATGTTCTAGCTTGTTCAAAGCAAAGAATGGTGTTTAAGGATGGGGGAATTTGAATATATGAATATGATGTGAACGATTCCTTGTAGCTGAAGGTGGAGAAGTAAAAACACCAGTATAATTTTCACCATCAAATGTCATTTTCACCATGGCAGCTAACAATTGCGCTAGATTTGGTGCGGGTACAAAGAGAAGGATTCTTCTCATTAAGTTAATTGTTCGCATTTTCGGAGCAATTTCTGAAATGTCTTTTACATTGCTCGATCCCATTTACTTCCTTTGATGTAAAGGAAGTAAAGGAACTTTAACAATAGCTTGTTCACCATACAGTCATATTCATACAGTAATTATCCTGTACTGTCAATCAAGAGAACATCTAAACTGTCCCTCTGGCGTTCTGATAAACTAACAAGCTAGTTAAGCCATTTTCAAACATATATATATATATATATATATATATATATATAGAGAGAGAGAGAGAGAGAGAGAGAGAGAGTAAAAAGGTGGTCAAATTGGCGGATCTTGTGCGCGAGCAGGTCCTTCAAAGTTGTAGTTCACTGATCTGGGATCAATGAGGTACCGGTAACCTTTTCACGCTTACGTGAGCTTGTGTCCTGCGGATGTGCTCTCAGCAGAGCAATGCTGCTGACATTTATCCAGACCACCTGCTCTTCTGTGTGGTTCCCTCCTTCTGACTCAACCCTTTCCTCTTTCTTTCACTCATTCCCTTTTTTCCGTCTCTTCTCAGCTCTTATGATCATCTCACCTGGTTTCTGTCTAGGACTCTTGGACCACTGTGGCTTCATTGTAGTTTCACTCTACCAAATGGTTTAGATATTTTAACTAGTACATTTTTGGCAAAGTCTTTAGACACAAAATGATTTTCCACATGGATAATACAGTATGTGCATAATATAAACAGTTAGCAAGAAAAAACAATGAGTACCAGCCTGAACACAGCAGTTTTTTTCATAAGATGCTGCTTTTTGTAAACAACAGTATTTTCACCTGAAAAAAATAACATTATTGGCATCCGTAAGAAATGTTTAATGTTTAAAATAGACACAAATTAGCATCCTTGTAAGAAACAAGGACGAGAATGGGTCATTGCTCGCATCATTTTGTCATCCATAACCATGACCGAAGAGCTTAAAACACAAAGTAGTGATATGGTTGCTGTCCTGCACAGTTAGAAATTCACATTTATAATTAATTGATTTCATTTATAACTTTTTATAAGGGCCACAATTAAAAAAAAAAAGTCTGTAACACTGGAAAAGTATGTGTATTTCGCCCAAGGATATTTCATCCCAATATTTGACTGCCTCTACCTGAAGGTTAAGACTTGGCCATAGATGGATGTTTAAACAAGACTCCAAAACAGTGTTTTACATTAAATACAATAATATTTATAATAATAAATACAATACTTTTTATTGTGCCAATCTGTTTTGTCTCAAAATATCATTAATGTTATGTGTAGTTTTTCTTCTTCTTCTTCTTCTTCTTCTTCTTCTTCTTCTTCTTCTTCTTCTTCTTGTGAGCAAAACATACCTGAAAGCAGGTTTCAGTAAAACATCACTAAAATTATTTATGGACAAAAATATGGCTGACTTTCAGCCCTGGTGTCCTTTTGCCATTCCCTGTTGGCATGTAATCTGACATGCGACTTGGCTCTCTTTCTGATTCAGGGAAATGTGACCTTTTCGTGCTCAGAGCCGCAGCTGGTAGCCGTTACCTTCCTGAGCTCGAGCAGCAGCTTCCTGTCCTTTCCAGCTCCTGCTCCCTCTCCAGATGGGCTCTCAGTCCGCCTGCAGTTCCGAACCTGGAATCCCGATGCCCTGCTGCTGTCCAGTCAACTGGCATCAGACCTGGAACAGCATTACCTGTTACTGCATATCAGCAGCGGCCGCCTCCGCCTCACGCACCACACTTCAGACCTTAAAACACTGGAAGTGTCCATTGGTAAGGAAATGACTTAATTACTGTCACAATGATTTAATTAGTCTGTTAATTAATCATCTTTTTATTTTCAGATTTGGCCTTTATAGGATTGTTTTCTGTTGTTTTTTTTTGTTTGTTTGTTTTTTCCTGACCAAGATACTTTATACATTTATCTCAATTCCTTTAGTAGACATTAAAAATGTACTTGTAAAAAATCTATATTTCAGAATATAAATATCAATTTTGGCTTCAAACTGACTGTTAAATGAAGGCGTAAAAAATATATAACTAAATATATATTTTTCTAAAAGTCTCATTTACACTCTCATGTTTGCTCACACATCTTCCCCAAAAAAAGACTTTTAGTGTCTATTTCCATAAATATTAATTATATTGTGCATAACTGATTGATGTGCATATAATGGGTATAATATAAACAGCTTATAATTTGTTTTACTGTGGAATCATTCATTACTAAGCAGTAAACAGAACAGAACAGTTAGAAAATGCTTTCTGTTTTCACAAAAGACTTTTTTCCCCTTTAAGGCAGAATAAAGAGCTTCAAATTGCATGAAACAAGATCAAATTTAGCACTTGCTGGTTTGCTTATTAGAATAATGCAAATTGCCTGTCACTTTGGTTGACATTGGCTTTGTGGAGGCTGAACACGTTCAAACGTGGGGGGATTTTAATATTAAACAATCTACGAACTGACATCGAAACCGTCAATGAGATTAAACAGCGCTGGTGCTCCTCTTAACCTCACATGCCCTAGCTCTGAGGCAGCCTAATTGAAAAAAACCTCTCGGCCTTGCCAATCATACTTGCACAAGGATCAGAAGTATAAATACCCCTTTTTAATTTCAGAACTCCTTCTCAAACACTACCTAAATCTCTGCAAGTGCCATCATGGCTGTACTTTATTGGCATGTAAAAAGAGCAAATCACGTGCCTCATGGCTTATCAGTCAGTTCACAAACCCAGGCAGAATCCTGTTTTTTTTTTTTTTTGTCTTTCTCTTCCTAAGATGAATGTGCGAAATATATGGTCATGGCAGCCTAGCCAAACAGGATTAGCCTGTCGCACGCACTTATACAGACAGACAGCTGCATATTTCAACCCAGCGGTGAAGCACAGAGCTTTCATAAAAATAAATAAATAAATAAATAAATAAATAAATAAATAAATAGAAACCTCTCCATCTGTTGCCTTTTCCGGGGCTCAGATTTTCCAGTTACTTTTTTGTGGCATCATGGGAATTTTGACCAAAATGCAGAGCTCTGTAATTATGGTCAACAGGAAATGGAGGTATGGTGAGCATGATCTTAGTAAAGGCCCGACTGAGTGATCAAATTTGAGCACTAAGCAGATGGCTGGCATAGAGGGGACCATCGGCTCACAGCGGCCACACACAGCTTGTGCGCCCTTCATGTGTAATGGCTGGACTTAATTAAATCAAATTGCACACAGGTTTTTTATTTATTTTTTTTTTATGAGGGGGTGGGGGTGTGGAGGGGGTATGTTGTTGATTTTGTTTAATTATTAGTCAATCTGATACACTTTAGACTTCTAATAAAAAAATATCAATATATGCTAGTGCATATTTGGAAATAATGGTGAATCAGTAAGGCACTTAACAAGTATATACTATTTGCAGGACAAAGGGTGAATGATGGTCTCTGGCACTCAGTGAGTCTCAGCACCAGAGGTCTGCAGATCATCATGACGCTGGATAACGAACCAGCTTCCACCATTCAGCTAGAGGACTACCTGGAACCAAGGGACAGTTACTACTTTGGGGGTAAGAAAAAAATAATGACTAAAAATAAAATCTTGAATGATCTTGGTAATGGACTCTGCAGACTGGCTTTCACTTATTGATAGCGTTCCACATTTTAAATACTCCTTTAAGGTCTATACAACACATCACGTAAAAATTCTCAGCTGTAAATAAAATATTTTCAATCAATATGTAAGAAATTAGTAGAATACATTAGTTTTTGATAAATGTTTGTGATTGTTGGCTCTTTTCTTAGACTATTTGGTGCATTATTGTTTTGTCAATGCACAATTATATTCACATTTTTTTTGTTTATTTCTCTATAATTGAAGAAAAAATGTAGCAATGCAGAAACTACATTAGGTAATGCTTTATTATAAGGTTCACAATTAAGCAAACATTTAATATATAATTGAAGCTTTTATAAGGTTGAGATAATACATACATCAGGAAATAATACTTAAATAATAGTTACGTAATCGTTAACTAATGCTTAACTAATAGTTAAGTAATAGTTAACTAACAGTTAAGTTTCAACATCTTATTAACTAATTGTGTTAATTAAAATAATTCCTTGTGCAGTATTAATAAAGATTATTTACATTATGAATGATGTACAATGTAAATTCACACCCCTTTCTTTCCAGCACTCGTAATCCTAAACTAAACCCTAACATACTGTTTAAATATATTATTAAATCTCACCAGTGGTATGGAGCATAAATTCGAAACTACATTTGTTAACATGTGCTGTAGTCTTTACCGTGTAAATGATCTTTATTAATTCTTCATCATGATATTAATTAACAGAGTGAGTCAACAACATGTGGATACTTAACTATTACCATTATTATATGACTCAGTTAGCAGTTAACAGAAACAGGGATATGGCGCAACCAAAAACTGCAGCACAGATACACCACAAAAGCAATACAGTGGGGCATTAAATATCACAGCTGCAATGTTCTCTGAAAAACTACAGAGATGTAAGGAAAAATAGAGAGAAAGGTCAACGGAGCCATAAAGCATTTGATAGTAAGTGCCACAAGACATCATCATCTGTAACCCTTTTCAAGAGGTAGGGAATATTTTTAGGTGTAAATCAGATAAGTTTGTAATGCTGTATTTTTTTCCCCCTACAGACTGTCCCATGAAACGTCAGTCTTATCAAATATCAAATGTTGTGCAAAATGCCTTACACAGAGTGATGCTTTACTCTGGGGTTTAGATTTTGAAAGGCACATTCTGGCATGTAAAGATCAAACTCTGAGACAGTGGTTATGAGAATATAAGAGTTTATATTATAGCTGGTAAGAAATAAATCATTTAAAATATCTATTTTTGCAATGATAAATCACTGATCATTTCATCTTATCATTTCTGAAAGGAAATTATATGAAATAATAGGAATTATGGGTATTACTATAGTTTAAGTCCCATCCAGGGTGTTATCCTGCATTTTCTGAAGATGAGTGAATGATAAATTACTATCATTTTGTTAGTTTTTTGTAATAAACTGTTTCTAGGCAAGCAATGTGTAGTTTGCTAAGTGGAGATTAATGATTAATTAATGATCAATTCATGAATATTGTATCAAGTTTATATACACAAAGTAGGATCCAAAAGTCTGAGAGCACTTGTGAAAATTATTCATTATTATTCAAATTATTCAAGTTCATACAACAATTTCCATTACAAATGATATCATTACCAAGGTGTCACATAAGAAACATCTCATGATAGGTAAAAGCAAGAGCTATCCCAAGACCTTCGCAACCTTAACATATTGATCGGCTCAGATACAGATATATTTCAAGACTTCTGAATCTCCCATTAAGCACCATTGGGGCCATTATCCGCAATTGAAAGCAACATCACTCCATCATCAACTAGCCACACACAGGAGCTCGTCACAAGATTTTTGACCAAGGAGTCAGATGGATAGTCAGAACAGTAGCCCAAGAGCCAAGGACCACTCAGAAAGAGCTCCAGAAACACTTGGAGGCAGCAGGTGCCATCGTCACAGAGAAAACAATAGGCAATGCACTCCATCTCCATGGCATCTATGCACGCTCACCCCGCAAGACATTACTTTAAAAAAGGCTCTTTTTAAAGTTTGCTACAACTCATTTGGACAAGCCTATGAAATGCTGGGAGAGTGTAGTCTGGTCAGACGAGAGCAAAATTGAACTTTCTGGTTGTCATACTACACACCATGTTTGGAGAAGAAATGGCACTGCACATCACCCTATAAACACTATACCGGGAGATTCTTGAGAAGAATCTGCTGCCATTCTCCAGGATGACGAAGATGAAACATGGATGGACCTCCCAGCAGGACAATGATCCAAAGCATACAGCAAAGGAAACTCTCAATTGATTTCAGAGAAAAAAAATCAAGGTTTTAGAATGGCCCAGTTAATCACCTGACTTAAAATTGATAAAATTGATCTTAAAAAATCTTTAAAAAGATTTAAACACAATATGTTTAGAAGAATGGGCCAAAATCACACCTGAATACTGCAGCCGATTAATTTCATCATACAGGAAGTGGCTTGAAACTGTCATTACAAACAAAGCTGTCTCCATTAAGTATTAAATAAATTTCAGTTAGCGTGTTCAATACTTTTTTTGTGTGTCATTCCGCTTTATTACACATAACTTTGTTTATGGACTTTAATGTTTGGATTTTTTTATATGAGTGGATTTCTTGAGTTAATACCAGTGTCTGGTGAAATTTTCATGTGAATAACCTCATTGGAAATATATTTACTCAATGTCATATCTCAGCAAAGCCACGACTCAGTTTCCCAGGAGGCACCGCTAACTACAAACATGGCCGCTGAGGACTACACGTCCCACAAACGCATGCGCTCCCCTTCCCCTGAGTTCTAATCACACACACCTGCATCCCATTACAAACACACTCACACCACAGCATAAGAGAGACTTTGGAAGCGAAGAGACTTTGCGAAGTAATGTTCAGTTGACTTGTTTCTCTGCCATTCTCTAAGCCTTTTTCTCATGCGTTTACAAAGTTACTTTTGACCAGTGTTTCCGTCCCCGACCTCGATTTCTGCCTAGCCTCGTTTTGTTTGTTTGCCTGATCTCCTGACCCTCGCCTGTTTATCGACCACAAACTTGTTTTTCCCCTTTGGATTATTCTGCCTGGATTCTGTCACCCATGACTGCTTCCGTCTCCACCCACGGTACGTGACAGATTACTTCGCCTTCCTATGGAAGCAGCGGGTGATCCGCTGTGGCGTCAAGCCATTGAAGGCCACAGTAGAATGATTAGCGACCAGAACCAGCAGCTAGCCAACCTGACTGTGCAGCTGGCTAAGTTAGTTCAAACTGCAGTGCGGTTTCCTCCAATACCGGCTTCAGAGAAATATGCCGGGGATCCAGCATGCCGTCGGGGTTTTCTCCTCCAGTGCTCCCTGTTTTTCACGAGCTACCCAGGGATGCCGGAGAGTTGGAGAATTACCCACTTCATGGAGCTGTTGACCGGGAGAGCTTTATTCTGGGCCACGGCTGAATGGGAGTAGGGAAGCAGTACCATCACATCCCTGGAAAAGCTGACTGATCGCTTTCGGATGGTCTTTGATCACTCTCCGGATAACGAGGAGACAGGGGAGGAACTGCTAACCCTAAATCAAGGTGCACGCTGCGTTGCGGATTATGCCTTAGAGTGTCGCACTGTCGCGGCCATGAGTGGATGGAATGAGCCAGCTCTTAAGACTATGTTTCACCAGGGATTGAACCCGGATATAATGACAGAGCTGGCCTGTCGCGACGACCAACTCACCCTCGATTCACTCATTAACCTGGCTATCCGCCTAGATCGTCTGCTACATAGCCACCGCCCAGTACGCAGCGAGGCTGCTGTTGCCGTGCAAAGTCTCCCCGCTGAACCCATGCAGCTGAGGCATGCGTGGCTCAACGCGGAGGGGAGAGAGAGAGACGGCGTCGCAGGTTTAATTGCTTCTACTGCAGTGAGGAGAGGCACCTCATCAGACAATGTCCTCTCAAGCAGCATCGCGACCTAGGAGATAGTGGAACAGCTAAACCACATCAGCCAGTGGTGAGTTCGGGTCCTTCAACCCAGATTGCATTTCAACCTGCATTTGTGTTACCTGTCATAGTGGAATACTCAAGGTTGTCTTGTACCTTAGAAGCGCTGATTGACTCAGGAGCGGCGGGGAATTTCATCGATCAGAACACCGTACAGCAGTACAACATCCCCGTTCGCCCAATCATTCTACCCCCTAAGGTCCAGTCCATCAATGGAGCCCCTATTGGGAAGGGGTTCATCTCCCATTGTACAGAACCACTCATCCTCCATACCAGCTCGCTCCATCAGGATAACATAGTGTTTTACATTACAGTGTCTGCCAGACATACAGTGATTCTAGGCCTCCCCTGGCTGGAACAACTCAACCCAGGTATCTCATGGACTAACAAAGAGATCACGCACTGGTCCACCCACTGCATAACACATTGCCTAAGGACACCAGTGATCGCCCTAGCGGTCACCTCCATCGAAAGTCCGGATAAAACCGCTACAGTCCACATTCCACCCAAATACCAGGACCTCAGCGAGGCATTTAGCAAGGAAAGGGCTAGTGGATTACCACCTCATCGGTCCTACAACTGTGCCATAGATCCGCTTCCAGGAACTACGCCACCCCGAGGAAGGGTGTATCCATTGTCACAGACTGAGCAGAGAGCTATGGAGGAGTACATTCAGGAGGCACTGCAGCAGGGTTACATCAGACCATCTAGGTCCCCCGACTCCGCAAGATTTTCTTTGTAGACAAGAAGGGAGGAGGGCTCAGGCCAAGTATCGACTACAGGGGTCTTAATCAGTGTTGTATCAAGTACCCTCTCCTGTTAGTAGCGGTCGCCCTAGAACAACTCCGTGCTGCCACCATCTTCACTAAACTGGACCTCCGTAGTGCATACAACCTGGTCCGGATCAGAGAGGGAGATGAGTGGAAGACGGGGTTCAGTACCACCTCAGTACACTATGAATATCTGATAATGCCGTATGGGTGCTCTAACGCCCCCTCAGTCTTTCAGTGCCTAATAAATGACGTCCTAAGGGACATGCTGGGACGTACCGTGATCACGTACATCGACGACATCTTGATCTATTCGAGTTCCCAGGAGGAGCATGTCCACCATGTCCCCAAGGTCCTACAGAGACTACTCAAGCACCAGCTTAATGTCAAAGCTGAAAAATGTGAATTCCATAAGGACACCATCTCGATTCTGCTATACATCATCAGCCCTGAGGGGGATACCATGGACCAAGGTAAAGTGCAAGCAGTGGTAGAATGGCCCAATCCAGTAACCATGAAGGAGCTACAGAGATTCCTGTGTTTTGCAAACTTCTACAGGCAGTTCATCAGAGACTTCAGCTCCATAGCACACCCGTTGACGTCTCTGCTGAGAGGAAAGCCCAAACGCCTAACCTGGAATCCAGCTGCCCAAGCAGCACTAGAGCAACTCAAGAAGGCCTTCACAACTGCCCCCATCGTCAAACACCCAGACCCGTCCAAGCCGTTCGTGGTGGAGGTCGATGCGTCTGAGACTGGTGTAGGAGCCGTCCTCTCATATTTACAAAGTTACTTTTGACCAGTATTTCCGTCCCCGACCTCGATTTCTGCCTAGCCTCATTTTGTTTGTTTGCCTGATCGCCTGACCCTCGCCTGTTTATCGACCAAGAACTTTGTCTTTCCCCTTTGGATAATTCTGCCTGGATTCTGTGACCTGCGACTGCTTCCGTCTCCACCCATGGTACGTGACACTGAAAAAAATGTTGACACGTTCAATTCTTATTTCCCCCACTGTAGATAGATATATTTGTTTTTAGATTGCTTAGTTGATGTATTTACCAATGTCTAATGTTTAAAGAAGCTATATTTAATTAATAAACTAATTATTATTACTAATAAACAGTTTATTAGTAAATTTGAGTACATTTTATATATTATGGTGTTACTAAAATTGATTTGTTATTGCTCCGAGATTAACTCAGATGCATGTCCCTGACCCACTGTGCAGACTAAGCAGATTTTTTATATCAACTCTGGTTTACAACTGCCACCTACTTGATGGCTTTTAAAAAGCACAGATCTCTTAACTGAGGCGTAATATCACACACATCTCCATTAATAGACGTTCCTTGAATCAGAAACACAGCAGCATGAGCACAAGACAAGCAAACAATTCTCTGGGGCCCTCAGTATTAAGTGGGACCCCTGAAGACTGATCAATTAAGTCTATGGAAATGTCAGATGTTAAAAATCTGACACAATATAACACCATTTATTCGAGCAGTTATTCTAAACTCATGGTTTTGGGGCATAATTACCTATAGGCCTAGAGCCTGAATTAGTGAAGGTGCTTAAAAAGACTTTGTTATTGCATTATATTGTACAACTGTACTGTAAAATAAATGTCATTATTATTTATTTAATAAGACGTTAATAAGAGTAACTCGTTGCCAAAGAACAGATGCTGAATATTGAAATGTGGGAATGCATCTAAATCCTTAATGGGCAAAATCATGAGAAAAAATGAAGAACAAATAAAAAAATAGAGAAACTCATCATGTTTATGACACCTGTTATTGTATTTCATGTGCACATTCTCAGTCACTGGTCATGTCATATTATCCATGTGTCAATGATGCATCTACAATATGGGCTAGAAAGAAAGTCTCACCCGGTCTATGTATTTTTACTTATGATAATCCACTTTGAGTCATTTGTTAACGTGTTTTAGTGTTTTATGTATTTTCTTCCTTGAAAGAGAGGGAGGGCTTAGCCCGGCTAGTCCAGTTATATCAGCCGGCGCTGCATGGACCCTTACAGAGAATGACGGATGTGCTACTGTATATACAGTATAAGTCAGTGTTTACCCCAGCCATTCTGAGGGGTATAACTACCTGGTCATTACAAAACCACAGTAAAAAGAGGGAGAGGGAGGGAACATGTACATGTCTGATAGAGCAAACATGTACTATAACCCTCTTTAACCCAATGATAACCATGTAAATCATGTCCTTTATGTTAAACAAAGGCATTTTTATTGTATTGATTGACTCAACAAAATATTCAATATTGAATATCTCATTGAGTCGATCAATACAATCAAAAATGCTTTGCACCAAAAAAGAGGAAATCCATTCTATAGCCTTCAGTTTTGTTAAAAATGTTATGAGAATAGCTGTCATTGCTTATCTGACTTTAAAACTCTTACATAGAGAGCCATCACTGCTTTCTACAGGGCGTTATTTCAGGAATGGATTATCAGGTCACCCGTAAATGTTGATGCAGGACTTTCTGCTTACAGATATGCAACATGAGCGAAAAGAAAGTACAAGAAAATTGGGGTATTCGAGGCATCTGATACTGAGATTGATTTTTGGTAATGACAGGCCATGAATTGATTGATGTGCTGATGTATTGATATTGCTTAATGTAAAACTGACTGCATATGAATGCTATAATTAAAATGCACATTAGTAAGAAGTCAAGGTGATTGGACTTGTTTTATCATCTTTATCAGTCCTATTGGTGTTGGGAAAATTCCTTGGCATTTATATCTCTATGTGTGATTCACACCTGTGACGTCACAACAGACTAATCTGGACGTGTGAATTGGTGTGAAACTGCCGTGGGATATGTGTTGAGATGGTGGCTTGTTTCAGCTTGACCTACTTTAGGCCCCTTTCAAACTATCTGCCTTCGATGTTAAAAATGTGGACATGTTGTCCTTGAAAGTGTGTCCTTTGACATCCCTTAGATGTAGGTAGTTTTGACTTGAGGCAATAACTGTACTGTACATTATGGGGTCATGTGCTTATAGAACAAATGTTTTGTCTCAAGTGTACAGTTTTCTTGTTGAATATATGAGGTTTCTCTACTTATGTTTTAGATTATGGTATGTGCATAGGTTTTTGTCTTAGGCTCCATCCATGTGTCCATCTGTATCTGTTTAGTGCTCCAAATATATATCTGTATCTGTATATCTGTATTCATTTTCAAATTTGAATCAGAAGTGGATGTGATCTAGACCAGAAGTGGAATCTACTGCACTTTTTTCATTTTTTACTAAACTGTGGAGAATGATAATTTAAATACGATGGAAACATACAAGGAACACACAAGTTAATATATTTTTTAATGAATTAAATTATTAATTATTGGAGACCTTAGTAAAGATTTGCTGCCCTGTGCACAGTGGTGGCACTATTTCTTTTTTGTTTGTTTCTACAGAAACAAGTAATAGAAATATTATTTTATTTTGGAGCTCAGCAAGGCAAATCATGTGCATCCTATTTGTAGAATGTTAATGAACATGGTCTTTGTCCAACAAGGAGGGTTGCCAGGGTCATGCCATTGGGAAACAAACTTGCTGGCCGAAAAAGAAAGCCCAGTTTCCATAGACAAATATTGCTATAGCAAACAAGGGGAAAGTGTAAGTACAGACAATGTACCTACAATGTACCAACCATTTCTGTTTTAAGGAATATTGCAAATATTATGAGAGGGATATAAGGAGTGGGCAATATCCATGTAGTGTAAATATAGGAAATCAAAATGTATCAAGCCATTTTTGCATAGACTTAGGTTGGTTGGGAATTTGGATAAGACCTGGCAACCCTGCCTGCCAGCTTCATACTCAGGTCTTTTGAGTTTGCATGAAAGTAAAAACTTTTGCACACACTGGTCATACATAGGATGGCACTGTGATGCCAGTGTTTTCAAAAACATATTTTTCCCATCCATACAAAAATGTTGACAATGGAGTTTTCTTCACCTTGGAGGGCATAGACGGAAGGCCAAAAGACAGAGACAAAAGCTATGTTTCTGAAAATAGCTGTATACATGTGGACATGGCCTTAATGTGTTGTTGAGTTTGAAATGTACCCAATTTTAATGCTTGTTAAAAATCCTCCTATGTTCCTAGGATACTCCAGCCAAATAGGTTGTAATGATTCTGTCACGTCTGCTCCATTTCTTCCTTCTGCCCGTCAGCCTGGTATTCCTCCCGGACTTTGTTATGGTTTTGGCAATAGCCTTATCTGGGTGGCCACACGTCTGCATTGAGTGGGATGTTTTACAGACCAGGAACAGACCAATCAAAACAGATGCAAATTATGCCAGTTGACTGTTTTTGGAAGTGAACAAGTGAAAAACCAGAAGCATCTGATTGCCTGAAGCGTTGATAGAGATGCACAATCATGAAGCAGAAACACAAAAACATCCAACTGCTCTTTTTACTCCACTCCCAAGTCTTTTACTGTAATTACTGCTATAATGCACTCAGGATTCTTGATGGAATTGCCATTCTCTCTCTCTCTCTCTCTCTCTCTCTCTCTCTCTCTCTCTCTCTCTTACACATTTCTCTCAGGTTGTCCGGTGTCTCAAAATGGCTCTGGCTGTATGAACACTGTAATGGCCTTCCAGGGGTGCATGCGCCTCATCCTCATCAACAACCAACCTGTGGACCTAATGTACATCCAACAAGGGATTGTAGGAAGCTGGAATCAAATAGAGTTTGACATCTGTGGCATTCAGGACAGGTATACAGTCACAGGGGGTTTACCCTTTCCCTCTTTTTTTCATTTTTAAATGCCGGAAATGTGTATATTTGCCTATGTCTGTGTCAAATTACCCAATAATGGGAAAAAAACAGTCATATAAAATGTGAAGGTGCACATCAAAACAATGGGTTTTTTTAATGGCTTTTTTAAATGGTTTTTCCCATGCTTCGACGGTTTCCTCCTGGTACTCTGGTTTCCTCCTCCAGTCCAAAGACATACGTTGTAGGCTGATCCAGACATTTCCAAATTGTCTGTAATGTGTGTGAGTGTTTGGGTGCGATTGTGCCCTGTAATGGGTTGGCACCCTGTCCAGGGTGTCCCCTGCCTTGCTCCCCTACTCCCCTGGAATAGGCCCCAGGCTCCCTGTGAGCCTGTGTAGGTTAAGGATGAATGTGAACCCTTCTAGAACTGTTAGAACCTGTTATCACCAATAATCTCTACCAAACATTTTCTACTGCTGCTGATCAGACTTATGCACCACTGAGGAGGAATTTTAGCTCATTCCTCATATATATGGAATTTATTGCCTGAACAGCCCTCAGGTCTCACTAAGGTTAAGCTAGGGGTCTTCAGTTTTATCCACAAAGAACCAATGTGGCTGTAAGTTTCATTCCAGCCAAACAAGAGTCACACCCAAGTCCACCTGCTTAATGAGTCTATCTTGATCTTAAATTGACTATTAGGTTTTGTTCCTATTTTGTTGGAATGAAAGCCTGCAGCTACACCAGCTTTGTTGGATAAGATTGAAGTGGTCTGCTTCAGGCAGTAGACCACTACCTTGACATTCTCTGTAAATATTTCTGAATAAATCATTGTTGCCTTAATTATCACAAACAAAGTAGCCCCATACCATGATGCCGCTACCACCATGCTTTACATTTGGGATGATTTCTTTTGTATCATTTATCCACAGAAAATTGTCCCAGAAATGTTGCTGAACATCCAGATAGTCTTTTGCAAACTGAAATATGATGCAATGTTTGTTTGTTTGTTTTTTCCCCCAAAAGAACAGAGTTTTTCTTTATGGTGTCTCTTCATGAACACCATATCTATGCTGTTACTTGGGTTCTTGGGTTACTTGGGTTCTTTTTTCACCATTTTTGGCATTGCTTGCTGTGCTCGTGGTATGATCTTTGCTGCAGTAGGTCCCTTGCAATGTGTCTTGATCAGGCAATCATGGTTCATGTTAACATATCTTCCTTGAGAAGAGCAGATTGTATCAGTAATCAGACTGTGTGTTAGTTTTATATGGTATGGCAACTCTACTGCCAGACCTCCAATCTCATCTTATTAATTAGAGCACCTGGCTTCGATTAGCACTTGAGTAAGCTGTTAGCCCAGAGGTAAAATATTTTTTTCAAACCTAGACTGTGAAGTTTAAAATGTGCAGTCATCCATTCTGAGGTGATGAACCCCACATAAAGCACTTTATAAAATGATGTTCAAGTCATCAAATAATACATTTTTAATACCATAGTTAATGTTTTGAGGTTAAGAAGAAGAAGAATATTTCATCTGTGCTGTACAGTAGTTTTGCAAACTGGTGGATCAATGCATTTTTTTTTTCATATTTCAAAAAGAGTCACCTTTGATATACACAGCCTTTGTTTGCATCATAATAATTGAAGTCTGTATTAATGTGGCATGATTTTACTGATACATCAGTAAAACCGTTACACTTAAGCCATTGTTCAGCCCATGGAAATCTTTCCCCATTATGTTGCTTAGCAACTAAACCTTACTGTTAATAGTTTATTGTTTATTGTGAATTTTAGTTGCATATTCGTGTCACATTATGTCTAAGCACGCCATTTCCTGTGATAAAATAAGATGAAGTTTCACAGCAAATGTTGTTACTATATGATTTGTAAAATAATTAGAATGAACATTAATGCATATCATGGCTCTATGGTATTGTGTAGGGCCTTACATTTGTTCTGTTTATCCTGCAGGTGACTGGGCTGGTACCTACAGTGCATTCAAAATTCATAATTTGTCCATCATGTTGTCACTCCTCCACATTTAGAAACTTGTTCACATTGTTGCAGCACAATCAGCACTACAAAATATCCTCCGAGACAGCTAAGATAAAAAAAAAGAATTCTTGTTAAAGAAATACTTTCCTAAAGCATTGATAACAACACATGAAAGTGTGAAGCAAATATCATAGTGAAATAGCCTCCACTAGATGTTATTCTGTCTCTGAAGTTATAAGCAGCTCACAACCACTGGAGGCAGTTGAGATGCAGTTTGTGGACACTTCCTGTTGTTGGAAAACGAGCTGTGGCTTATTGCTATTGTTCCTTGTTTGTCCTTGCAAGTGAAATATCATTTTGTTCTTGGTACACAGTACAGAACAAAAACATCACTTTCATATCTTCCTACATGTCAGGCCTCCAGCAGTGCCTGCAGAGCCAGGCTAACTATTAGAGGCCTATTTATAAACAGGAAGGCATTCATTTTGTTATGCCACTCAGGTTAGTGGCTCTGCTAACGAGCTCAGTGCAACGTCCTCTGGTGTCTCTCATTACCGGTTTCTGGAGTCAGGGGGCCTCAATCAACCCGCTGCTGCATGACGGTGTATATGACAGCGGTCTACAGGTCCTGGATAAAGTAAACAAATGAGCAAGAAGGTGACTTACTAGGGGTTTTTTTTTTCAGCTATTGGAAATACAGTCGGAAAAGATGTCCAAGTGTCTTTTGCAATTATTTGGGTTGAATAGTGCTTGCTTAAGTATATTATTCTCCACATAAATGCAAGCCAAATAAATGAAAAGGCTTGGAGATATTCAGTATAACCATATCACTGTGTGATGTTGCTTTTATACAACAGTTTTATAAACAAGAACTTAACGTACCAGTGTAGTTATACTCAATAGAAGCACTCTTGGAAGGCTGCACGACCAATCAAATTAGTGGACCAGAACTAACTGTTGTATAATCAGTATGAACAATTCTTCGTAGATTTGCCATAACTGTGTCAATATTATATCATGGATATTTGCGTTGGCTCAGCTCTAGCTCATAGGAATAGACATAATGTTCATAATGATAACAATGAAACTAACAGCTACATGATATTTTACTCAATACATACCAGAAAATGGTTTGAACAGATGGTTATCATAATCAGACATGCAATACATTATAAAGGCGTTTTCTAACTAGTCATATTTCAACACACAAACTGTATACTGTCAGGAAAAAAAACAAAACAAAAAAAAAACAGAGTATATAATTAGTTTCACTATCTGTTAAATGGCAAAATCTCTTATGTAACTTATTATGGAAGCCATGCTTATTATCCTTACTAACTATCCTTTGGTAGAAGTGCATGAGTCACTGTCCTTCACTACCCTCATTTGACATCCAAATCTCCTCAAGATGGCAGCTAAATCGGATTACCATATTCCCGGAGAAATCTCCTGCCGCCTTCCCTGATGCATTGATATTTTGAGGCAGAGACATGCCCTGCCAGCTTGTCCGCGGAGAGTGGTTTTTATTAATAGTGAACTTGTGTGAACATGATGAGACCCCTCCATCAACGGCGCTTCTAAATCATTCATGACCAGCTGTCACGGTGCAATGGGTGACGGTCTCAGAGCGTTCAATGCCAGCTTGAGCGCTTGCCAGAAGGCAGAAGTGCTGGAAACTGTTAGACAGGGCCGTTTCTCCTCTGGTGCTCTCTTTGTGAGAAGACTTAGCCTGTGTATCATCTGCCTAAGTGCCAAAATCTTGCTGTGCTGTGCCCTGTTTTGTGTTTTGTTTTGTTTTGTTTTTTCCCCCGAAGTGATGTGATTTCAGGTAGTGTAGACGTTACTGAAAGTCAGACTGTTAAGTTTAGTTGAAATAGTTATTTTACTGAGCAAGAGGTTTTTTGTCCACGGCGTGATTTGTGGTCCCTGAGCAGCGCTGCATGTCTGTGCAACTTTGATGTATTCCCGGAAACCTCTTGGCAGTAACTTGAAGGATGAGCCCAGTGTAAACAAGGAAACAAGGGATAACCCAAGTAGCCATTTGTGCATTGGGTAGCACATGACCTATTGCTTTCCTGGGCAGGCTTTCCCAATATCATTGACTACTAGAGATTAGGAAGACATTTTATTTATTTGAAGCATTCTGTAGCAGAAATGGCTTGTTTCTCCTGATTATTTCCACTCATTTTTTGTGTGTGCTTGTTAGTTTTTCCAGTACTGCACTCAATACAGATCTGGATGTATTGTCCAAAAATCAGATTCACAAATAGTATGGCAAAACACTTTTACTACAGTTTGGGATGTAGCCAGTGTTTCATTTTACAAAATAATTAGTGTTAATACTTAAAACATTGTTACATTTTAAATTAAATAACTACAATTTCCTTTATTAACCAGCACATAATTGCACACCAAATCCAAAAAATTATATTAAAGCTTTACATCCTAGAGCTAGAAATATGCTCTAATGTCACAGATGAATCTGATGTAAACTTGCATCTGGGGTCCTGTTATTAAAAAGACAACGCTGAAACATTTTGAATGTACCTAATTTTACCGACATAGTGGGATTATAGAAATTATAATAAAAGGAACAAAGGATGTGCTGTTAGAGGAAAGTAATCAACCTCGGGGTGGTGTGAGGCCACGTTACTACCCTGAAGAAATCGAAGAATTTCTTTCTACCGAGAAACCGGAAAGTTGGAAAACTTTCTGACCATTGCAAAGAGCTCCTTCTATAAATGATAAATAACTGCCTCCTTAAGGTACACTCACACATACAGCGATTTTGTCGTTGCAAGTCGCCAGGCGCTGTTCTATGAAGTCGGCAGTAGGCGTTTCCATAGTAACATTTATCAGTGGGTGGCAGAATTAGTATTCCACTTTTGACAACAAACCAGTTTTCTTGCCGCTAAAATTAAACATTCTGGAGAGGGAGCATTTGTACATAAAATTCAACAGTGTGTGTGTGTATATATATGAGAAAAAGGAGCAGTGTGTGCTGTTTGCCATTTGTCTATCTGTGGCAAAAGCGCAAACGCCTGAATGTCTGCGTCCATGAAACAATTCAGACTCGCAGGCAGCATGGCGGATCACGGATCATGTGCACTGTACTGTCTTCACTCCCGTTAGTAGTCTCTGCACCAAGTCAAAAAGTTAAATTTTTTTCAACCATGTCGCATCGCTGGACACAACCACATTTAGTCGCCAACGCTCATTGTCACTCATGTTGCCAGCTCTCATTGAAAATGAATGGCCTCTGGTTGCTTTGTCACTGCGAGTTGCTGTATGTGAGAACATACCTTTACAGAAAACGTCTCCACATCTATGATTATACACATTTTTAAATGTTTATTTTTAGCCTTAGATTATTTAGAGCATCGACCATAAAAGTTCCAATGAATAAGATGTTATTATAGAAATGATCATTAGAACAAGTGCATTAATATAAACCGGTGATTTGAATTATGTGCTGGTATAGAAAATGAATTAACCTCATGACCAGATTTGAGAATTTAGCAGCACTGTGGTATAACATATATACTATGTCCAAGATTACATTGATATATGCTTGGATATTCATTTCCTGTAGTCCTCCCTTTGATTCAGTGTACCACAGGGAAACCACATGATTAATCCTGAAATAGCAAAGCTTACTCATCCTAATGCCCATTAGAAGGCATTACAGGCAGTTATAGAGAGGAAGTAACATAATTACCTAATTAAATTAGGTAAGAACATGGGCAGGAAATAAGGGAGCTTAAAGCAACAGTTCTGTGCCCTTCTTTGAACCTCCTTCTCTTATTGCCACAAGGATTTCCCACTACCATTCTTTTTATTTTCATTCTTTTTACATTTCCTTTCTTTTTGGCATTGCTGCAGTTACCTATACCCACAAACGTTCAGGTCAAACCCATGCAGGATCATTAAATGCAAACAAACACTTCTACACAAGCAGGATTGTAATTATCTGTGCTTGCACACTCATTACCAGTTGACAGTGTTCAGTCAATTTCAGGTGAAACACATGTTAATTCAGCTCTAGTGTCCAATAACAAGTCAAAGTTTTGTTGACCCACTTGTATGCTGGCATAAAATGCGCACTGGCCTTGTGTTATATTGGGGACAGCAGAGCCTGTAGTGGAGGCTTGGTTATGTTTTTTTTTGGCACTATACCTTGGACCTGCGTCTACTGCAGTGAAAGACATTTGCTTAACTCACTCTTAACGTTCCTCCTCAGCCGTCTGCTTATTTGGCTCACTGGATTTTTAGTCCAATATCTGATGGTATAAAACAGTCTGATTACACTGGCAGCATGTTTTAGCCAAAAAGATTCTAGCAAAACACTCGCTAATGTACTTTGTCCATTGTTCATGATTTGCTTCAGGTGCTACCCTACCTCCCGTTTCTAAAGTGGGTTTTGTGTTGCTGGCGCTACTGCTTTTAGCCATCCTGAAATAATGGAAGGTACACACTTCACAATTGCATTTCGCATGTCTCCATGAAACAGCGGATTGCTGGATCGAATGTATTTATAGTGCACTTCGAAAAATGCTGTTAATAATGGACTGTATGCCCAGAAATCCTTTTTCACATGTACTTGCAAAAAGGTGGATCATATGACCAAATTTATCAAATTTCTAATCAGCTTCAAGACAGAGATTTGTGAATTTCTTCAAGGTTACGCATTTCCTGAATTTAATAAATGTGCTAAATATAACCTATTTCCTCCAAGTGGATTGTCTGCGATTTTCTGTAGATAAAGAACATTGTGAGGTATTTATATTAGATTTGTCTCCTAGTTTTATTTCCTCAGATCGAGGTTGTCTATGATACCATGTTGGATTTCATTCTGCATATGGCTAGTTCTTTGATTGGTAACAAGCTTCAAATACCTAACTTGTCGCTGTAGTTAATTTTATTGATTTATGTATTTTAAAATACAATATCAAATGTCTATGCAGCGTTTCATTTGTTCTCTCCATGTCTGTGTGGGATTCCTTTGCACTCTCTGTCCTCCCTATTTCCCAAAAACAGTGAAATAGGTGGATTGTCTGTACTAAATTGCTGCCAGGTGTGAATGATTTTGTGAATGTGTCTGCATGGTTGCCATGCAATGGACTGACATTGCTTCCAGGATGTATTCCCATGTGGTGCATTGTTCCCAGGATCCACTGATACCCCAAACAGGATAAAGCACTTACTGAAGATGAATGAATAAATTAATAACAAATGAGAACCCTAAAATATATAATCATATATACAATATATATTTTGTATAATATATATATTTTTTAATGATACCATTTTTTTAAAATGACATTTTATTATTAAAGTCCAAGTGTTCAGTGTAATTTCTGTATGGGATACCTTGATTTGTCCTTTCTAATATGTTTATTGCTGGAGGCTGTTTAAAGCCTCCTTATAAGGCCTAAACTGCTGTCAATCCCTCTTCTGTAAGACTGTTAACTTTGTGTAGAGACTTTCATCTTCACCCATCGCCCGGACCTCTAAAGCTTCACTGACCATGTTATCACTGGTGTGCAACTACTGAATAATTTTATAGCCCACCAAAGACCTTCTTTCCTCAGCCTGACTAGAAATAACACAGCGGTAATTAAACCATCACCTGAAACATTATCTGGCACACAGTTGACTCCCGCTATAGCAGCTAATAGCTTCAGGAACGTGTCGCATTGTACAACGAGGCCTCATAAAGCAGCACCCTCACGGGAGTCGATGGCAGAAAGCTGTGCTTCGCGAAATAATATATGCAGCACTAAAAGGCTGGTAATTGTGAAATTTAAGCAGCCAGTGACGAACCAGCTATTAATCAAAATGTCTTGGGGAAGCTCATACATCTAAGCACTAGACTTTTTTTCTAGCATATGAGAAGATTTATTTTCACATTCAGATTTTCGTACATCTCCACCGAAATGTCAGCAGGTCAAACGCATTAAATCTTATCTACAGGCTTTTCAGAATGCAAATCAATACATGTCTGATAATTGGGAGGTCAGATCCTGATTGCATATTTTAGTTCCTATATCTGATTAAATAAATTGCACCGAAAGAAACTCATTATTTTAGTGTTCTTTTGTAAAATTCTTTTACTGAGAAAACTTGAGTTGAGGATTCATATACTACAGATTTAACAGTTTAAACGAACTACTTTCTCAGTGCTCAGAATGTCATGAACAAGTCCTTCAAATGAGGAAAGGAATTTTAATTAATGTCAGTTTTATCCTTTTAGCCAGCATTTCTCTTGCAAAAAAATATAAGATATTAATATTCGCTCAATGAATGCGGATTTGTTTGAGCTTCTTCTTCTTTTTTTTTATATGTCCACAATGTCAGCAAGTGAAAGAGTTCCCTTTAATTCCTTCACTTTTTTTATTTAAGAGATGGCTTGCCATTCTCTGTCACAGCGCTTCAGAGTAAGGCCAGCTGTGATGAAAAAATTCAAGGAGATGTCGAGTTAATTGAACGCTGCTATCTTTTTTCAGTCTCACTAAATTGGCTTTTTGAATTCTGAGGCAGTAATACTCAGGCAAACATGGGTGCTGTTTTCTTCCCCGCAGTATTTTATTGAAACCTAGATTGAATTTCACAGGTAAATACTGCCCAGTTTAGATTTAATGTGGTCCATATGATAAGCCATCATAACTTCATTACCGTTGCATATTTTGTTTACCCTTTTATTTTCTGAATTGTTTGTCTGATGCGCTTTTCTCGTTATTTTTCTTCTTTTCAGATGTCTCCCTAATTTCTGTGAAAACGGCGGCCGCTGCTCTCAGACGTGGTCTTCTTTCTACTGTGACTGCACAGGGACGGGATACAGTGGTGCTACATGCCATAACTGTAGGTACCTCGAGTACCTCCACAATTGCAAAAGCCAATTTGTTGAGCACTTTCAATCTAAAGGAGTCTGGTAAACATGTAAACCGTGTTATTCCAAGGAATCAGTAAGAAAAGACTCTACAAAGGCAGTTTTGCACTACACAGTTGTACCAATTTATCTTAATAACAGGGCTCTGCTGCAGAAGCTCCCTGCTATTTACTATGTTTTGTTTCCTATTTGCACTAAATTTATGTCTATTTGAAGAAATTCTCAGGCTGCTGTCATGAAACATAATCGTGTAAAAAGGCACTTGAAGGTCGTCCTGGTTTAATTACTGAAAAGATGGACACTGTGTATGTATATGAACACCTCCTGTGTACATTTCTCTCTTTCAAAAAAGAAAAAAAAAAAAAAACAGAAAGCAGTGTAGACTTACTCTGATGGCTCTGACCTTCTTGTCCTGTCAGTGACAAAATGATCTGATGTGAATATAAGATTCCATCAATGACTTTCCTCTCAACCTGAAATGTCTTAGGTGCTTTGTTGAATTCTCAAAAACCCATTTTTCCTTTTTTGACTTTTTCCTCAGCTATCTATGAAGCCTCATGTGAGGCCTACAGACTTGCAGGAAGCACCTCGGGCTACTTCTCTGTCGATCCTGATGGAAGTGGCCCTCTGGGTCCAATTCAGGTCTACTGCAATATGACAGGTGAGATGTTAACACACGTAAAATGTTTGAAAAAGCCTATTGGATCATAGCACATTATGATTTATGTAATTCATCCCATGTCCTCTTAATACATAATATTTGATACCGAGAATCTTTATTCCATGGTGCTACTTGACTTTGATTAGAGATAATCTTGCACCAGTGAGAGATTTAATCCTCCTTCATTACAGCATGAAAAGTGGATTTGAAAATTCGTGTATGGTTGTATAATACTTATTTTGGTTTAATTTATTATATTCCAGTATGTTCTTGTGTGCAGTCTGTAATTTATAATTAACACATTGCAGATGTAATGGACCTTGGAGCTACACCAAAAACATATATGTATAGATAAATATTTTACATGATTAAAATATATATATATATATATATATATATATATACGGGGCAGCTGTGGATCAGGTGGTAGAGCAGGTTGTCCACTAATTGTACGGTTGGCGGTTCGATTCCCGGCCCACATGACTCCACATGCCGAAGTGTCCTTGGGCAAGACACTGAACCCCAAGTTGCTCCCGATGGCAAATTAATGCCTTGCATAGCAGCTTTGCTACCATTGGTGTGTGAGTGTGAGTGTGTGTGTGAATGGGTGAATGAGACACAGTGTAAAGCGCTTTGGATAAAAGCGCTATATAAGTGCGCCATTTACCATATATATATATATATATATATATATATATATATATATATATATATATATATATATACACACACACACACATATGTATATATATATATTTTTTTATTTTGCTAACATTTATACTCCCTCATAATTTATTGGTGATTAAAGACAAAAGGATCCTGATATTTCAGTATATCAACCCAAACATCCAAGATACTACAGCAACAGAAAAATAGTTTGAAAGTAACCATTAGCATGGAGTCAGAGTTTGGCCATGAACTTCATTGTGTCCAGACCTGGTTTGAAGATTTGATAGATGCTTGATAGCCGAAGGTTTCAAGAATCTGTTCAGAAGATAGGAAAATAGATTGGAGGCTGTAGTAAAGGCACATAGTGGGCATACAAGTTGTTAGAGATCATTAATATCATGTTTAGATACAAATATTTATAACTGAATTTTTGTTTTATTTTTGCACTGTAATGAAGGAATTTGATTTGATAACCAAACACACTAAATGTCCTTGATTAAACATAAGGGTGTGCATACTGTTGCACTTGAGTAGATATACTCTTACACTGCTACACACACAAAGCCTGCTACTTATGATGATTACTGGTTGCATAATATCCTCAGAACTTTGCAGCTTCACACGGTTATGCCATCTTGACTATCCTAATATTGTCCTGTTTACAGTATTAGTTACAGTAGTTACACTGCAAAAATAAAATAAAAATCTCATTATACCACAGCACTGTTGAATTCTCAAATCTGATTGGTCAGAAGGTGTTGATTAATTTTCTGTAACAGCATCTCTGATAGCAGTAGAGTGACACTCATATAATCTAATAAATGGATTAGACACATTTAGTAATCATTGATGTGGTGACACGTTCTGTAGGGAGACAGTTTATTTAACATTTACAGAAGAAGTCTCCAGTGTCAGTGCTTCATAACAGTCAAAGGACAGAGAATGTTACTTCTTATCCAAGTGATAACTTGTTTTGCAGACGTTCCAAAACAGTAAACATACTGTAACTATAAAGAGTTAAAAAAAAAACATGTTTTTTAATAAATAAAAAATTGTAATCATTGGTCATTTGCTGTGGTAGAAGAGGAATAAAGCACTTTGGGATGTGCTGCTCTTGGAAAATTATCAGCTTCAATTAATTCAGAGAACACTAACACTTCACACCTTGATTATTTTCCTACAATAACAATCACTGTCGTGTTTCATTCCTTACTTATGACTAAACAAATAACATTATACAGTAAATAATTATTATTTTGCTTATTTCTAGGAATAATTTATAGTTTAAAATTTTGATTATTCTCGAATTAGGGCAAAATTATCTGCCAATAGAAGAAGTATAGTGCACTCCAAGCTATGCAGAGTATCGTGCTGAATTGCTGAACTTCCACTCGGTCAATCGGGTCCTGCAGTGTTGTACACTGATCTTCTCATACACGTTCATGTTATTTCCGCTCTGAGCCCCAGAAAGCATCTTGTTTATTGCACTGTGGTCCTAGAAGATCAATATTTCATCCCAGTCTACACGTATATATATGCGGATGGATTAACAATAAAAATTGACTTGCCTTGTCTTCATTTTCCAGAGGACAAAGTATGGACCATGGTCCACCACAACAGCACCGATCCAGTCCGAGTCCAAGGATCGACACCAGAGAAACCCCACAAAGCGCACTTTGACTACAGCGCCTCGCCGGATCAACTGCGAGCCCTCGTGTCGCAGTCAGAATACTGCCAACAGACTCTGACCTATCAGTGCAGGAGATCTCGACTCTTCAACACATGGGGTGAGTTCAGTTTGTTGGTACAGCATACTGTAGATTGGCTTCAAGACTAATGAACCAGTTAACCAGTGAATCCAGCTTTCTTGTGTAACCTTGGCCTTAACTCTTTATCCCTTTTCCACACAGCTTAATTCAGGGTTTTCTTACTGTTAGTCACGATGGACAGAACTTTTTGCTTTCACCAAGAAGAAAATCGCCGTGAAGGAATAATTTCCCAAAAGCACCATAGTGTACGGATAATCTTAACTCTTAGACAGTATCTTGAAAGTGGTGCTCGCTCAACCATTGTACGTCGTGTGTTTATGAAGCTTTGGGGAAATTCACAATGTGGGTCAGCTAATCATAAAACCCCCGATTAGTCGTTACTAAAGCAAAGACTGCACACTCCTGTGAGTCCCCAGGACCAGAGGAGAGGTGAATTGCACTTTTTTGTTGTTATTATTGAGCAAATACTTGAAAAAAAATATTGCAAATATTGCTTGTACTAAATGGAATATAGTAGAAAATAAAATCCACTGGTCCAAATCAGCTCATTCTCACTAGCTAATGACTGGTAGTATTTTCAGAAAATGGATGAGGGATATTGCTAGAAGCTAGAACAGTACTACTGCAATGGAGGCAACCAGCTCTAAATCCTGTCTGGAAAATGATGATGATATATGCTAATCAAACCCTGTAGTGTTATGACTAGCTGACTGTTATTTCTCCTCAGCGTTTCATCCGTCTTGTCCTTTAAACAAACTTTGTGAGCGCTTCCCCCAGGACTAAAACATGCCTGTCGAAAAAACTCTTTCCTCCCAGGCTGCATTATGTTAGAAATATGCATATGCTTGTGATTTATTATTTTTTTTAAATAAAAGATATGGCTTAGTTCCTCTGAGGCAGGTATAGTGTCATGACAGATAATAAGATTGTTATTCTGCTGCCATTAAAGGGAATGTTCTCTTTTTGTTGTCTTCTGGCTCACTGAGCTTGAAAGAAAACATAATTAGTCGCATTGTTCTGTAACACCACATAAACCATCTCTCATTCTCTCTCTCTCACTCTCTCTCTCTCTCTCTCTCTCTCTCTCTCTCACTCTCTCCATTTATCACTCTCTTACACAATCTCTGCTCATGTTGTGTGATGGTGATTTTATTTTTAATAAAGTCTTTGAGGTACACTACACACTGATCTCGAGAGAAGATCTCTTCATTTTGTTCTGTAGTTTCTGAAGCATTATTCTGTAACTTAATTTATATCAGCTGTGACTTACTTCCTGCTTCTGCTATGTGATGGTTATGCATATAACAAGTGATTATACACATAATGAGTAGAATAAGTTAACGGATGCAAGAGTTGATGAAAATAGCCATGCACCCCCCCCCCCCCCCCCCACACACACACACACACCTTTAGACAATCCTTTGTTTTTCTGGTGTAAAGAAGCAACAGTACCAGATAGCAATGAAAATGCTGCCATGTATAGAAGACTCTTTCCCTGCAAAAAATATATTAAATATTGAGAGATTTTTCAGCTTGTTTTTAGATGTTGTTACTCATTTCTTCAAGCTTTGAATATTCTTAATCTATTGGAAGGTAAATTTGCTTCTTTCTAGAAATAAATGCTTGATTGAAAATGAGTTGGTTATTAACCTATATCTTATACTAGGAAATACTAGATTTGAATAAATTTGACTATATTCAAGATATTTTCTTTTTTTTTTTTTTTTTTTTTTTTGCAGTGCTGACCTGCT
This sequence comes from Ictalurus furcatus, assembly GCF_023375685.1. NCBI lineage: Eukaryota > Metazoa > Chordata > Actinopteri > Siluriformes > Ictaluridae > Ictalurus > Ictalurus furcatus. The sequence goes on along the minus strand of NC_071260.1, from coordinate 9,231,309 downwards.
GAGATCATTGAACATTTAACACCAGCTGGAATTTTTACCTTAAGGGTAGCCTTTAGCATCCATCCAAATAATAGCAATCACAGTCCAATTTAGAAATGCCTAGAGTAAAATTTCTGACAAAATTCCTTAGAAAAAATATAATGGGACATAAAAACACACATGAGTTTAAATGAGTCAAAACAGAGAGAAAGACCACACTTGGAATTAGCAGGATTTGAAGATCTCCTGATCATAAGGCAAATGAATTTATGTCTATTGAATTTTATGTTTATTGTTCACTGGTTAATTTGTTGAATCAACTTATTTTTGAAATGTTGAAAAATCAAGTAAAATCAAGCATAAATTATGTTTCAGTAAAATGGATAATGGATTAATGTGGACAATAAATAAGCAGACAGGAGTATTAAGCAAACTTTAATATTAGGGGTGTAATGATATACTCTGGTCATGAGTTGATTTGATTCACAGTACTGGCTTCAAGATTTCCATTCGATTCTTAGAATTTTTTTTTATTTGAATGAAAAAAAAAATATGATTGAAAAGATGCCTTATGTTATTTCTGAATTATAAACAATGCAAAATAGTGTGCATTTTTGTCTGAATAAAACTAAATAAATTAAAAATTGCTATGACGATTTAATACCGTAAACAAAATGTACTACAGGTTCACTAAAAATAAATAAATACATTTATTTATTTAAAAAAAATAAATAAATATATTTATTAATCTTCCCAAATATTTTGATTGAATAAAAAGTGTCTGACCTGGGGACGTAAAAAAAAAAAAAAAAAAATCAACTGAAACATAATGAGCTTCGTACCAAAAATAGAACTCCAAAGTCGGCTGAAATGCTTGGTTTCCGTGGCATTTGGTGCTGTTTGAAAGCTAATGAAGAGCTCTTTTTAACCATTATAATGTGGTTGTGTAAGTGTATAACGTAAAATGCATCTTGGTCGTTGCAGTCCAGAGCTTTCAGGGTATCGAAATTTCTCTCCATGAAAGAATATGATCACTTGACCAGCGTGCAACAATGCAATTGCATTTCATTTAAGCAATGTCACACAAGCAAGAGTGCTGTGATTTGGGATAGGTACAAGGCATCAAAGCAGGTGCTGTAGGTAATCACAGTCACACTCACTTTATAGCATGTCAGCTAGCTGGCTAGCTAGCTTACATTGTTTTGCAAATTCCTGTTAAAAGTGTGTCCAGTGAAATTGGCGTCCCTTCTTCCTTTTCATCTTCGTCTGATTAACTTTCATATTTTAAGCCAAACGTTACAGTATATTCCTGAAAATGATCGTTTGCCATGTCCGCTGATTATATCACTAACTCTATTGTAGTAATGGTTTTGAACTAGGAAACTTACAACCTTATAATATATGGTTATAACTGTATTACAACATCTGCAACAAAAATAGTTTGAATATGGAATAAGCTAGCATACTTCTTTTCAGATATATTTACAACTAACCCTAGCAGTGTACTTTTCTCAGTATCAGTGCATCTAAATTACATATTACATTTCTTCAGATACACTTAGACATGACAGTATATCAAAAGTAATCTGTACATCTCTCAGAAATATACATCAGTATGCTTGTTGTAATCTTACTAAAATGAACTTCATTACACATAGTTAACTGCATATCTGAGAACAGTATGTATACAGTGTAGTATATGTATGCAGATTTATATGAGATTACTGGAGGAGAGACTCCTCAGATTTAAGCAAACATCTTCCTTATATTTCCATCTGATCTCTTTGCTGTCTAGGAGAAACTAGAGAAAATATCTTTTTAGATTTTCTTTGTCCCATGGGTGAAGTTAGCTACATTTGTTTGCCCGAGCTGATTTTTTGATTCAACTAGAAACAATGCCCAAACGAATAAAGCTGTTCCTCCGCACTCATTTGGAATTCTCTCTGAAACAATGTGCAAACATCTTGGAGCTCCTCCGGTACAGAATATTCATGGAGCTGCATCCTTCTTTGATTTCTAATCTGGCTTTTGTCCCAGACACCCAATAATTACAGCCCTGATGAAATTCCACTTGACACTAATGAAGCCTAAGCCAAAGATTTATTGGAGCATGTCAAGATTACTGCACTTTATTACATACATTTGGATATGGAGCCTTAAAGTATCCCATTATTATAGATATCAATCACTGTTGCCTGGTTACTGCATGTCTGCAGCGTGCAAACTTTATCCTCAAGGAAATGAAGAGCTTATCATGTTTAAGGCATATTATGAAAGTTAAACTTGCCATTGTATTCGCTACAGACTAACTCAATCTGCATCTGTTTATCTTCAATAAAATATGGTTTAGAGTTATGACATTTTTAAAAAAGAAAAAGAGAGAGAGGTAACTGTTTGAGTGTAACTTTTGGCGGTAAAGGATTCATCATTCATATGTTCAAAGTCTTCTATAGCAATCAAGAGAAGAGAGTAGAACATTTTACAGAGATAAAAAAAAAAAATGAGGCTGTGGATGAATGTTTGAGAACAGGCACAGGCAATCGTTGAGGAGACGTGACACAAGAGCCAGAACCCCGACTCACTTTGATCTCCAGCTCAGTCAAAGATGACCTTATTTTAGTAGCTAAGAATTCAAAACCCCTCCATACTGGAGGTGATAGGAATGGTCCAAGATTTATTCCAGGACATCTTTAGTGTGAAGAATCAGGGCCAGGACTGTAGTGTATTACTGTATTTTCAGGTGAACAGTTCATTCTTGTTTCTGTAAATTAAACAAGGTTTATATACATGATATTATGACCAGTGATTAACTATAGCTGAAATAGTTTCATGAAAGCTTATTCTAGCTTCTAAGTGACAAAATAATCCTCCCTGTCACGCTGCCTCATACACACAGCAGAGAGTCAAACACATGCCTCATGATTCATGCTAACAAACAGCCCAGATGTTGAAAAGAGCACTTAGTGGGAACGTTTTAATTAAATTGCACTGCAGGAGCAACAGTATTGCTTAAATCTGTCAAAAAAAAGTCTAATCAGCTCCCAACATTCTCCTAAAAGATCTCATTCAAAGGGTCACCTCATTCGAAAATGACATCACTATAGCTGACTCTTTCAGAAATATTTCCAGTCAATCTAAGAATAGATTATATTAATAATGAGTTTAAATGTAAAATTGAGACAGAAGTGAGGCATCAAAAAAATTTTTTACTCATCATTGGAGTCATTGTATTTCTTTTATTTATCATATTTTGACAAGATAAACAGCAGTAAAAACTTTCTTACACATGTCAATGAAATGCTACTGGTGATTTGAATAATAAAGTGAAAAAAACAAACAGAAATAAGAATTATACATTGTTATAACCAATTGCAATAATCCCCTGAAATGTTTAACTGTTAAAATGCTTGAGTGAGTCAGATCATTTGACTCGGCTCACTAATAGGAGCCGATTCTTTTGGTTCCCACACATGTTCATTGGCATTTTTTGAGTGTGTTTTATTAATGTGTATATGTGTAAATGTGTGTGTGTGTGTGTGTGCATAGATGGTGCTCCCTTATCGTGGTGGCTGGAGCGTGGTGGTGAGAGAAGGACATATTGGGGCGGTTTACTGCCTGGTGTTCAGCATTGTGCCTGCAGCCTGGAGGAGAACTGCATCGACATGAACTTCTTCTGCAATTGCGACGCTGACCGAGACTCATGGTAACCAAGCAAATGATAACATGTTAATTTTATTGTAACAATACATTTGCTTGTGTAGTCATTTAACAAACAACTAGACAAGGGCCTCCAAAAACATAGTTTAACCCAATACTGTCACTGCTCACAGGGAAAACGATACCGGGCTCCTGTCCTATAAAGACGACTTACCAGTGAGGGGAATAGTAATAGGAGACACAAACCGAGCAAGATCTGAGGCAGTCTTCAGTGTTGGACCCCTGCAATGCTCTGGTGACAGTAGGTGATCTTTTTTCCCCTTTTTTCAAACGTAAGCCTTTGGATTAGACGTCGAATTTTCTGCACCTAATTAAATCCAGCTGTGACTCAAAGACACAAATCTTCTGAGAATCTCTATTCTTTCTGTCAGAGTCTCTTTGGAACGCAGCATCTTTTTACGATGAGGCTTCATACCTGCTCTTCCCTGCCTCACAAATGGAGCTCTCCTTCGAAATCTCCTTCTACTTCAAGACCGGCTCGCCCTTGGGAGTCTTTGTTGAAAACGTGGGCACGCAAGACTTCATCAGAGTAGAGCTGAGCTGTGAGTGTCTCATCAGTCTGCCTTTTTAATCCGCCCGTTACATGTTCATCAGCAATGCATAATGCACTTAATCAAGCAGCTTTACAGTATAATACTTCTCAAGATGCATATATATCAGTTTGGATGGGGTTTAGCGCGTGTTTCTGTCTATAAGACACCCGATTCAACTTGATAATCAGCCGAGGAAGTGATTCAGGTTTGATAAAGCAGAGAAAACACTAAATGCACAGTAAACACAGAGTGATACAGAGTGGAATGATATCAAGATAAACAGGAGTGTTATTTTATCAGCACTACAAATCCACTAATGCACTTTGGCGTGTCCCTTAATTTAGAGAGCCGTGTTATCAGTTTCGCCAGCACTTTGGTAGATATCATGGCCAGATCTACAATTTTATTAACATTTTATTCAAGGTTTGGATTTTAGATTGTCAGTCAATATGCAGTGAGACAATGAAAGTGCTGTATTTGTTATAAACTCAAGTTTTGTGCTGGCATTTTCAGCTCCTAGCAGGAAGGACATCTTTCTCTATAAAATCTGTCTACTAGTCTGTTTACAGTGCACGGCAGTTACTACAGTTATCCTGTCCAACATGACCTACTCTTCCGTATGTGTATTTTGGTTTCAATCCTAAAGTAGTCATGTCATTTTTAAAAATTAAATATAAACCCTACGAGTCAGCCCCCAGAAACACTGAGGGGGGAAAAACAAAGGTAGAAATGCCAGCACTGTCAGCATGGTATGTGAATTGTGTTCCTCAACCTCATCTGTTGTGGTTATTATTATTATTATTATTATTATTATTATTATTATTACTGTTTACAGCTACTGTTATCAGATGTGCATGGGAATCATGGAGCTATTATTTTTGTTTGTACCTTCCCGCAATATTTTCTAATGAAAAGAAATTATGGTTTCTTTTGATGGTTTAGTTGGCTGTATTTCCCAAAATATAAACCAAATAGTAGTCTAATTTAAACCACCTCGACCCTGAACAGGCAGATACTAAAGATGAATGAATGAGTGCAGCAACTCACGTTCACATGATGAATGAAGTCTTTGTCCCACGAACTTCTCACTTGAGCGACTTGTTGCATCTCACAGGATCCAAGGCACAAAGCACATCTCTAGTCTTAACCACTTCTGGCAAGCTTTCTTAAAATAAGAAAAGAAAATAATAGTGCACCTCCTATCTGTATTTATATATAGATATAAATATCTGTATTTGTGGTTGTTTAGAATACATTATCAGTTCTATATAATCTAAATAATGTATTCAGTTGCACCCTGATTACTTGTGCTATACTCAGTGTTATTTGGACTTAACAAAGTGATGTCAAGTATTAGTAATTTCTCAGAAATTGATTTTAGTCACATTTCCTAATTACACTACCACCTCATGTTCAGGTTTGCAAGATCTTGCAGGTCTGCAAGATCCCAAGCATGTGATTTTTTTTTCTGTGTGTATATTTCCTTTAACACTGTTTATTTTACTAATAATGAAGATAAAGATGAATCTCCATCTATAGCCCAATGCAATACTTAAATATTAAATATTTACAGTGCGCTCCACTAATATTAGCACCTTTGCTAAATATGAACAAAGAAAGCTGTGAAGATTTGTCTTCATTGTTTAACCTTTTGATCTTTTGTTACAAAAATCACAAAAATACTCTGCTCTCATGGATCAAACAATTGCAAACACAACACAGAACAAAAGATCAAAAGGTTTAACAATAAAGACAATTTTTCAAAGCCTTCTTGGCTGATATTTACCAAGGTTGCCAATATTAGTGGAGGGCACTGTATTGTGTTCTAAACGTGGGACCTTCTGTTTGAATCCACGTTTTCTCCCTCAGCTTCTTCAGTTGCTACCTTCTCGTTTGATGGGGGCTACGGGCCGACTGTGTTAAATGTTAAATCTCCAGTGCCATTGAATGACCGGCAGTGGCACTGGGTCCGAGCTGAGAGGAATGTAAAGGAGGCATCGCTGCAGGTGGACCAGCTGCCTCTGCGCTTCCTGGAGCCTCCAGCACACACACACATACGCCTGCAACTCAACAACCAACTCTTCGTAGGTAAGCCGGCTGGAGACTTAAAAATGGCCCAGAGAGACAGAGAGAGGAGGTGTATTATTCAGGAGCTGGATGCTTTTACAGTGCATCTGGAAAGTATTCACAGCGCTTCACTTTTTCCACATTTTGTTATGTTACAGCCTTATTCCAAATTGGATTAAATTCATTATTGTCCTCAAAATTCTACAAACAATACCCCATAATGACAATGTGAAAGAAGTTTGTTTGAAATCTTTGCAAATGTATTAAAAATAAAAAACAAAAAAAGCACATGTACATAAGTATTCACTGCCTTTGCCATGACACTCAAAATTGAGCTCAGGTGCATCCTGTTTCCACTGATCATCCTTGAGATGTTTCTACAACTTTACTGGAGTCCACCTGTGGTAAATTCAGTTGATTGAACATGATTTGGAAAGGCACACACCTGTCTATATAAGGTCCCACAGTTAACAATGCATGTCAGAGCACAAACCAAGCCATGAAGTCCAAGGAATTGTCTGTAGACCTCCGAGACAGGATTGTATCGAGGCACAGATCTGGGGAAGGGTACAGAAACATTTCTGCAGCATTGAAGGTCCCAATGAGCACAGTGGATCATCCGTAAATGGAAGAAGTTTGGAACTGTTACGAAGCGTAGACGGAGACGAGCGCGGGCGAGCGGAGAGATGACGTGAGGAAGAGTCCAGAACGAGAATCGAGTCGGGACCGAACAGGTAAGCTGTGTATCAGGGACGTAGGCAAAAGCGTAGTGAGAGACAAGCGTGAAGTCGAGCACCAGGGAAAACACTTATAATGAAATCGGCTTGGTAAACAAACAGAGACGAGGCTGCTGAGCGGTTACTTCGCAAGCGGCTAATGCTAGGGAGGCCCTTATATAACCTCAGGTGTTTGCAGGTGTTCGTGATTAGAACTCTGGCGAACTCGAGCGTGGGTATGACTGGGAGGTGTAGTCCTCCTCCGCCACGTCCCTGGGCGGCACTACACTTTGTGAGCTGCCGTGCCGATTTCGCCGTGTTGTAACAGAGCCCCCCCCCAAAGGGCTCACTCCGGGAGCCGAAGTTCCCCAAGGCCTCCCCCCCCTCCGGGGGGCCGGTTTGTCTGGATGAGCCGTGTGGAAGTCCTTACGCAGGCCTGCGTCCAGAATGTCTCGGGCTGGGACCCAGCACTGTTCCTCTGGTCCATACCACTCCCAGTCTACCAGATACTGAAGTCCCCCTCTCCTCCGTCTGGAGTCTAAAATGTCGCGGACGCGGTAGGCTGGGCGGCCTTCTATCTCCAACGGTTCCGGTGGGGAATCCTCCGGCATCGCTGTGGCCAAGGGGCCTGAGATCACAGGTTTGAGAAGTGAGACGTGGAAAGACGGGGCGATGCGACTGTGTCTCAGAAGGTCCAGATGATACGTGACTTCGTTAATTTGCCTCAGAATTCGGAAGGGCCCGATATACTTCGGTTGAAGTTTTGTGCACGTGAGGGGTCTCAAATCTCTTGTGGAGAGTCACACCCTATCCCCGGGTCAATAAATAGGGTGAGCCCTCCGGCGCCGGTCGGCCTTTCGTTTAGTGATGTGGGACGCCTGCACCAGCTGTTGATGGGCACGCTCCCAGACCTGCTCACTTCGGCGGAACCACTCATCCACTACTGGCGAGTCCGTGTGAGACGCGTTCCAGGGGAATAATGGCGGTTGGTAACCCAAGACACACTGGAACGGGGTGAGCTGGGTGGCGGAATGCCGTAGCGAGTTCTGGGCGTATTCCGCCCATGGTAGGTACTGACTCCAGTCCCCTGGGTTGGCAGAGCAGTAAGTCCGAAGGAACCGTATGACTTCCTGGTTGGCCCGTTCTGCCTGTCCGTTAGCCTGGGGGTGGTAACCGGACGTGAGATTAATAGCGACCCCCATCTTCTTCATAAAGCTGGCCCAAACCCGCGATGTGAACTGTCGCCCCCTATCAGTCACAATCTCCTCGGGGATGCCAAAGTAGCGAAAGACATGTTGAAACAGGAGTTCCGCCGTGGTGAAGGCAGATGGGATGGCTGGTAATGGAATTAAGCGCAGGGACTTCGAGAACCGATCTACGACCACCAGTATCGCGGAGTTCCCCTGCGACTTCGGCAAGTCGGTTATGAAATCGAGGGCCAGATGGGACCACGGACGTTCAGGTATGGGTAAGGGCACCAACTTCCCAGCCGGGAGCGCACGTGGGCCCTTGGACTGAGCGCAAGAGGAACACGAGGATACAATGCGCTGAACCTCTCTGGGCATGTTGGGCCACCAGTACTTCTCGGCCAGCAGTTGGTAAGTGCGGCGGGCCCCTGGGTGGCCCATGGCCAAAGTCGTGTGGGCCCAGGTGATGAGTTCGAGACAGTACCGCTTAGGCACGAACTGTTTGTCGGGAGGACAGGCTGCTGGGATTCTTGTGCTGGGAATACGGGCTAAGTTCTGTGCTAGGGGCCACTCCAGGGCGCCCACTATGCAGGAGGGAGGCATAATGTAACTCTCTTTCTCCGTCGGCCGCTCTGGGGCATAAATGCGAGACAGAGCGTCGGCCTTTGTATTCTTTGAACCAGGTCGGTAAGACAGGGTGAACTGGAACCTGGAGAAGAATAAGGACCAGCGGGCTTGGCGAAGAGTGAGCCGTTTGGCGGTTCGTAGATATTCCAGATTCTTATGGTCCGTGAAGATAACAAATGGGTGTACTGCCCCCTCCAACCAGTGTCTCCACTCTTCTAGGGCCAGCTTGATGGCCAGAAGTTCACGGTTCCCCACATCATAGTTGCGCTCTGCTGGCGACAACTTCCGGGAAAAAAAAGCCACGGGGTGTAACTTGGGACTCTCGCCAAACCTTTGCGATAGAATTGCTCCCACTCCCACCTCCGACGCGTCGACCTCCACGACAAACGGCCTGGAGGGATCCGGGTGTCTGAGAATGGGAGCCGTGGTGAAAGCCCGCTTAAGTCTCTCCAGAGCCTCCTGGGCAACTGGGGTCCACAGCAGTCGCCTGGGCTTACCTCTCAGGAGCGACGTCAGGGGTTGCGCTACTTTACTGAAGTCTCTAATGAATCTTCGGTAAAAATTTGCAAAGCCAAGGAAACGCTGCAACTCCCTGACGGTTCGCGGAGTGGGCCACTCCACGACTGCCTGAATCTTACGCTGGTCCATGGCGACTCCCCTTGGGCTAATGATATACCCCAGGAAAGAGATTGTGTGCTGGTGGAATTCGCACTTCTCGGCCTTTACGTACAGCTGGTACTGCAGGAGGCGTTGCAGTACGTGCCAGACATGCTGGACATGTTCCTCCAGGGAGGTTGAATAAATCAGGATGTCGTCAATGTAGGCGATGACGTACCTTCCTAGCATGTCCCTCAGAGCGTCGTTGATCAGGTTCTGGAACACGGAGGGGGCGTTAGCGAGACCATACGGCATGACCAGGTACTCATAATGTCCAGAGGTGGTGCTTAAGGCCGTTTTCCACTCGTCCCCCTCCCTAATACGAATTAAGTTATAAGCGCTGCGGAGGTCCAGCTTAGTGAAGAGGGTGGCGGACCGTAACTGTTCCAAGGCTGAGGGGACGAGAGGCAGCGGATATCGGTACTTAACGGTCACTTGGTTGAGGGCCCGATAATCAATGCATGGTCGGAGGCCCCCTCCTTTCTTCTCCACAAAGAAGAACCCAGCAGACGCAGGGGATATGGACGGTCGGATGTACCCCTGCCGGAGAGCCTCCTGAATGTACTCCTCCATGGCCTGCTGCTCCGCTTGGGAGAGCGGGTAAACACGGCCCCGAGGTAGGCTGGCCCCGGGGAGGAGGTCAATGGCACAGTCATAGGGCCTATGAGGTGGGAGACAACTGGCCCTCTCCTTGCTGAACACCTCATGGAGGTCGTGGTACTCAGGGGGAATTTTAACTGGGGCAGGCGACAGGGGACTCTCCACAGTCGTGGTGGCCAAAGGGACCGTGGGGCCCCTCAAACAATTCTGCAAGCAATACGGGGACCATTGGGTGAGTTGCTTGTCAGTCCAGGAAATTTGGGGGTTGTGCAGTTCCAGCCAGGGGAGTCCGAGTATAACGGGGTGTCTGGTGGAGACCGTGAGGTAAAGGACCAGAGTTTCATGGTGAAGGGCGCTAACTTGAAGGCAGACAGGGTGTGTGCTGTGAGATATTACGCCTCCCCCTATAGGTGACCCATCAATGGATTGGAGCTCACGAGGACGGAGGAGGGGACGTATGGAAAGGCCGAGCTCCTGCGCCGTCTTCTCATCTATGAAGTTCTCCGCTGCTCCGGAGTCGATGAGTGCTGAAAGAACAAAAGAACGGCCTGAATGTTCTATCACGACAGGTACAGAAAATACGTGAGACGTACAAGACTGGTTAGGACTCACCCGGGCATGACAAGGTGGGTTGTCAGTGCGCTCCTGTTCCCTCGGCACCTCCTGTGCGGGCATTGGCGGACGGCATGGGTGTCCTCACCGCAGTAGAAGCACCGGAACTCATTGCGTCTTCTCTCCCTCTCCTCCTCACGGGACCGTGCCCTTCCGAGCTGCATGGGTTCGCTTGCTGCGCCCGGCTCAGCTGGCAGTAAACCATGCGGTATGGGACGGTTGGTACGGCGCAGACGATCCAGCCTTATGGTCAGATCCACGAGGTCATCAAAAGCTAGCTGTTCACCCCGACAGGCCAACTCATGCAGTAACTCCGGGTCGAGGCCACGGCGGAACGCGGTCTTAAGGGCTGGTTCGTTCCAGCCCCTTCGGGCAGCGATAGTGCGAAACTCTAGCGCGTACTCTCTTGCAGTACGAGAACCCTGTTTGAGTTGCATGAGCTCATCACCAGTCTCCCAGCCATCAGGAGAATGGTCAAAGGCGCACTGGAACCGGGCAAGGAAGTCATCTAACGAGGGTCTGACACCACCTCCTCGCTCCCACTCAGCCGTGGCCCATGCCAAGGCTGTTCCGGAGAGTAATTCCATAAAATGGTTCAACTTACGGACCTCAGGCATCTCTGGGTGACTCTCGAAGAACAGCGCACATTGTAACATGAATCCCTTGCATCGCTCTGGCTCCCCAGCGTATCTCTCTGGTGTGGGCAGAGGCGGGTTGTGCGCCGGCGGCGCAGGAGTGTGAACAGCCGGCACTGGAATGTGCGCAGCTGGTGTTGGCTGAACATGTGCTGGGGCGGTCGGCGGTGGTGACGCGAGGGCCGGGGGCGTGGCGTTGGTGGATGCGGACACGCTCAGTCGCGAGACTTCGGCACGCAACGCGGATATCTCATCCCGGTACACCGCTAGCGCGCGGTTTTGTTCCAGGATGACACGTTCCCAATCCGAGGTGCCCGCTGCCTCCATAGTATGGCGAAGTAATCTGTTACGAAGCGTAGACGGAGACAAGCGCGGGCGAGCGGAGAGATGACGTGAGGAAGAGTCCAGAACGAGAATCGAGTTGGGACCGAACAGGTAAGCTGTGTATCAGGGACGTAGGCAAAAGCGTAGTGAGAGACAAGCGTGAAGTCGAGCACCAGGGAAAACACTTATAATGAAATCGGCTTGGTAAACAAACAGAGACGAGGCTGCTGAGCGGTTACTTCGCAAGCGGCTAATGCTAGGGAGGCCCTTATATAACCTCAGGTGTTTGCAGGTGTTCGTGATTAGAACTCTGGCGAACTCGAGCGCGGGTATGACTGGGAGGTGTAGTACTCCTCCGCCACGTCCCTGAGTGGCACTACACTTTGTGAGCTGCCGCGCCGATTTCGCCGTGTTGTAACAGGAACCACCAGGACTCTTCCTAGAGCTGGCCGCCCGGCCAAACTGAGCGATTGGGGGAGAAGGGCCTTAGTCAGGGAGGTGACCAAAAACCCGATGGTCACTCTGACAGAGCTCCAGCGTGTCTCTATGGAGAGAGGAGAACCTTCCAGAAGGACAACCATCTCTGCAGCACTCGACCAATCAGGCCTATATGGTAGAGTGGCCAGACGGAAACCACAGCCCGCCTGGAGTTTGCCAAAAGTCACCTGAAGGACTCTCAGACCATGAGAAACAAAATTCTCTGGTCTGTTGAAACAAAGATTGAACTCTTTGGCCTGAATGGCAAGCGTCATGTCTGGAGGAAACCAGGCACCAGTCATCACCTGGCCAATACCATCCCTACAGTGAAGCATGGTGGTGGCAGCATCATGCTGTGGGGATGTTTTTCAGCGGCAGGAACTGGGTTACCAGTCAGGATCGAGGGAAAGATGAATGCAGCAATTTACAGAGACATCCTTGATGAAAACCTGATCCAGAGTGCTCTGGACCTCAGACTGGGGCAAAGGTTCATCTTCCAACAGGACAACGACCCTAAGCACACAACCAAGATAACAAATGAGTGGCTACAGGACAACTCTGTGAATGTCCTTGAGTGGCCCAGTCAGAGCCCAGACCTGAACATCTCTGGAGAGATCTGAAAATGGCTGTGCACCAACGCTCCCCATCCAACCTGATGGAGCTTGAGGGGTCCTGCAAAGAAGAATGGGAAAAACTGCCCAAAAATAGGTGTGCCAAGCTTGTAGCATCATACTCAAAAAGACTTGAGGCTATAATTGGTGCCAAAGGTGCTTCAACAAAGTATTGAGGAAAGGCTGTGAATACTTATGTCCATGTCCTTTTTTTGTTTTTTATTTTTAATAAATTTGCAAATATTTCAAACAAACTTCTTTCACTTTGTCATTATGGGGTATTGTTTGTAGAATTTTGAGGACAATAATGAATTGAATCCAATTTGGAATAAGGCTGTAACATAACAAAATGTGGAAAAAGTGAAGCGCTGTGAATACTTTCCGGATGCACTGTATTGTTCAACAGGAAGCACTATTATTCATATAACATATTATTTTTTTTGGCTTGGGCTTTATACACTTTTGTAAGACATTCCATTTATAATCAATTTCTAAAGCTATCTGAAGGTTAGCAGCTAGGTATTATTATTTTGGGATATTTTTATATATCTATAAAAACAATTATCAAATATATAAAAAAATGTTTTATATAGTATTAGAATACTACAATAACATTTGATTTAAAGTTGCTTACAGGATAAATTTCAATGAAGTAGATTGGAAAACAGGGCTTAAATCTTTGATCAAATCAAATGAAGGGACACATGTGCTAGCTGTTAAGATTCAAGATGGATTATCCAAATATACATTATGAGGGTTTTTTAATGATTAGATTTGAATCCCTGTGCCTGTTGTTTTTACTTCAGTCTGAAATATTGGTTGTATTTTTAATTGTAGTTAAAAATAACACCCTAATAGCATCCTTCCCATATGGTATGCTTCCTAAATAGATAGATGGAAGGCTGCCATACACAAAGCATAATACACTGTTGATGACCTAACTCTGAACTATTTTTTATAAAGAAAAAGAGAAATGCCTGGTGTGATGCATTTAGTAACGCAATGTGGTTCTTCGTCTTCAGTCTACTGCACATAGTTTTGCATTCTCTCTGCTCTCACAGACCTGGTGGTCATGAAGGTCATGGGGGGGAAAAAAAAAGATAAATGTGCATGTCCACTACAGCACTGGAAATACTTAGATGTTTAAGGCTCTATGTGTCTATGAAGTCAACAATATCACTTAAATGATCACCTACAGATATCTGTATGAGTGAATTCATTGTTGTTCTCTGATTTACCAGGTTGTTTTCTTTGTTGTAGGAGGAACAGCCTCTAGGCAGAGAGGCTTTCTGGGCTGCATGCGAGCGCTTAATGTAAATGGCATGACCTTTGACCTGGACGAGAGGGCCAAGGCGACCCCAGGTGTGAGCTCGGGCTGTGCGGGTCACTGCAGCAGCTCTGTGGGCGTCTGCCACAACCGGGGCAGGTGTGTGGAGAAGAGCACTGGCTATGTGTGTGACTGCACACACTCCGCATATGGAGGGCCCTCCTGCAAGGAAGGTATAGCAACAATATTTATCAAATAGACAAGGAGCTATGCTCTGAGAAAGGAAAAGAAAAAATATTTAGGCACAAAGGCATTTTTCTGGGAGCTTATTAGGCTAAGACACATGCACACTTGCCCAATTATCTACTATTTAGTGTCAGTGAGTGGATTCACAGTTGTAAGAGCTTTCTCCTTAATGAACATTGCAGGAATAATCTGATGAAAAATTCAGAGCTCCACTTTTACAAGATTGTAAACACTAAAATATGGTAATTAACGTATTCCCATTAATGAGCAACACTTGCCTCTACTCTCACCTCTCAGATGTGATGAAATGACGGTGCAACATCACTCCGTCAGGTGTTCAGTGTCATTTACATAAGCAATTTGTGTAATATTTAATGTGTTATGCTAGGATATAAATTCCACCATGAACTGCAGAACTGGCTCTCAAAAGGTTTTCTGATGCCATATCGGATTGCTTTGATGCTCCAAAAATGGTGGGAAAAGCTGAAGTCTGCTGAGTGAGAATTTTCCCCTGTGATGCTTGAAATTCAAAACAAAATCACTTTCTTTTCACATCTTTCAAGTCAATAAAAGCCTGGCCTCCCATCACGACAATGCAATTAGACGATATTGACTTGTCTTAACCTTGTTACACATCTGGAGTTGATAGTTCTTGTTCTTCGCGGCTGGACTTGTGTGGGTGGAACAGTCTTGCGCTGGTTTTTAACAGAGCTTATTTCACTTATTATGAAATGGGCATGGAAAATAAAATATTCATAGATACCAGAAGTTGATGCAGATATGGACAGACTAAATGAAATAGTGATGAAATTCAAGTGGAAAAGGCATGCTTAAAAAAAGCATCCTTTCACCCTGGCCTTGCATGATGCTGCCAAGATCTGTATGCAAATCAAGCACTCCGAGAGCTGATCAAAGCCTGAGACTATAAGACGAGAAAGCAAAGCTCCTATTCTTTGGCTCGTCTTTGTGCAAGTCCATTACTCATCTTGGTTGCTATTATAATCATGCAGACTATTCTGTGCTTTGGAGGAAGAGGGAAGAAAAAAATCAAGCCAGCCAAGATATTCTACATAAATATATGCCACTTCTGGTATATCCAGACTTCTGGTATATAACAGACTATGAATGGCATAATTTCTTGGTTAAATAAAAAGGACAGGGGTTCCATCAGAGAGAATGCAGCTTGAATGCTTTTCATATAAATACTCATCTTGATGTGTGCTGAAGAGCTGTCATGTTTCTGTCACTGCAGCCATAAGTAATCCAATGCTCATCCATTTCTGCCTGAGAATATGCTGTACAGTGTGAAATAGTAGATACAATTTATAACTGACAGTTGTGTAAATAGATCACAGAATGTCAAAAATACCTATTTGAGGAGATCTGTACTGTTACTGAGATTTACAGTACAACGCACTGAGAAACCATTCTTTTTCTCTTCATTTTGTTGCATTATAGCTTCACTTTAAATGTGTCTAAATTCTCATCTTTTCGTCGATACCCCGTCTACCCCCCCCCCCCACCAAAAAAAAAGAAAAAACTCCACTATGTAAAAGCATAAGCAAGTTCACATCTCATTTCCACGAATGCTCAAACCCTTTACTCAGTGTTTTGTTGATAAACAGACTTCTGGCACATCTGGATTTGTGGAGCTTCTCTCATTTCTCTTTGGAGAACCTCTCAAACTTGGATGAGGAGTGTTGCAGGGCTGCTATTTTCAGGTCTCTCTAAAGAAATTCAATCAGGTTGAGATTCATGCCAGCCCTGCCTTGTGTTGTGTTTCAGATCATTGTGATGGTGGAAGGTGAACCTTCACACCAGTCTGAGGTCCTGAGGGCTCTTGAGCAGGTTTTCCTCAAGGATGGCTCTGTACTTTGATCCATCGATCTTTCTTCCCCTTTTTTAAATTCTGACATGCCTTTCAGTCCTGCTACAAAAAAAAAAAAAAATCAGTGGTGCTTGGTTTTCCCCAGTTTTAATGCTTGGTATTCAGTCTACTGTGGCTGTATAATCTTGTTTCTCATGACCTTTAGGTGCTTTTTGGCAAATGCCAAGTGAGATATTAATGTGCCTTTTACTGAGGAGTGGCTTCTATCTGGTAAATCTTGACACAAAAAATTAGTGGAACGATGATGAGATGGTGTCCTTCTTTGGAAGCTTTGGATTTCTGTCATAGAGTTCTTGGTCAATGGTTCTTAGCCCTTTGATTGAGCTCCAGTTCTAAGGGGGCTTTAAATGTCTTTCATTTAAAAAATGAAGGACGCCATGGCGTTCTGTGGGAGCTTACATCCTGCCGGAATGTTTTGCTAGCTTTCCTCAGATATGTATCTTAACACAATCCTGTCTGTAAGGTCTATGGTCAGTGGCTATTTTTTTCCAATCCAAGTTTTGACGATGATAAATGAAAACAGGATGCACCTGAGTGCACCTAAATTTTAAGTGTGTCTTAAAACAATCCTGTGTTAAGACACACTTAACTTTACTCAAATTTCACAGAATAAAGGTTTTAAATACTTGTGTAAATGTGATATTTCTGTTTTATCTCTCCCATAACTCACACACTTATTTGCACACTGTCTGTGCTTCTCCAGCTAGTCTTTGCTTTAGGAGCTGTTTCTTGACAGTAAATGCAACTAAATGCCCAGGTTTTACAGCAAAAAAAAAAAAGGCCCACAAAGTGGACAAATTACACAGAAGCAAATTCCGATGTGGTTTTCTATTTTAATACAAACGTATCTGCTAACAAATCTGCTTTTTCTCTCCCCCAGAGGTATCTGTGTCCTTTGATAGGGGTTCCTCAGTGACATACACATTCCAAGAGCCTTTCTCCGTCATGCAAAACAGGACGGCCCAGGTTTCCTCCTCATCCATATCTGCATATAGCAAGTCCAGAGACAACATGGCGCTTAGCTTTCTCACCACACAGAGCCCTGCTATGCTGCTCACCGTCAACACCTTCACCCAGCAGTATGTAGCTGTTATCCTCGCTCGCAATGGTAAGTGGGGAAAAAGTGTAGGCTCTACAATAGTAGCTGAGAATGAAATTATACAATTTTAATAAGCTCAACAATTTAGCACTGGCTTTGTCACAAAATAATTGTGTTATGTTGTGAGACCGGGGCAGTGAGAGATAACATGTCATCATCTGTAGTACGTCCACCTCAGAGTTGAAAACAATTAGCCCGTGAAAGATTTATAACTCTCATATTGATATTGTCTTTCGCTAATTAGACGGGTGCTATGAGGCCATCGACTTGTAGAGTCGGCTCTATAATCATGAGCTATTCAAAATGTCAGCTCAAGCAGCCTTGCGGTTAAAACAGTCTCTTTGTAAACGAGCACAGCCTCACAGCTGAACCCATTAAATGCGATTTATGTTGCGTTCAAGTGCCCCGCTGAAGCTCAAATTTCCCATTTGCCTAAACGCCATGACAAGGTGACTGTTGATTTGTTTTGCTGGGGGAGAGCATTTCCATGCTTTTTCCTGGCATCAACTCTCCCTGCTGTTGCTGACATTCACGGCACATGGCTGTGATGTGTCTTGAAACATTGGTAATTTATGAAGACAAGGGCACATGTTTTTAAGCTATATTTGCAGTGCTTCCCACAGGTCTGAAATATACTTGCAGTGGTAGCCGGTGGAAAAGGCTGCCATTACTCGCCAATGGACTACTACTTGTGACAAACAACAAATAATGTATGACTTAACACAATATTTTGTTTAATTGAATATTTATATTGATTTCACATAATATATTTCACAGATCCATTCACTCCCAACTCTTCTATCCTTCTATCCACATGGGAAGAGTAAGACAAAGTAAAAAAACAAACTCTTTAGCATGTACAAAGCTGGCACTGTTTTTCAGAGCACTTAATCTTTCGGGGTTTTTCAAAGAAGAGTCTCAATGCCTCTGCATATGGAAACACCTCTGGTGTTGGTCCAGTTATTGATATTCGAAGACTTGCAGCCAGGTGCTCCCCTTTCAGACTGTTTCTCAGGTCAAATTTGACCTGAAAATCAGATGAAAAAGAGGCACTTGGTTTTAAATTAACTAATGCAAAATACATTTAGTGCTAAAAGAAAGATAAAATTCCCTGTTCATGGTTGAAAAATCTATATCACAGTTAACACTGGAGATGGGTATGACCAGCCCTGCTGATGGAAAAAGGCAGAGGTTTGGATATATTTCTGCACATTCACTGCTTTCACTGGCTAGCAGCTGTATCATCTGAGCTTGCGTCTTGTCCTTCAGTGATTAGCCAAGGCAGGGCAAAAGAGCGTAACGTGTAATTGACACATTTACAGATTTCAAAACAAACAAGTCTAAATGTCAAGACAGACGAGACAAAATAATTCAGTTCATATTAATTCAGATAATTTACCAACCCTAAATGATCCCGATAGTACATGCTGCTTGTAAGAGGGCCACTCCTGCAGAACTCTGGCTTCCTGTCCTGGGATGAATTTCTTTGTTAGGGTTCAAAAGTGAAAGGCTTGTCAGTTCATCTGAAGTAAATGCCTTTGGACCAAGGACTCTGAGCACCCCTAACATTTCAATGTCCTGGAACCTGCACTCAAGATTGCTCATTGTTGACTGCAATTGTAATTTCATTTCAAATTAACTATAATTATTCAGGCCTATGCATTTATTGCCATTTCCCACTAAATGCTAACATTTGCTAAGTTACCTGTGGTGCTGTGCATCTCTCTTCCTCATCCTCACACTGTATTTTCTTAAAATATTTTTGAATGCTCATATATGCTGAGTAAATGCATGAAGAAATTTGTAGCTTAACCATAGTTAAATTTAATAGTCTGTCTTTCTAACTGCCATAGCCCCAAAACAGCATAGTTGCTGCTTTCTTTCATAGAATTCAATGCTACCTAGCCCCGCACATGACTTGCAGAGAAACATACTGTGTATATCGTGGCCACAAATTAAGAATTCGTTCCCTCGTTTTATTACTTTGTTTCCTCGTTTTTGTAAATCGTGGCCACATTGTACTAATTCCTTCCCTCGTTTGACTTAAAACGTGGCCACGAATTACGAATTTGTAACGAATTAGTACAACATAGCCACAATTTACTAAAATGCGTGAACGAGTTATTAGTTCATTGCCATGATATTTATGTTATTTCCTGCATGTCATGTGCGGGTCTCCGTACTACCAACAATTACATAACAAGGAGAAAATAAGGAGTTGCTTTACTTGGTCTGTGGTTCTGACATAAAACAGAAGAACATCTCTCTGTGGTTTTCTGCGGTGCATGTGCGATTGTCAGGAGAGGAGACCATTCTCATGATAGCAGAGGCACGGAACAGGCATGGAAGGGGTAGATCGATGGGAGATTATCCACTAATTAGTCGATCGCATATGGTGTTGTTACCTCGGACGGATAAAAAAAATAAAAATAAAAAAATGCTAAAATGGGTCGCCAAATATAGTTGGACGGTCATTAATATACCTGGACGGGCCACCCAAGTAAAGTCTGTGTGTGGGAAGCACTGATTTGGAGGGTTCACATAGCTAAGAGCCAGTTTATTCTCCTTGGATTTTTTTTCCAGTGTTATATTCCCTGTGTTGCACAACAAATGCATCATTAGTCTTCACGATATGAAAAAGAGATAAGAGAGTGAGATATAAAATCAATAGGCCTACTGCAGCTAATAGCCTGAATCGTTGTATGCAGTTTGATGGATCTGCATATATATTTTCCTGAGAGAATCAAGAATCTGAGAAAATGACTGTAGTCAAAAGGAGAAAGATGGAAAAAGGAAGGATGGGCTCCAAACATGTCTCCAAGTCAGCAGAGCCTTCGATTTTTGAATTATAGTCATATTAGATTCAAAATTTTAAGCAAAATTCAAAGGCAATCATATATTAGTGTACAAAAGCAAGGAATGGGAGAGGTACAGAAAGTAAAAACTGGCAAAACCAGTCACTGCTTTATTTAGACTGACATTGAAGCCATAACATCCATCCATCCATCAATTTTCTGTACCGCTTATCCTACACAGGGTCACGTTGGAGCCTGGAACCTACCCCAGGGATCTCAGGGCACAAGGAGGGGGACACCCTGGACAGGGTGTCAGCCCATCGCAGGGCACATTCACACACATTCATACACTATGGACAATTTAGAGTTGCCAGTCAGCCTACAATGCATGTCTTTAGACTGTGGGAGGAAACCAAAGTACCCGGAGGAAACCTCAGGTACATGCAAACTCTGCGCATACAGGACAGAGGCAGGAATTGAATCCCCAACCCCGGAGGTGCAAGAACAAACGTCCTAGCTACTAATTGACCATGCCCCCCAGTCCATATCATACCATAATAAAAGTACAAAAAGCTCTACTGTTCATTTTTAAAAGCACCCACTTGCTTTGTAGAATTTCCCCCACATTCAATCTTAGGCTTATTCAGTTCATCAGAATTTTCCACACCGCCCATATATGCAGTTTGAGCAGCAGGGGTGCCAGACTGAAACAGCAAAGCAAAGACAAGTTCACTCTCACAAACTTCCAGGAAGTTCATTTGAAGCTAGAAGCCTAAAGATGAATATTAAATTCTGTGACTGTAGTGTATTGGTAATTGTTTCAGCAAATTCCGAGTCTCAACAACAATAGCTTGAAGCTCTAGGGGTAAGTAAGAAGTTGGTTTTATCAGCATTATTGAGGCCGTATTACTGATTACAGAACTATCATCCCTTCCCTCAGATTTTGCTCAATTTTATCTCAAGACCTGTATTTGCCACCTACATATCACTTCTGTTACCAAGAATGCTGCTGCCGTTAAAAAGTAAATAAAAAAAGTAAAAAAGTAAATAAAACTTGTATAAAAAGTGCTGAGTCACAGAATATGAATTTCTTTTTCATCTAATGACCAATCAGGTCACAGCTCATGGAGCAAGCGAGAAAAGCAGGGTATGACACAGAGGACTAAGTGCAGGTGAAAAATTAGTTGTATTAGTGAGCAAATATAAGGAGATTATATGGTTTTACATTATATGGTGAATTGAATATATTTTGTTGCAATATAACTAAAAATAACAACTTGGCTATTTTTTGGGATATTCACCTATACACGATGTGACGGTTCTGCTTTAACTGTGGCTGCTTACAGGGAAGTTGCACAAGCAGCACCTCATTTTTTCATATCTGCACAAAAGGCACTCTGGCTAGCACTATTTCTGGAAAAATAAAATAGGTACCAAAATCCAAAGTGGCCTTCTAGACATACATATTTTTAAAAATTTATATCTTAATTTATGCTGTATCATCTAACGGTAGAATTTCCTAGCTGTAAGCTGTATTTCATGCATTACATAAAAAAACAACAAAAAAAATAGCAAAATGCTCACAGTACACTAGACTTTTAATTTTATTGTTATTTTGTTCCCAACAAAGCATATGAAACAGTTTGTTTGCACACACGTACAGGGTTGATGAATGCCCTGTAGTTCCTCTCCAGTCAAACCATTATTGTGCTAAACCCAATCGCTTGCTCAATTCACGCCTTTGTAAATAGTGAAGGATAACGCAGAACATTATCATCCGTAATTCGCCATGTACCAGCGCAGTCCGTCAGCCTCTCAAACACATTGTAATGCACCATTTTTAAGGCTAAAAGCAAAACTCTAAATTGACCCTGATCCACTTGATCAGACAAAACCCTTTTTGTCTCTCACGTCATGCATGTGGGTGAGGTACTAATGTGCGTATTGACACATTCAGTATTGAGCAAAGAGCTAGAGGCAGAGATGAAATTAATATTTATAAATCTTTTAGAGTGACCACTAGGGCCAATCGACCCACATTTTTATATATATATATATATATATATATATATATATATATATATATATATATATATATATGTACACACACACACGCATACGTGTATATATATGTATATGTACACACGCACACAAACGTTCAAGCACCACTCTGTGTGTGTGTGTGTGTGTGTCTGTGTGTATACATATATATATATACATATATATATATACATATATATATATATACATATATATATATATATATATATATATATATATATATATATATATATATATACACACACACACACACACACACACACACACAGAGTGGTGCTTGAACGTTTGTGAACCCTTTAGAATTTTCTATGTTTCAGCCTAAATATGACCTAAAACCTTCAGATTTTCACATAAGTCCTACGAATAGACAAAGAGAGAAATGAGACAAAAATATTATACGTGCACATTAATTTATTGAGGAAAATAATCCAATATTACATATCTGTGAGTGGCAAAAGTATGTAAACCTCTAGGATTAGCAATTAATTCGAAGGTGAAATTGGAGTCAAGTGTTTTCAATCAATGGGATGACAATCAGATGTGAGTGAGCGCCCTGTTTTATTTAAAGAACAGGGCTCTGTCAGAGTCTGATCTTCACAACACATGTTTTTGGAAGTGTATCATGGCAAGAACAAAGAATATTTCTGAGGACCTCAGATAAAGAGTTCTTGATGTTCACCAGGCTGGAAAATGTTATAAAAACCATCACTAAAGAGTTTGGACTCCACCAATCCACAGTCAGACAGATTGTGTGCAAATGGGGGAAATTCAAAACCATTGTTACCCTCCCCAGGAGTGGTCGACCAACAAAGATCACTCTAAGAGCAAGACGTGTAATAGTCTGTGAGGTCACAAAGGAACCCAGGGTAACTTCTAAACAACTAAAGGCCTTTCTCACATTTGCTAATGTTAATGTTCATGAGTCCACCATCAGAACACTGAACAACAATGGTGTGCATGTCAGGGTTGCAAGCAGAAAGTCACTGCTCTCCAAAAACAACATTCCTACCGTTCTGCAGTTTTCTGAAGATCACATTGACAAGCCAGAATGTTATTGGAAAAATGTTTGTGGACGGATGAGACCAAAATAGAACTTTTAAATGAAAAGCATTATGTTTGGAGAAAGGAAAACACTGCACTCCAGCATAAGAATCATATCCCATCTGTGAAACATGATGGTGGTAGTATCATGGTTTGGGCCCGTTTTGCTGCATTTAGATGGCTTGTCATCATTGATGGAACAATTAATTCTGCATTATACCAGTGAATTCTAAAAGTAAATGTGAGGACATCTGTTCATGAACTGAATCTCAAGAGAAAGTGGGTCATGCAGCAAGACAATTACCATAAGCACACAAGTTGTTCTACCAAATAATGGTTAAAAAACAATAAAGTTAATGTTTTGGAATGGCCAAGTCAAAGTCCTGACCTTAATCCAATAGAAATGTTGTGGAAGGATCTCAAGCAAGCAGTTCATGTGAGGAAACCCACCAACATCCCCGAGTTGAAGCTGTTCTGTACTAAGGAATGTGCAAGACTGATCAACAGTTACTGCAAACGTTTAGTTGCAGTTATTGATGTCACACCAGATACTGAATGCAAAGGTTCACATATTTTGCCACTCACAGATATGTAATATTGGATCATTTTCCTCAATAAGTAAATGACCAAGTGTAATATTTTTGTATCATTTGTTTAATTGGGTTCTCTTTATTTGTTTTTAGGACTTGTGTGAAAATCTGCTGAAGTTTTAGGTGATATTTATGCAAATATATGCAGGGTTCACAAACTGTTAAGCACCAGTGTAATTTATAATATAGACAGATAGATAGATCATCACCTCACACTAAGCTGAGGTACAGAACTCCTTTGGATGTGTTATGATAATGACAAAAAACCCAAGTGACGTTAAAGTTTGTATTCTGTGAATTCAGCTTTAAGGTTTAGCTCTCAAAAAACATGCAATGGTTAATGGTGAATAATGGTTATAATGGTGTAACAAAAAAGTACATAATTTATCATTATTAAAGATGTATTATAACAGTTGCTATAGGTATAGTTCAGCAAAAATAAACAAACAAATAAATAAAAAAGAATAAAATATGCGGTCCTTGTGAACATGGCTAACACGTTATGAAAACAATAGGACTTGAAGCCCAGCATTGTGATCATAACTGTTAATATCCATTTGTAGGTTTCCAGTCGTTGTTATTTATGTGGCATTAGTTCCTTGGGGAACAAACTATAATTTTTAAGTGAATTCCAGCTGCATGAAGTGTCTCATTTATTTCATGCTTTAGGGAGTCTGCAGATTTGGTATCAGCTTCATAAGGAGCGAAGGCCCAGTGTGTTCAGCCCTGTGCTCACTAGTCTGGCAGATGGGAAGCTTCATCGACTCCGACTTCACAGAGAAGGAAAAGATGTCTATGTGCAGGTTAGTAAACACTACAGCTTCATTGACCTGCACACATAATCTAGATCAAACTGAACACTGTAACAGTGTACAGTGGAGTTGACTCAGGTCAAGACTTACATGTAAGTAAGTTGTAAGTTGTTTTGGACCATTTTTGGTCTGCGCATTATGATCATTTGTATTTTGTACAATACACTTATACAGCATAACATTGAGACAATCAAGAAAGCAATTCTACACTTGACTCAGTTTCTGCTACATGAATAGCCCCACATGGATACACTAAAGCATGGTTGTTCAATTAAAATTAGTAAGGGTGCCATTACATAAAATCCCTTGCTTGCAAAAGGTCTGGATAAGTAACTAACATAACTGAATAGTAACAATGGTTAACTTTTAATGCTTAACCATTAATAATTAGATTTTGGCTATAAATAGGACAATTTAAACTGATTGTTTTGTTCATAGTGGTGCTTCATGTTATACTGTATATTTGTAGGTATGTATGTATTTGCGTGCGTGCGTGTGCCAGTTTGCTAATCAGACTATAGAGAGTAAATAAAAATGAACAATGTAATAAAGTCTGTGAAACCTCTCTCCTTTCAAGCCCTGTAGCTAGCCTCTGGTCTAATGAGCTGCCTTCAGCTAAATCATTTACATGCTTGTGTTTGAATAAACCACAACAGAGGATCTGCTACAGAAACTGTACTGGTTCATGTTTTGAGAACTCGAGTCACTGAATTTTGGCCATTGTTTATCAGCTCTGCGACACTCCTTTTAAAGACTTCATGTCTGCCAGTTGACGACCCCTGCCCTAAGGATTTGGACTTCTCAAAAGCAGTTTAATTTTCACCCTTGCTTCAGTGAATAATCTCACCTGGATCACTGTAGATTTCTACCTTTGAACCACTGTTTGTAATCATAAAGACTGTCTTGTGCTCATCCTAGCACTCTTATTCACAATCTGTTTATTGTATTCTTTTCAACACACTTGGCTCCATTTGTCTTTACTCTTCTATACCTGTATACTGTAATGAAATATACTGTATTATAATCCCACTAACCAAGTGTCAGCCAGTAGAGGATAGGTTCCATTTTGAATCCTCAAACTATGCATAAAAATTTATTTGAATTGAGTTCCTCAGAAATCCTGACTCACTGGTTTTTGTCTGCTTTTTTGGTAGGTTGATCAAGACAATAAAAAATATACCCTCTCACAGGACACTGACTTTAACTCGATGAGATCACTAACCCTAGGAAAAATTACAGGTAAGAGAGTGATGTACGGAAGGTATTCTAAATGATTCAGTAAAAGTTACTGGGTGCTTTACTATATATGTTTGATTCAGTGTATCTTTTCCTTTCTTATATTAAACATGACACAATAACTCAATGAATGCATCTTTTATTATTAAAAAAATAGAATTCTAAAATTTGTCCCACTGCTTATAACGTGTCTCCGCAAGCAGTTTTATATGCATGGAAATTTGCACTTTTGTCATTAAGCAAAGGCCAAATGGATTTTTAAGTACACCCTGCAATTTTTTTTACCCACATTAATCTTTTATTCAGAAACTCAAGACTTGTAATCGGGAGATTAAATATTAATTTATATGACAAAACAAGGTTACATTCCCAAGAGACTGCACTGGCTTTGAAAACAGTGCTTTTGACTAAAAACAGGCATTAAATCATCAAAAGTCTTTGAAAATACAACTTTAACATTGCCATCTTTCTATATTCTTAGCCGTGCCGTGAGTGTTTCTTTAGTAGTCTTCAATAACCATTTGAAGTATAAGTGCTAGTAATAATTACCAGTTCCACTTTAATGATACCATTTTTCTTAGCAGGAACTGATGCACTAGACGAGGAAGTAGCGCAAGCAGGATCCAAAGGTTTCATCGGCTGCTTTTCATCTGTTCAGTACAATCACGTAGCTCCACTAAAGGCAGCACTGCTGAACCGTGGGAGCTCTTTGGTCAGCATACGAGGCCATTTGCTTGAGTCTAATTGTGGGGCGCTGGCAGATTTATCAACCTCTAAATCCCGTCTAGGTATTTTCTTTTTCTTTTTCTTTCAAGGAGCTACTGTTTTTAGGTGCCATTAAAACACAAAACTCCTTGATTAATACTATATATATGGTTTAGAAAAAGCAAGTTTGTAGATTATCTCTGATATAGGAATTTTTTGTCCTTATTCTGCAGACCATGGGGACGAGGTGGGTACAGATAACAAGCATAGTGAAGAAGACACCCAAAGAGATTCAGCGGTAATTGGAGGTGCGGTATATTGCCACAATCTGCTTTATTGCGCCATTTGTAAGAGTCACTGGAGTGTGTAATTAGCACAAGTGTTCCTACAGGTTCTTTGTGTTCATCTTTTCTTTTAGTGCATTCTATTTCTGAAATGTGTAATGACTATATTGATTACATTTTGTGTGTTGTGTGTACCGATAAAGGAATGTGGTAATATAATACCCCCCAGAAAGCATCATGAGAGAGTCTCAGGTGCTTTATTGTTGGTTTTTCACATAATATAGAGCTCAGTGTAGCAAAAGCTGGCAAATTAAAATGGACACAAAGACCTCATTTTTAATTTTTTCAGCATCATTTGTCAAATTATTGCTAATTGCTTTTTAGTCACTAACAGGATGGATTCAAAAAAAAAAAAAAACCTATTCTTTGGGACCTTAAGACCCAATTGGGACACAGTATAATATTCCTCTAGTGTCAAACCATATATAGGGCTTGAATTATGAACACACAATGATCACCTAATAAGCTTAACCTCTTCTCTGGCTGCAGGTGTGGTCACAGCTGTGGTGTTTGTAACGCTGTGTTTGCTGGCTGTGATGGCACGCTTTCTATACCAACACCGGCAGATCCAGAGGACCACCAGCATCCAAGAAAAGGAGCACAGGCGCAGCCTTGAAGCTGCCTACAGGGCAGAACTTCACCTGAACCAGTCTATAAGGGACAGTATGAAGGAGTACTACATCTGATGGACATTAAAAACCTTGTAGCCACCGATTGTCCTTTCTCGAGTTTAGTCCTTCTGCACGCTTGTGGTGCGGACTTTACCTAGCACGAGTTGTGTGGACAAGATCCTTCACTAATGGAGCTTTGGAGAATGTAGGGATCTTTGGATCTAGGTAGGTAGTAGCTAGTAGATGCCCAACCTTTTGGTCCGGAATAGCGGGTCTGGGTTGTGCTGTCTGGTGATGGTGTTATCAGGAAAGTCCCTGCATTTCTTGGACAATATTTCTCTGAGAAAACCCTAAAAAGAAGCAGTATCTGGTTATTTTTGAGACTTTTGGACTTAAAGTGTAATGCTATTATCCACAACCTCAACACCCCCCTCCCCTTCCCCCACACGGCTGGAGATAAAGTTATAAAAGGCCTACTGCAACAGTATGGTCAGAAATCTTATTTATTCATTCTTCATTGCACTTCTTAATTTTTTTTCCTGAAAATTATTATTTGAATGTGTCCATAAAGACTGTAGTGTAGAGAAGGCTAAATATTATCCATGAATGTAGGCAGAAATCAAGAGTGTTTACAGATTTTCAGATTTGTGTAGAACAGTGTGTCAAACTCGGGTCCTGGAGGGACATCTAGAACCGGAGTCTGACAGTCTTGGTGTTGAAGTTTAAATGGAAAATAGGTCCAAAAAATTTTATCCATTATGTTGGTAAAATGTAAATTTTAATACAAGGTAATGTGAATCATGATGTCTCCATAAAACTATTATATTAAAAAAAAATGTTGTCAATGTTATGGTGTGAAATGTCATGCCATCTTTCCAATGACTGAAACTCGACATGGCATTTTCTCTATATAGTCAAAGTCTAGTCATTTGGAAACCTTCTCGCACGTTATATTTAAGGTTGGTGTTCTTGCAGTAATTGAACGTATTGACAGCTAACAGTTGAACAATGCACTTTGACAACTTAATTCATTAAAACAAATTCAACAACTCAACAACTGAATCCAACAATACCAGCCTTTAAATAATTCCTCATCATCCTTTGTTTTAAATTGTATTACCATTATTATGTCTTCTTAAAACAGTGTTTCAGTCAGTTCACACCTTTATCTAAATTTTTAGCTTTTATTTCAAACTGAATGCTTAAAGTGAAAATCAGAACACCTCTCAAAGTTAGTAGTTGAAACAATAGTACTTAAGTCAGATATTCAAACTTTTGATGCACAGAAGTAGGGTGCTGCCAAGCAGTGCTTTTACTGGTATGTTCTTCTG
This sequence comes from Ictalurus furcatus, assembly GCF_023375685.1. Taxonomy (NCBI): domain Eukaryota; kingdom Metazoa; phylum Chordata; class Actinopteri; order Siluriformes; family Ictaluridae; genus Ictalurus; species Ictalurus furcatus. The sequence goes on along the minus strand of NC_071260.1, from coordinate 9,202,541 downwards.
GCAGGTGAATGACGCTTACATTTATTCACTCTTCACAAATGATTCATCTATCACTTCATCGCTTTTATAGCTTTTATTATCATTTTATGGTTTTCCTTTCCTTTTTTTCTTTTAAATGAAAGTGTCCTTTAATATGTTGCTCCCTCTATTTTCTATCTACCCAATATGGATTATTTTAGATGGCCTGTTTTGTATAATTGTACAGCTATGCTGTAAATAAATATATGTTTAATAAAAAAACAGATTTTTTTCCCAGCATTTTGCCAATTATGTTTATTGATGTCAGCAGTTCAGTAATTTATCTACAAAGAAGGAAGATTAACACGGTTATAACTATTCTTATGCCTTCAGTTGAATGAAGTCCAATGAAAACAATTTATCACCATCATGACAGCATCCCGATAAATAAATAAAATAAAATAAAATAAAATAAAATAAAATATGCAAGAAGGAACTAAACTAATGTGGCCACCTTGGATGGATCATACAAGAAATATGATCCCCTGATTGAAACAAAACGCTATGGAAAGGTATACACCACCCATTATGAAACACATTGGACAGTCACACCAGTAAACAGCATCAAAATCTTCCATTTACCTAAGCATGCAAATTTACCCTGATAATGCTTTACATAGATGCGTAGGAATTGTTACAGTCCATTACGAATATTTGACAAAAGTATACATCAACCGAGGAACATTACACATGCAAATATGATATAATGAGTATCTGATCACAACCATTACTACAGAGATGGTCAGTTTGTGTTGTTTTTTTTTTTGTTTTCCCTAGTTCATTTTATCCTTCAATTGGTAGATATGTGGAGTTAGATGTTCGTGCTGCCCATCAAATGAACATTTCCAAAAATAATAGTGTTTACTATCCCGAGTGGGAGGGAAAGAGTGAATGGCATTCTTCAAACAAAAAAGTAAATCTTTTTCATTAAGCCGTTTATTTAGAGCCTGTAAAGTCTCAGAGAAGTTCAATCCCCACACATTATTATACAGTTCACTGGGGCATTGAAAACCAAGAAGCCATGGTTTTTAATATAAGCTGTTTATTCTCATTATGTGCATGTTACACCAAATTGTACCAACATAACAGCAAATACCAAGTCTCCCTGGCCAAACAATATCAATAATATCACTCTTAAGTACATGATATTAATTGGCATTTCATCACACAGTGGCTCGATCTACAAATTCCTCATGGAGGCAAAAAATAATAATCACAGATAATGCATGTTGCAAATGAGTCCCATGATCCTGAATTCTCACTGCACTGCCCTTTTTTTTTTCTTTTTTTTTTTTGTAGCATTTCACTGTTCCAAAACCCAAATTCTGGTGATTAGCTGATGAGCTGAGTCAGGTGTGTTGGGTGGCTTGAACAGATGGCTTTCAGTCATGATTAGAGCAGTTTGTGCAAAATCATACACATGCACTGTTACTGGCAGTAGGTAGAGAAAGCACCAGATTATGAGAATTAGTGTAAGATTGTGATCCAGATAAAAAATAAATATGGTCAACTCTTCCTCTTGTCCTTCTCCATCCAACCCACTTAAATGATTATACGTTTTTTTAATAATTACGTCGAAATATAACTCAATTCAATTCTTTAAAAAAGATTATGCTCTTATTACCCAGCAAAATTAGCTTCTTTTACTTGGACCACAATGCATAAATAGTGCTGTAAAAAATCTTAAGCGTTCTCCACTTTGGCCATCTAAAAGAAATCTTAAAGTTTATATGTGGATCCCGACAATAACATTGTACAGAGATGAAAAAAAATTCCAGGTTTTTGCATACACAGGCCATTCAAGGCCCATTAAAACATATTAACATATCCCATCTTTCAAAACACATGTGGGCTGAATTGCACTGCTAAAAGTCTGGTATAAAAAAGTGAGCAACAAGTGATGACCATGTCACTGGAGTCAAGATGGAGCAAGTCATTGAAATGGATAATCTGCCGTTTGCCATGATTTGCACCCCGTTCTGCTTCTGCGCTACTGTACTGAACATCTTCTTCATTTTCTGCCTCTGTAAGCCAGCTGTAGGAGTACGTGTTCATCAACCTATGCACTTGTTACTAAGTGCAGTGTTAGGCAATTCAACAGTTCAGCAACTGATTTCCATGATCTCAGTTGTCCTGTCCTTTCTTTCACCACCTGACTGGCTTCTCGTAGTAAACATAGCAATAATCCTCCAAAGCTACTGCTCCAGTTTCTCAATCAATGCTTGGATCAGCATTTTTTACTACATGAAGATCGTTCCACAACACTGGAAAGTCTTGATCTGGGTTCAGAAAAACATTAAAGCCATAGTTTTTGCTGGATTTCTCTTTGACCAGACCTTGCTTATGTCTGCGTTATCGATGGGTACGGCATCATACCTGACACCAACACCAAAAGACGATTTGAATAAGACAATGCTTACAGGAGGAACAGTTGTAAATGGCCATCTGTACTTACTGTCTACTAGAATGTTTTTGGTTTATTTAATTTGCCCATTCATCACATTGTTGATCTCTTGGGGCAGAACATATTGCTACCTGTGGAGACACATCAGGAGGATGGAACAGACTACTGGTTCTTCCTCTTATCCTCAACAGAAGAATCATATGCGGGTGACTGTCACGGGCATAGTGCAGACTGCCCTGTTCATCCCCTCTAGCCTGTATGCCATGATCATGGCGGTGCTCTTGTCAAGTCTTTATGAAACACTGGATAACAACAAACATATCACAATGACAATTATATGCATATCTAACTTTGCAAATGTTTCATGTTTGGGCTTTTCTCAGTCTGTTTTTCGGCTCAGGGTGATTGCTTTATTGAGGAGAATGAAAAAGGCTTTTGGATTGGTGGACCAACGTTAAATATTATTGTGCATATATTTGTGTACAACAAAGTGTAAATGATCTACATAACTGTATCATTAGAATGAACTAGAAAACGTATTGGGTAATAATGACATTTAATCATAACATTTATTTTTCTTTTAATTCACTTTACTTTTTCCACGAAACTTCTGAACCATTTGAACTGTAGGACTGTATACAATGCAGTGGTAGTTTTAAATACAGAACAATGTAGCACTTGTATTTGATTTGTTGGTGTATGAATTTGTGAGCAGAACCCTCTTCATAATCACCATGGTTTTGAAGAAAAATCCCCAAACAGCTATAACAGTCAATCTAGGGTTTGCTTCAAGTTGCTTCTCTTGTAAAGCTTTAGCAATGGCATGATGCAATCCTCAGAAACATAATAAAAGACAGGAAAAGGATAGCATGATACTAAAATATATATCTTCATAAAACTGGCATGCTTATAAAATGCACTAGCTATAGTTTTGGCTGAAATAGAATGAGACTGAAAAAGTTTTGTTATAGTTTTTCGGCATGAACTTACTTCAAAAATGCATATTGAATAAGTGCATTGTACCTTATCTACCTAGAACACACTTGGCTGGACACATGGAGAACTTTGGGACCATTTTTCTCTTTTTCACTTAGGCTGTGTTTTTACAGTTTTTTTTTCTGCCAGTCAGCACAAAGATGGCAATGAAATACACTGCATTGGTAGGTTTAAGCGGGTAGAGACAAATAGAAATTCTGCAAATCTATGAACAGCACTGCAACTCTAGGGTAGTCATGTCACAGTGTTATTTTAATCATTATGGACAAGGTAGCAAAATAAATTAAGGAATGTATTTTATCTAAGAAGTAAAGCCCATAGTAGTTTACAAGGTGACCTGACATGAACACAAGTGAAGATCTGAACATGAATGCAATAAAGTGGTCAACAAATTAGCATCTTCAGCAAACACAGCTTGAAATGAATATGGAAGCTACATATTTGGATATTGAAAAGAAATTGCTTCCACAGATGTCATCTTGACCAGTCAGGCTTTTTTTGTTGACCCAGATGCCATGAATCTGCACTACAAGGACACATGCTCCATAGCGCACTATACAGACTTGAAATGCTGCATCACCGACCTGAAGGTCATGTACTGTATCACCTATTTTGAAGAAAGTGCATCATGTTACAAATACAAGTCAGTCGTTTATGCTAACCAAATCAGGCTGGATGTACTACTATGCATGTCTTCTAGAGTGCATTTGTTTCTGTAACTGCCTTAAACTTAGCTCCATTTACTTCCTTGGACAAAGAAATTGGCATTGATTTCGGAAGCAGCTACAAAACTCACAGAACAGAGTGATTGAAAGATGAATAGACACCTTTTGGGTCATTTAATTGGGATATTTTCTCAGTCTTGGGTAGTTTTGGGGCTGTTTTGTGTAACCCAACCGCTGGGTTAGTGTCTGGGTCATTTTCACTGACAGTTGAATCAATGCACCTCTCCCCCACCCCAACACACCAGCCTGGCTCTTTGTGTTAAATCAACTCTGCATGGACTGTTTGAATTTGCCTCAGGTGGAGGTGGTTTTCACACGGACAGACTGTTAGATTTATTTGAAGACAAAAGGTTCGTGTCAATAATTTTATCCATAAAACCATTACTGTACACTAGAAAAAGCCAAATGTGTGATAACAGTCCAGTTTACATGACATTAAATGCACCGCTATCGTTGTTAGCTTTGGCTTACATGTATTGCCCACTGGATCATAAGTTGGTTACTCAGTTTTTTGGATGTTTTAAAAACACCTCCTTTTATCAAAATCTGACATTTTCATCTTAAATATATGACTTATTTGAGTAATTTACTTCAAAGTCTATATATATACACCAATTTAGCAGCTCTAGCAATACATTTATGAACACCTTCTTGTGCATAAATAAACCATTTTGACATATTTATTTATGATGTGTTGTATTTGACATTTTCAAAGAGTAAAAATAACCTTCAAAATATTAACCCATTTATGAAATAAAATTAACCTAGTGTTTTTTGTACAAATGAAACCATCCTTTGGGTTGAAAAACAACCTATTTGCTGGGTTAAAATTAACAACCCAACTTGATGGTTTAGTTTAGCCCAAAATGTGTTCTGTCCTATAGTTACACAGCTGTTGGGCTAAAAATAACCCAATTTGGGTTGTTTTTAAACCAGTGTTTTTTTTAGAGTGCAGCAACAACCTGAGTGAAACTAGAATCTCAAATATATACATGAATTATAAAATATATACATATGTATATAAAATATATACATGAATTTTAAAATTTCTAGTATTTGGTACGTCCCCTTTTTGCTTTAATGACAGTGTGCACTTGAGCTGGCATGGACTCCACAAGTTTGTGTAAAACCGTATGGTCAATTTTAAATCAGATCCATCGGGTTGTCATCTTAATACATACTTCAATAGAAGAGGTTAGGCATGAGGAAAATTAACAGCAGCAAAGATCACATCCACATCTGTCAACTAAGGACAAGAATCTGACACTGCATTTTGCACAGTCTCACTGAAATTGAACAGGTAAAGAATGCAAAAACATTGCCTGGTCTTTTTACAATCTTCCAGTGTCCAGGTGTCCAGGCGTACAGGTGTTCGTATTAAAAGTGTCCAGTGAGTGTATTCAGTCTTTGATTATGTTCATCTATCAGCTTTTCGGGTTTTTTTTTATTTCAATTTTTTTTTTTTTACCTTATACTGAGGTAGGAAGATGGGTCATGCTGTGGTAGGCCTTACATTCAAGTATACCTGCTGCTAACAGCTTGCAAAATGTTCACAGACATAATTGAAGCTGTTTTATTAGTATTTTGATCATACATTGTAGAAGGTACAATGTAGAATGTACTACAAGAAATGGTAGGTGTCTAACATAGCCTTACTTGTTCCTTTTCAACACACTTGAAACTTGTGTGTGTGTGTTTTTTGCATATCACATTAAGTTAATCCACAAATGTCTGCAGAATAGAGATGTTTGGGCCTGTGGATTAGAGAGCCAGTTGATACTGAGAGGAGCTATGCCAGCAGTTTCTTAGCTTTGCCAAGCTACTGATGCATTAAAATCCAGTTAAGAACTCTGGTCCAGCAATGCCCAGGTTTCACACTCCATTCTCCATGACATCTTAGTTTGGGCTAGACTACAGTTTATGTTCATGTTATCTTCACAAAGACAACAAAGTCTCAGAGTCAGCCCTGCTTCCTTTCTAATGAGAATAGTACAGCTGAGTAAAAGGCTGAATCTTGCTCACAGGGAGCGTCTTTGCGCTGCATATCAGTGACACAAAAACAGAAAACCATAATTTGCCTGAAACGGAAACAAATATGTAAAATATGTGGTGACAGTTCTGTCTCCACCCAGGTGTTAGTTTTGCATATACAGGTGAGACAGGGTTCATTAACATATTAACAGCGTTTATTAACATATCCCATATTCACCTCTTGTAACTCCATTTAATGGTGGCGTAACTGCGTAAACCACTCATGGTGCAGTATCAGGAAGAGGCCATTTATAAATAAGTGCTTGAGTGGATTGCTTATTTGCAAGCCTTTCTCTCTCACTGCCACTATTTTAAGTGCTTTCTTTATTTTCGGCTGTGCAAAAAAACAAAAACAAAAAATGTGCAAAAGTGTCAACACTGCTAACAAGAAAAATCTAGCAGGCAGAGAGAGACCAGAATTTTACCACAAAAACCCTAGCATCAGTGGACAATCTGGCTCCATGCATAAGCTTACTTGTACAAAACAACAACTGTACAAAATTAACATAAATTTATGTCCAGTCTCCAGTCCATTTTGCACATAATAAAAGTAGACCCTAGTATATAATATGATATTAGTGGTTAGCACATTTACCTCGCACCTCCAAGGTTGGGGGTTCAATTCCTGCCGCCGCCCTGTGTGTGCGGAATTTGCATATTCTCCCCGTATTTCGGGGGTTTCCACTGGGTACTCCTTATCCCTCCCCCAGTCCAAAGACATGTGCTGTAGGCTGATTGTCATTTCCAAATTGTCCATAGTGTGTGAATTGGCATGTGGGATTGTGCCCTGTGATGGGTTGGCACCCCGTCCAAGGTGTCCCCCGCCTTGTGCGCCAAGTCCCCTGGGATAGGCTCCGGGCTTCCCTGTGACACCATGTCGGATACGCAGCATGGAAAATGGATGGATGGATGGATAATATAATGTATGTATACAAATTAATAAAATTAACAAAACCTGCTACATACGCTTTTTTAATTAATATTTTATTTTCTGAGGTTTGCAAATTCAAGTCATCATAAAAAAGTACACATATGGACAAATTTTAATGCATGGCAAAAGATGACATCTTGGCAAGTGATAAAAACAATATCCAAAATTATCTGCAAATAAAACAAAACACAAGACTATTTAAAACTTGAAATTAGTGGAAAAATGTCTAGAAATAGGATTAACAATATTATATTTGGTTTATTGTAATTTATAATAGGAACTATTTGCTACATATGAGTACATTCAATATATTTTCACTTGCTAAGATGACATGTTTTTCAGTGTAAACATAAATGAGTGTCAATTTACATTCTACAATCTACTGCAAGATTTAATTTCCCTCAGTTTTTTTTTTTCTGATCCTTGTAAATTGTGTCTTATATACTTTACTTTACAAATGCCATATTTTTTTATGCTACTTGGTTGGCTGAACATTCCAACCGCTGACTTATAATACCTTTTGTTCCTCTTTTACATGTATAGCGTGGTCTGTAATTTATTTGTACTTTTATCTATCTATCTATCTATCTATCTATCTATCTATCTATCTATCTATTTTTGCCAAATTTCAATTGGATCATTTGGGGCTTTAGAGTTTTAGTGTTCTGAAACACACACATATATCTGCAATGTACTTTATTACAACAGAAGCTATTGCTACCAGTAATGAATATCATTCATTTACTATGGTATATTTACAGTTTTTGAATTGACAATCATTGTAAAATACTTAAAATTGAATTAATAACAAAATGTAGTACTTTTACTTTGAATACATTTTGAATGCATTTATTAAAGGGGTATTTTAAATGTACAAATATTTGCTCTTTTTTTTTCACCACTTCAAAAGGCTGATTAAAAAATAATAATAATAAAAAAAGATTTATGATTAAATTCACATTCTGTTTTCTGAAGACATTTGCAGTTAAGGAGTATTAAAAGCATTGTTTAACATTTTGTTCATTTATTCAGTCACCACATCAAACGACAAAAATAAGATGCCGAGGCACTATTTTAGTGATGTTTTAACTTAAAACCTATTCTATATATTTTATAATTGTTTCTAAACACTACATATAAAATTTTTAAGAATCAATCAGATAGGAAATTCTTTTTGATAAACTTTGGACAGACTAGAAAGGCACATCTTCTAAGTCCAGCAAGTAAGTGCTTTTCTCTATTTCAGTTGTTATATGATTAATCACATTATGTCTTATTTTTGTCTTACAATGTAATCATTTTATTTGACTATTGCTCATTATCTGTAAATAATTAATTGAGAGTTCATTGGAAAAGAAAAGTCCTATAAAGAAAATTTACATGGCAGAAATGTTGGTCTGGTTGTGAGGCATCGCAGCTGGTGTGTCCTCTGTGGATTGATGCAGGTTACATCTACCTTAAACATCAGGCCATCTGCTATTTATTTGATCTGTGAGGTTGGTGTGACAGATGGTATTAGCATGTTGAATTATATCCCTTCCTTCAAATTAAGCTACAGTAGGTGAAAGAAACTTAAATTTTCCAATTTTTCCCTGTACTTGAAGTTGCAGGTCCTATGAAGTGAAAGTATATATGATTTCATGGTGCATACCTGTTAATCCAGGTGTACTCTTGCATATGAATCTTTGGTTACACATATGGTCCAGTATATTTCATTAACATATTAGCAGTTGATATGAACCCATTTGAATAGCGTACATTCTAGAAACAAATGTTTAGGCATAAAAAAATGAACGCAGCAGTTTGCATCAATCTTTTTTGAGCTATGACAACTTCTAATGAAATTAAGTTCAACCAACAAATTACACTGAGTTAGAGAAATTACCTTTTCCTCTACAATCAAATGTATTTTCAATTAACACTTAATTAGTAATTTGTATAATAAACACACGTTTCTAAGTTGATTACTAGTTGTTCCAAATAGTTTTTTTTCACATTATTTAAAAGGAATTTAAGTGTTATGTACTTAATTAACATAATTATGAACACAAGTTTTTAAGTTGATAATCATTTTAAAAAAATAAGTTGCTCCAATTAGATTTTCTCCAGTAGAATGCAGCCTTTTAAACCAGGAAAAAATTACTAACTTTAAGTTGTATAACAATAGTAACTAAAATGCACTGTCATTTACAATACAAATATCATACCTAACATCTCTTCAGGTTTTATAGACCTGCAATAGACATAAAATACATAAAAGCACTGAATGAAATGAGCAATATAGTCAAAAAAGAAACACTCTGTGTTTATTACTGTTATCCCTCTCATAGAACTATCCACTGTCCAAAGGCTGCTAATTTTAGTCAAAGAGCAAATTGACTACAATGGTGCTAGAAGGATATTTATGTGAATGACAAAAGATTTTTAAAAATGTGTCAATACAAGAAATTACATTACACAGTGTAGTTGATGGGTACACGAATAAGCAGAAATTTAATCATGCTTTTCCTTCCTATAGCATAAATGAAAAGCCCTCTCTAGATGAGCAGGATATGGTAAACTAAAGGGTAGATATTCAAATTACACTGCTAAATATGACTAGCATTAGCTACGTGTAGTAGTACAACAGTCCATGAACTGTATTAGCAGGTGTAGCCTAACCTATACACCAGAAGATACGACAACATCACCCCGATGTGCACAGAAGGAGCCTCCCCTGGCGTACCCTGGGCAACGTTCAGTATCATACTGATGAGCGGCTAATCCTTCCACCTCGATGGTTCCACTATGAAGTGGAACCTCGACAGGAAAAGAAGATGATCACCCAGATCTTATCAACACTGCATTGGCTCCCAGTGAAATCACGCATTAATTATAAAATACTATTATTGACTTATAAAGCACTAAACGGTCTCGCGCCACAGTATCTAAACTAACTTTTGGTTTTCTATGATCTGCCATGCCTACTTAGATCAAAAGAATATGCCCAAATTCACTGCTTTAGTAGAATTTATTTGTAAATGACAATAATCACCTTGAAATATCCTTTGTATATTATTTGTTCAGTCTACAGGCCCTCTAACACAGTCTTAACTGTCTGAATTTGTCCAGGCATGTTTAATGAGAAGGGAGGGGACTTCCTGAACTCAAGGTGTAGAAAGATTATCAAGTCAATTTCATTAAGTTACTACAACTTAAATTTAGTTTTAAATCAATTAATGCAGAAAATTTTGTTTAAATTACACAAAATATTAAGTTGATGCAATTATCAACATTATTATGTCAACAAAACTCATCAAAATAATGTTTGCAACTTAAAATATTTAATTAAATCAATAAATTATAATTTTTATCTTGCAACCACACATTTAATTAAGTTGTGGTAATAGGTCCCTTGAATTAGTTTTTATAGTGTACAAATAAAATGCATAATGGGAGAAATTGGTAGGTCAGAGGACACAGAGCTGAGGCATGCAGTTTATCAAGCCATAAATTATGATTAGGGACCAGTGGTATGCCATGATTTGTGGCCCAATTTCAGTCATTGCCACGGTTTTAAATGGCATTTTTTGTGTGTGTGTTTACGTCATCCAGCTGCTGGAGTAAGTTTTCGTCAGCCTTTGCAGTTTTTTCTAACTGCCATGTTGAACTTAACAGTTCAGCAATGGACCATCATGGTGACGGTGCTCATCAATTTTGTGAATGCTCCTTACTGGATTCTGGTAGGAACTAAAGCTTTGGTTTACCTAACCTACTCATCCTTCTTTTCAACGTATGCCTGGATCAGTAATTTTTATGATATAAAAGGTTGCTCCTCATTGCTGGGTTGTGCTCATTTAGATCAAAAAGCTTGTTAAAGCCATAGTTTGTGGCGGTTTTACAGTGGATCAGACTGTTCTTATTACTGCGATAAGCATTGGCACTGTCCCATACCTGCTTCCTTCATCGTCCTTCAACTCAACATCCAGCCACTTGAATAGAACAATGACTGAGGCAGACAGAAGCTTAAGCCTCAACCTTGCAAAATTCTTCAACTTGACACTTATGCTGTATTTAATATTTCCTTTTTAACACTGACATTCTCTCGGGGAAGAACCTTTATATATTTATGTGGACATATCAAGCAGATGACACAGAGTACCAGCCATGCCTTTAAAAGAAACTCCCCAACAGCAAAAACAGATGAGATGAGTGACAATCATGGGCATAGTGCAGACTGCTCTGTTCCTTCCCAGCTGCCTGTGGACCATATTCACAGTTTTTACATACACAACACAGCTTTATCTTCATATCGATGGCAACAGACACGTTACACTGACTATAACCTCCATTTCTGCCCAAGCGAACATAGTCTTTTTTCAGCTTCACAGTGGGTGCCAAACTGAAGAGCCTCAAGAAAGCTTGTGGACTGGTGCCTCAAAATGGTAAAATTCATTTTTAAATTGTATTCTAATTATTACTGTTTATAAACAAACTATATGGTAGATGGCAGTATTGCAGGTTACATAAGTGCAGGTTAAATCAATCAAAGACTTTTTTTACGCTAACATGAGCTCAGGTTGATATCAGTGCACTGAACTGTCAATATTTTTTTCACTGAAACTGAATCGGAAATTTTCAGAAAAAGAGCATTCCAAGACTGCCAGAACAAAATGCATCCATCCATCCATCCATCTTCTATACCGCTTATCCATTTCAGGGTCACGGGGAACCTGGAGCCTATCCCAGGAAGCATCGGGCACAAGGCGGGGTACACCCTGGACAGGGTGCCAATCCATCGCAGGGCAGAACAAAATGCAATGACATTTTAAAATGCTATTCACAAATGCTATTGTTTTTCCATTAAGAATTAAATAGTGAAAGAAATTTTCAATTGTGCATCACTGAAATGTAATCATAGGGGGTAGTAAATGGAGAAGGGGGCAAGCACCTGATTAACCATAATATAGAACACCGTTCACAGTTTATTATTGATTCATTGTCACATTGTCTTTCTTCCTTAATTGTTGAAACTGTAATCAGTCAGTTCAACTCAAGACTAAGTTATATTTTTAAAAAAAATTCTTAGAATTCTTTTTTCAGTGGCATAGGAGCAACATTTATTATTGAAATTCCGTCCATCATGACAGGATGTAATTGATTGGTTGTGCATGAGTGGATTGAGTTTCTATTTGAATACTCCAAGAGAAAATGAGCCAAATTGGCACAGGTAGTAATCTTTACTGAGTATTACAGTATGATTTATACACACTTTAATTCAAAGTAAAGATTTGGGGTGGGGGGGAGCTTTAAAACACCTGTTGAACAATTTTTATGGCATTATCACTTGCCTTCTTATTTCTAGCTAGGCATTTGTAAGTAATCCCCACATCTGTTACTGCCATTGTTTAAAAAAAAATATTACAGGTTTTCTAGCAAGCTGGCTAGAATTAGCTAGCAGAATCAATAATAAATAAAATAAAGAATTAATTTGAACAAGAATAGAATAACAGCCTGTTTCCCATCTACACCCACTATTATCAGGTTCTGTCACGATTTAGGGGCGGAGACGGGTGCAAGTGAAGATTTAATACAAACACTAAACAGGAACTCAGAACTAGTGGCAAAAACACTAAGGCTAGGAAGAACCATTAATCAAAGACCATAAATGCAGCCGCAGAGACAATGGTAAAGAAATACAAACACAAGACAAAGAATGCAGTGCAAACTGTGGCTAATGTACACATGGTGTATAGCGAAGTGTCATTTCTTCAGTGTTGTCACATTAAAAGATATAATCAAATATTTACAAAAAATGTGAGGGGTGTACTCACTTTTGTGAGATACTGTAAGTGCTCGTTAACATGAACCTGATTCAGGTGATTGGCACCCTGTCCAGGGTGTACCCCGCTTGTGCCCGACGCTCCCTGGGATGGGCTCCAGGTTCCCCATGACCCAGAAAAGGAGTAAGCGGTAGAAGATGGATGGATGGATGGATGGTGATTCAGGTGCAGGTGGTCATGTGACTGTGATGCAGTGGCTGCTGGGAACTGAGTTCCTTCTCTGAGTCCAGAGTTCCTTCTCTGATATTACATGACAGGTTCTTTAAGAGTTCTTTGTACAGTGAGGGATTAAAGATTTCAAAGGATTTCTGCTTGGAACGCTGAAAGAACAAAAAAAGAAAATAAATTTCCATTATAGAAGCTAACGATTTAACCTTTTTTCCAAGAAGACTATGAACTGAATATAAAAGCACATTCTTGTCAGCAGCCATCTAATTTATTCTGAAAAAGGACACATTACTGGTGCATCACTGATCATTCTATTGACCGTTTTTCTAACAAATTAACACAACAAGCCTGATTTAGCAATTTGGAATTGATTTTCAAAATTGCATTTAGTCAAGTATTAAGTGCTTTAAGTATCCATGTGTCACAATCTTGAAAACTTTAAAAGTTAATCAACACAAAAGAGCTTGGCATAACAACAATATTTTGTTTTTCAAGCCACATGCTACCTTTCTGTATCTATATTGGAACATACTCCAGATTTTTTCCCCTCAAATGCTGTACACATTTTTACTAAAATAGTTTTTTTTTTGAATGTCTTGGAAGCAACAGACATTAAGACTGTTGAGTGATGCTTTTGATGATCAAATGAATAAGAAATCCTCTCAATTTTCAATAATACAGGAAGTTCACAAGATGGCTAATGTGTGAACTGTGACAGTCCCTGAAACGTGATAATAATTGTGTCCCAAATGACATACTATACACTATACACTTATACTATGCACTATACACTCTGCTGTCTAGTGTATGAATTTTAGAAGGGTAGTATCATCTCAAGTGGCACACTTTTGTTATTGTACTGCCTGGAAGTATATGATGCCCGTTCGAGGGCAAATTACATCAAATGCTCATGATCTGATGTCGCTAGCATTAGTGAAATAGCCAAACAGATAACAAAAATGAATTGGTACATTTTACTGTTTGTTAATGTTTCCTTTTATGCCTAACAAGACCTCAGTCACCGTCAGACGGAGGCATAATTGTCTCTGCAGGTGTATTTTGCTTGCACAATTTAAAATCAACTTAGTAAGTTGTTGTGGCTGCTGGCAATGTAAATATCTTTTTTTTCAAGCAGCCTCATACTGGCACTATAGCCCAACATTTTACCTTTTGGCCTACATCTCAAGAACTGTGAGTGCAAGAGACATAAAATAATTCCTTTTCCTCCTTGCTGTCTTGGCTTTGTGCAAATGTGGAACATTTGAAACCTATTTTTACAAACTAGTCCTAGGATTTTTTTTGGCATATCTACATAAAGCTGATGCTGTCTGAACCTTATTAATTATCATAAAATGTGTTGAGATTTGTAAACAATACGGCCACCTCAATTAGCTGTAACGTATGATTGATTGCAGGGATTATTGAGTGAAACTTGAAAAGCATGTTCAGGACCAGGACATGCGGGAGGTTCTCGGGAATGTACATCATTATGAGCTGAAATTCAGTATTGTCCTTTGCCTACTCTGTAACTGTAATGATAATTATGTCTGGCTTATTTGAAAAACATGGCCACTATCACTCAATCAGCTTTCAACAATCACTTCACAATGATAGCATTAAGCTACCTTCACAAAACATGTAGAGTACATGCATCTAAGTATGTTCGTGAGTGTTTTATGTAACTTGACAATAAGTGGCCACTAGAGGCACTATTTTTGAAAGGTGCTTGGACCCCAGAGATCATATGGGTTATGCATTTAACCCTGTTCTCTGAGAAGGGAATTTGAGGTTGTGTTAGCTGAACACTGTGGGAAGTGCCCTCGTGCATGGCCGGTATCTGAAGCTTGTGGAACATCATGCCTATTTATAGGCCTGCTGTGATCAGATGACTTGGCAATTAAGCGCGTCGCATGATATATAAACGACACCTGTGAACCGCGCCGTCAGCCTCTATTATCTGAAGCGAAGATGCAATTCACAGGCATGCCCCAGTATGACAAAGCTACAAAACGTCTCATTCCCTTCTCAGGGAACAGGGTTACATGCGCAATCTAGACGTTCCCTTTCAAAGGGAACTCCACGTTGCGTTGGGTGAACGCTGTGGGAACGAGAATACCCACGCTGTCATAATGAGCATACGGCCTGTTCAAAAAGCTCCGAGGCTGTGGGTCACTGCAAGACACTCAAGCCCGGACTGGAATGTATATCCAGGCTGTAAAATTGAATTTATGTGTGTAGACTACCCCACCACAGCAGACATATCCTGTAAGGATACCCCTTTGGAAAAAAGCCTTGGAGGAGGCGGCCCCCTAGTGGAATGAGCCCTTATGCCCAGAGGCGTAGCGAGACTGTGCGCTTCATAAGAGATAGAGATAGAGATTGCTTCCACTATCCAATTAGAGATCTGCTGCTTCAACACAGCATCACCTCTACTGTTGCCTCCAAAGACGACCAGCAGCTGCTCTGACTTATGCCACTGTCCGGAGCAGTGGTCGTAAGTACAGAGAGCCCTTACTGGTCACAGTCGGGGCAATTTCTCTTGTTCCAGTATGAGGTATGGAGGAGGGCAGAAAGTCTGTAACAGTCCTGGGTGGGCAGTAGATGTAGGCACTTTAGGAATATAATCCAGCCTTGGAGTGCCGGACCTGGAAGACAGAGTAAGAGATAGAGCAGCGCTCATCTACGGCTCCTCTTCCAGATCCATACAAGATCCCCCGGACCTGAGACAGCTGGCTGCCTTGGCAGCGGCCAGCCCAGATCCGTGAAGATCTGAAACCCAACTCCCTTCGGCCAAGAAGAGAGCCAGTCGCGAGCGGAGCTGACTAATTGTAAGGCATTCACAATGTGCACAGTCAGACTCTCGAAGGCTGCCGTTGCGTGCTCCAGCGCTAGACACTTCACACAGAAAGTGTGGAGTCCACCCCGTGATGAAACGAGAGCAAGGCGTAACACTTCCTGAATTCTCTCACTCATACTTTTCTCCTTTTTTTAAAAGGACAGAAAAGAAAAGCAATATTTATTATTTTTTTTGGAATAGAAAGAGAGGAAATGAAGAGTCTTATTGCGAACATTACACAAACGACCGACATGCAGTCTCGCTGAAGATAATAAGGCTGACAGCGTGGTTCACAGGTGTCGTTTATATATCACACGATGCACTTAATTGCCACGTCATCTGATCACGGCAGGCCTATAAATAGGCATGATGTTACACAAGCTTCAGATACCAGTCACGCGCAAGGGCGCTTCCCACAGCATTCAGCAAAACTCAACGTGGAGTTCCCTTTGAAACGGAACACCACTTGCAGCTGTAACTGATTTTCTGCACATTTCTAGCTTTTCCATCCTGTTCTGTCTTTTTTTTTTTACCTCCTGCCTACTCTGTGTTTTTACTATCACAAGCAAACAGACATTTGATTTTTTTTTTTTATCTTTACATTTTTTAATCTAAAGGGAGCTTTTAAATGTTAAAAAATTACTTTTTCATTATCTGTTGGAATATTTATTCTTACTGTCTTCATATGTGCTACCTCTATGCTGTCATCTCTTGTTTTGTCTTCATGCAGTTCTAAAGGCAATACAAGTCTAGTTTGCATAATTGCAAAAGTCTATATATAAGTCTATAATTGCATATACTATAATTAATGAATCTGGATCCATCTTGTATGAATATGTGCCTGAGATGATTAAATCAAGGTCTACTGTTGTATCTACATGGTACAGTACAGGCACTTACTTGATGTGCTGGGTGCTGAGATCCACATCACAGAATCTGTTCAGTTATGGAAGTAGATTTTATACATCAAAATCTAACACTAGTTAAACAAGTACACTACATCTGTCTAAAGGGAACATGACAAGTTGGTAATAAAGGAGTAAATGTATTTTGGGGAGAATTCAATTCAGTGTGGACATCACAGGTGTCATATTTATACTATATTTATATACCAATTATATTTATGCTTTGATTATATTCCCTATGTATTTTATCAGACTACTACCTTTGCTACTTGTTACCAAAACAACACAACTTTAGCTTTCTAACTAAAGTTAATGCAAAGTTCCCTAAGTAGTGATGACGGTAGCTAAGTTATGGTGGGTTTAATGACTGACACTTTATATTGTTGTGGGTGAAAATGTGGCCATAAATGTTTAGAAAAGACCAAAACATTATCAGTCATCAATGCTTGCTTGCTTGCTTACTTGTAGGACATCTATTTAACATTCTTCTGGCTTGCTGTGCACATGAAAAGCTTAAATTAACACAAATGAGTGTTACCACCACATTATTGGCTTCATGAAAGAGAAGCCTTTTAAGTTACCACAGCCACATCCATGTAAACATCATAGAAACATCCATCAGCAGCAAGCAGTAAAAGATCCTGCAGCAGCATGTTGTGAGTGGGCTTGGCAGATGCTTTAGTTAATTATCTTACTGTTGAGTCAGTGCTAATAGATAATGGAACTGACTGGAAATTGCCAAGTTTTTCTATTTTTCTCTATCTATGGTAAAATCATGCAGGACTCCCTCAGCCATTGAGTCACTGATCTATTTTATTCAATAAGTTTCATTTTTGGTTTAATGCTAGCTGTGTTCATTGACCCACTCTCTGAACCTTATGTCTCTCACTCTCTCAACATAAACATGGCAGATGCATAAACAGATCAGTTAAAGGTTAGGCTGTGCTCATGCTCATAGTCAGATGTTTCTCAGCCTTCCAAAAAATATGATTTCACTGTCACTCCCTCATTATGTTGGTGGTTAATAGGTTATGTAAAATCTCTCAAAGCAGCACAAACTGCCCTTGTGGCCATCACTAGATCAGTCTAGTGATCAGCGATAGATCAGCCAAACTGTCATCAGTCCTCATTTTCCTTAATCTTTCAGCAGTGTTTGACAGAGTCAGTTTCAAAACTCTCCTGTCAATCTCTTGTCCATCCATCATCTTGTCCATGAGTCGTGGAATTTGCAGCACAATATGGCAATGGTGTGCTTCCTACCTGGTGGGATGGTGACATGAGTGACATCAGGTGACATGGAAGGAATCCACTATACTGCCATGCTGATGACACTCAACTTATCCTCTCCTTTTCTCCCTTAGACACTCATGTTCCTCCACAGATCTCAGCATGTATAGCCAGCATGTTTTCATGGATGGCAGCTCATCATCTGAAACTTAATCCCAGCAAAACTGAGCTGCTGTACCTCCCTAGGGATGCATACTCATGTCAAGATCTTGTGATCTCCCTGAACAATTCTCAGATTTCATCTGTCACTGCATGCAACCTTGAAGTATTTTGTCCATGTCTATCCACAGAGGCCACTCAGGTGCTTGTTTAGTCCCTTGTCATTTCAAGACTGGACTACTGCAACTCACTCCTGCCAGGTCTTCCTTTGCACGCTACCCACCATACCCTATTGTCCCATTGCTATGCCTCCTTCACTGGCTTCCTGCAGCTGCACACATCAGACTGCATCAAATAGACTAGCATCCACATTCGTTAATGCATTTATTGCACCCCGCTCTGCACCACGCAAACTCCAGTTAACTAGCACTGCATGGTTAGACCCACCATCTCTAAGGGCACAAGGAAGGAATGCATCAAGGCTCTTCTCTCTTCTGGCACCTAGCTGTTGGAATGAACTTCTCACTGGCTGTCTTCTAATGATGCTAAATGACCTACCTCTTCATGAAGTACTTTTTCATTTGAAGAAAAAAAATCCTTGTCTTGTTTTTTTCAAAATGTGCCAACGTCCCCAACAGCGTTTTTTTTTCTTCTTCTTTTTTTTTTTTTTTTAGACTAATAGTACTCTTAGTCCCTGACCTAGTGAACCAGTATAGAGACTTCAAAGCACTTCTCTAAGTTGCTCTGGATAAGGGCATCTGCCAAAATGCCATAAATGTAAAGATAGAAAGATATCCTCTCCAGCTTCTGAGATCCTATGAAATGTGTGAGCAAATAATTGCTTAATTTTCCTTTGGGTGTTTTGAGATTTTAATCTTCGTGTTTACTAAAATTTGTTCCTCTTATTTGACAAAATTAATAATCATATGAGACTATATATATATATATATATATATATATATATATATATATATATATATATATATATATATATATATATATATATATATTAGACTATTTACATGAATGAAATAAGCATGACACTTTTAAAAATGTTAATTAACAAGTAGACGTAAAACCCATTGGCCTTCTCTGACATTCTAAAAGGCCCGGAGGGATTCTCTCTGCTATATAATGTGTAAGAAGGGAAGCTCTGGATAAATGTACCTACAGTAATTGTATCAAATAATAATTGGATATGACTAGCCAAAAACAAAACTGTGGATATGAATGAACAAGGGCATTCCCAGACAACAAATGTACACTGTACAAATGTACAATGTGCACTGGATTAGGGCCAAATGTAGCATTACTCTGAGCTGGCCTAGTGTTCTTTGCCCAATACCCTTACTGATCTGTTTTGTGGTGCAGGTCTGAATGTTATTTTAATATGTTGCACAGAGCTGGTTATTAATAGTTCAAACTCAAGTCAATGAAACCAAATTGACAAAAACAATGATTTAATAAACAAAATTCTGACTGTATTCACCACAGCATTTTTTTTTTTCAAAAGTATTTTTTATTTGGCAAACATTCACCCATCCATCCATTTTCCATACTGCTTATCCTAGACAGGGTTACAGGGGAGCCCGGAGACTATCCCAGAGAGCTCAGGGCACAAGCACACCCTTGTACAGGGTGCCCATCCAATTTGGAAATGCCAATCAGCCAACAGTGCATGTCTTTGGACTGGGAGAGGAAACCAGAGTATCTGGAGGAAACCCCCAAAGCATGGGGAGAACATGCACATACAGGGCGAAGGTGGGATTCAAACCCTCAAAACCGGAGACAAACATTTTTTTGTAAACAAATAAAATTAACAAATACATTTTTTGCTTGGAATGCAGCTGGGTTCTTCTGAACATCCTCTGTAGACCTACTCAAAATGTTTGTACACATTTTATCTAATACAGGTTGGCATGTAATTTTATAAATGCAGCCTATATGTATTGTGCAGTCTGCTGACTGACTGTGTTCAATGTCATTAACAGCTGCCATATGACTGGTTGTGACTGCAAAGACTATTTCATCCAGCCCAAAACATCCTTGCTTTCAGGGATAAACAAAAACAGGCAAAGGTAAGCACATAAAAGAACAGCAGGATTGTTAAAATTCAATACAAGATATGAAAGATTTAATGGATGTTATACAAAACAGATATAAGAGAGTATTTTGAGATACCATGCCACTAAAGTCTGTAGTCCTGTCTTTATCTATTGCTGGTACTGTTATTTTGCTTAAGGAGACTGTCTGCAAATGTAAGCCTGATATTTGCTTTCACATCTTTATCACATGTCCAATTTACTATTTCTCTGCCTTCATTGTCTCAATCTCTTGGCTTAGTGCTTTCTACTGCTGATCTGTTGTTCCACCAAGTTGTGACGCAAAGAATGGGCCAAGCAGAATGTCGGGAGTGTGATTTTCTAGTATGCCCTGGCAGACTGCTTATTGATTTTGTTGTCAACTGTTTTCAAGACACTGTCTCAAATAAGAGACTTTAATAAAGTGGCCCTGGAAAGCTTGACTAATGTGGTGAGTACCTAAATATGCTGTAGTCAGACATGTAGCATCTCCCAACATGCCTCAACAATTGACACACCTTTGGTAGTCTTCTCAGTCTTCTCACAGCATTGCACCTTCCATGCACTATTGTGTCACTATTTCTATGATAGTCTAGAATCTACAAGATTCCTTGTATATGTTTCCAATATTTTGATATATATTTTTAACGTGAGTCGCTTAAGGTAATTTTCTGTTTGTATACCACCTAGAATAGGTAGTATTCATGCACACTCACACTCACTGTTTGATATTGTTTTGCC
The DNA here is from genome assembly GCF_023375685.1 of Ictalurus furcatus. Lineage (NCBI taxonomy): Eukaryota > Metazoa > Chordata > Actinopteri > Siluriformes > Ictaluridae > Ictalurus > Ictalurus furcatus. The sequence goes on along the minus strand of NC_071260.1, from coordinate 9,181,497 downwards.
TTTTATTTAAAAAAACAAAAACAAAAAAACATTACAGTGTCTGTATTTGGTCACAAGACCTTTCTTGTAACAAAATGCTGCACTAAGTGTCAGAATTGTGGGAAATGAGACTGCAGGTGAAGGCAGACAAACTGGACTATTCTGAGTAACCACCAACAGCAAATTCACCAACTACAACAGCAAAATGAAGAGTTCACTTTTGTGCTCATAAAGATGACACCAGCCAACTGCTCAGCCAATTGTGCAACCTGTAAATTCAGACAAGGTGAATGAACTCCTTGTGGAACTTCTTGTTGTTCCAACCAATTAGAAAATCTCCACCAATGTGTAAGGATTTATGCTGCAATGTTCTTTGTTTGTCACCCATAATCTATCCAGTTGCACCACAAACACTGAAAGAAAGGGAGTCTCAAGAGGAACTCTTTATAATTAGCCAAAAAAAAAAAAAAAAAACCTGCAGGGCAGCAAAATGTGACTGGCAGCAGATAATGCAGCCACGTGAGGATGGAATGAACAAACTCTGATCACTGCAATCTGGTGAGGTCTCCAGGAGGCGGTCCAAAAAGAGATTTTTTTTTTTTCCAAAAATGAGATACATTGAAACATCACCATATGCCTAGACCAGCTGATTTCCTGATGATAAAATAAGTGTGCTACATGTCCAGTCAATTCAAGACTAGGGGGAAATCACCTGAAACCTCTGAATCTGTGAAAGAGGAGCAAACCTGCCTCTCCCAAGAGGAACATGCCAGAATTAGACTGGAATGCTTCTGAGAACAAGCTGCCCAATGAGAACTGGTCCTCAGAGTCAATTTTTGAGTAATTTCTGCACACACAATATAGCTAACTCGTTCAATATGAAAATTCAGTTCAGCTGGATAAGGGTACTATACAAGTTGCAGACATAATTAATTCTGGGACCATGTGCAGTTTTATCATATAGCATATGGAGCAAGCCCATAAGATCCCTGTAAAATCATGCTCGCCTCCACTCCATCATTTAATCCAACAAGATTTTTGCTATGGAGGAGAAAATCCAGGAGGCCATTAGGCAGTAGATCATTCAGCCCTCTACTTCACCTGTATCAACAGTTCCTTTTTGGATCACTCAATGATTATTGTGGATTGAATCAACTTCCTTTACACCCTGCCTTTGATCGCAGCTAGATTGGAACAGCTATGTGGCCCAACTGTCTCTTTCCTATGATTCATTCTGTCACCTGAAGGCATACACATGGAGGACCAGAAAGTGCAAGCAGTGCTGGAGTGGCCAGTAGTTTATCAGGAACTTCAGCACTGTGACCTCAGCTCTCATGTTGTTCCTCAAGATTGTGACCCAGCACCAGATGAACCATCATTACTGACTAAATTGAACCCACCTTCTCAGTTGTTGGCATCTGGCAAAACCACTCGGACAACCACACAACAAGGACACATAGGGTTTGCCAGAAAAGTCAAGCTTCTATTTGACCATAATTGGTGGTCAAGCTTGTATTTGATTGTTCAGAAAATTGTTACTATTTGTTTTGTCTGTGTTCAAGCCAAAACTTTCAGAAAGCTATATGCAGAAAACTAGATCCCCTACCAGTACCCAAGGGGCCCTAGGTGCATCTTTTGTTGGCTTGATGGAGTGTAAATGTAACACCACCATACTGGTAGTGGTCAATTGGTTTTCTAAGATATGTTGTCTGATCCTTCTCTCAGGGCTCCCCATCACATTCACACAATCACATCAGAGGCCCTTTTCCAGAATGTGTTTCATCACTTTGGTTTTCCTAATGGTGTTATCTCGGACTGGAGCCCTTAGTTCATCTCACAGGGGGAGAGACTGAACCAAGAACTCTATTGTAGAGAAAAAGAACAGCTATTGTGGAGACTCATTTTAGTACTACCTGGGTTTTCAACCACACCTGTTCCCACAGAATTTGGCCCCTGCAGAGGATGAGTGGTTTTCACACAGTGGGGAGGTATGTGATTCTGCTCATTTCCAACTAGAGAGTGCAACACTTTCATTTTTGCATACAACCTTTCTTGTTACACATTGGTGCTGGCTAGCTAGTTGGTAGTAGCTAACTGCTGTTACTTTGAGGACAGGTATGGCAATAATATAATGTCAGAGTAACAGCATATTTGCATCATATCTGCTCTCATGCAAAGATGTGTACTTTCACATTTTCTTGCTCTGCTGAATTTGCTCTTATCTTCTTTGAGTGCACACACTCAAATGTACCCTTTTCACAAATGGATCTCCTTTTTTAAGAGCATGCATATACTTATTCTGGGTGCTCATGAACCTTTTAAGCACATGCTGTTGAATTGTCATCTGCAACAACACAGTCAAAAGTCAAAACAATTCAAATGGGTGGCAGTTTTTTCATGTGCTAATAAAAACAATTGAGGCATAATGTTGCATTAATTAATGACCAGATTGATAGTCACACTTCTTTTGATAAGTATCCTATTTATATGCCTTGTAGTAGTGATAGAGAATCACTTTATTTTGATATTTCACCTCAGGTCACCTCAGATTGATTTCCAAACAAAATACTTAGCACAAAACAAGCTTAATAGCTAGCTAAATTTGGACAAAATAAATTTTTTGTATGCATATTTATCATTTTCCCATGACCCATGCTTATATAATTTGTGTGAAAACGGAGGTCCTCACTGAATCAGCGTAACAAGAGAAGAAGCCCAGTCAAACGATCTTTCACCAGTCACTGTTTCATTGGAATTACAGTTCAATTCAGTTCAGTTTTGTTTGTGTAGTGTTTTAAATAATGGACATTGTCCCAAAGCAGTTTTACAGAAATATATCAATTCAGGATATAGATTTTAAATGTATGAATTTATCCCTAATGAGCAAGAAAGTGGTGACAGTAGAAAGGAAAAAGTCATTGAGATGATATGAGGAAGAAACCGTGAGAAGAACCAGACTCAAAAGGGAATCCATACTCATCTGGGTAACAACGGATAGTGTGATTATAAATAAGTAAATCTCTTCTATAAATGTGCTAATACTACACAGTCAAATAGTGCGCTAATACTACATGGTCAAATAGTGAAATTTACATTTACATTTACATTTATTCACTTAGCAGACGCTCTTATCCAAAGCGACTAACAAATGAGAAAAGTACAAGCAAAATTGTGTAACCAGGAAAATTCTTTACACTTTTTACAGTTTGTTTTGTTGAACTTCTCCACTGTTCACTGATGGAGACAGTTCTGCTACTAGGAGCTGCAAATTGTGAAACTGGGATTGAGTAAATCTGGAAAGGAAGAATCAATGTTACAGGTGTATGGCCTTTCCACATATGCTGTGTGTCATATGTGTTTTGAAAATGGATTTTGTATTAATTTATCTAAAATCTCCAGGATTCGTTTTTGCAGTTTGCTGATGGCATCCTGTAGATACCCAGTGTTGTTTGGAGGAATGAGTACAACCACAGTGAAAACAGTGATTAATTCACTTGGCAGACAGTATGGTTAGCTGCCATGACCTATTACTGGTGAGCAGTGACTATCACAACATTTGTGCACTATTGTTGATGAATAAACACAACCCCCTCCATGTGTTTTACTAGACAGTGAGGCTTCTCTGCCTGCATGAAGGGGGATTAGCCAGTCCACCATGATGGCTGAGTCAGGGATGTTGCCATGGAGCAAAGTTTTTATGAAAATAAAAACACAGCAGTACCTCATCCCCTGCTGGGTAGTCAGTTGCAGTCTGGGGTAGTTCAGTTTGTTGTTGAGGCAGCAGACATTAGACAACAAAACAGAAAGAATGGCCAGTTTAATTTATTCAGGTCTATATCCTAGCACAGATACCAGCCAGGTTTCTGTGCTTCTGTTTCCTCTCACACTGCCTGCAGGGCCATCTGCCTCAGATGTGGTGTCGGGCCTGGTCCATACACCAAGCATATCCTCCCCAGCTTCTCAGTTAGTACTGACAGCATAAATAATACATACTGTTTATAGAATTTCAGCATGTTCTGAAAACCATAATCACTGAGGTTTTGGACACAAATATGTGACACAGACTTGAGAAGCAACATTTAGTACGGCAAACCTGGAAGGGTCACTATATACACAGGTCACCTTGGGTTAGTATTAATATATTAATATAATGCCCTGAATTGCAGTGAGGCAGTAGCCTGATCAAGTCTCAGAGATGCATATTTGCATGAAGGAGGAAATTTCTATAGAAAATATACTATGAAGCCATCATAGAGCACATGGTCTCATCACTGTATCAGTGGATTATCAAAGTAAAGCCTAGTTTATATTGATAGCCCTTTCTAATCCTACTGGCCCCTGGCTAGATGCAGTCTTATAATTACACCTTCATATAATACCATAAAATGCTTCACAAATACCATAAAAAATGCTTCTTACATGACTTACAGGGTAGAATATCGACACATTTCAAATAAACAAACAGTCACATCTATGTGTATGTTGATAAAACCAAGACTTTAAACATCTCTTCATTTTTCAAAAATGTATTCATCTTCAGTAACCACCTTTCTGGTCAGGTTCATGGTGGATATGGAGCCAGTCCCAAGGATATGGAGCCAGTCGTAGCAACACTGGACACAAGGAGGGAGAATTAACCCCAGGTGGGGCATCAGTCCATTGCAGGGCACAATGCACACATGCATCCACACATTTATTCACACCTAGGGGCAATTTAGTGTAATCAGTCCACCAACCTGTATGTTTCTGGACAGTGGGATGAAACCTGAGAACCAGAAGAAAACAGAAATGAACATGGCAAGAACACGTGAAACAACAGAGACACTAACCCAAGCACAGGATCAAAGTTCATGAGCCGTGATAGGATCACAATTTGCTCTAAACTAAATAGTTGAAAAAGGAAGTGCATGCATACAGTGGTGAGGTGTCTGTGTTCATGGAGGAAGGACTCCTTGCAAGCTCAGCAAGTTTCAGTACAGAGGCTCAGTGTCAAACAATATTGTCTTTAGTCTCTTTTGCAGCTGCTGGTCTGTCCTCCCGAAAGTGCTGCTGGACAGGACCGATTAAGGAATTTACTGCATTTAAAGCTAGGGCTTTTTATGTATTCCCCCATTGTTTTTGAGTTGCTGCTTTTTGCAAGCACTAGATGTGTTGCTGGCCCTGGTGCTGAACTCCAGTAATTGCCAGTCTGCAATCAGTTGTACCCATATCAGAGAATTGCTCTCACCAAAATGCCAGAAGTTAGTTTGTTCTCCCAATGTGTTTTATAATAAGCTTGTCTCCTCATACAGTAGAAGACCTCACACAAAAATATGTTTAAACAATCCTGCTGAAAAACACAGAACAATGAGGTCACAGCTGCTGTATGCAGTTACACAGATTTGGAGAATAACATCAAATGTTAAAAGGAAACACTTATAATACAACAACAAATGCTCAAGGTTCTTGGAGAATATAATGGTGCATAAGAGTTTGTGTAAATTAACTATGATCAGAGTTTGTTGTAAAAATAAATTGCAATTATTATATCTCAAAATATTTAAACAAAAAGTATAATAAACAAATAGGTACTCACATCTAAAGCCAGGAACTATAATCTAACTAAATTCAGCAATAATTTACTGTAATGTCTATAGGCTATTTTATGTACAAATAACCCCCAAAGGGAGGAATTATCACTTAAAAGAAACAGGATTCTGAGGATCGTTAAAGACTATTGTGGAAGGGGGGGTGGGGGTTATTTTCCTGGCAACTGTTTCAATTTTTCCAGACTTCTGAAACTTTTTAAAAAATATATTATACTGATTTTAGTTAAAGGTATTTTCTGGTTAATTAATATTATATCCATTAAGTGAATTTCTGATTGAGATGGAATGACAAAGTATTTTCCAGCAGGTCATGGTCAAAAAGAAAATTCTGTAATTTAATTTTTTAAGGATGACAAGTTGTTTGGTGGGGGGCATGGTGGCTTAGTCGTTAGCATGTTTACCTAGCACCTACGGGGTTGGGGGTTTGGTTCCTGCCTCCACCCTGTGTGCATGGAGTTTGCATGTTCTCCCTGTGCTTCTGGGGTTTCCTCCAAGTACTCCAGTTTCCTCCCCCAATCCAAGGACATGCATTGGCATCTCTAAATTGTCTTTAGTGTTCTTAGGGTTGTTCCAATCCTTGTGCCCTGAGTTCCCTGGGATAGGCTCCAGGCTCCCCCATGACCCTGTATAGGATAAGTGGTACAGAAAATGGACAAATGGGTGGAAGTTGTTTGGCTCTATTTATTTCTTTGATATACTCTCAGGCAATACATTCACCAATTACCCACCCCCATTCTGCTTGAGACAGGCCGTCTCATACAACACTCATTGAAAGACCAGATTAGTTCCACATAATTTTTTGGACTGCAGAACTGACTTCTTACGCAGGACATCCACATAATCAAGCTTACCTGCTGACTTATGGAGCACCAACATTTTGATTTGACAAAGGCAAATAGAAGACTGCATTCAAAAACCCCAATGTTCAGTATAAAAATGATATTAATGCATATGGACTGGTCAATGCACCTTTTACCAGTCATCCAAGTATTTATGACCAAAGTCCTTAAATACACAGTATACAAATTGAAGAGTGTTTACTTTGATGACATTCTAATTCATTCTCCCTCTTTTGATGAACATGTACGCAAGGTATTTTCCCACATACTAGAGAAATGTTAAAAACTACAGTGAGGGAAAAAAGTATTTGATCCCCTGCTGATTTTGTACGTTTGCCCACTGACAAAGAAATGATCAGTCTATAATTTTAATGGTAGATTTATTTGAACAGTGAGAGACAGAATAACAACAAGAAAATCCAGAAAAACGCATGTCAAAAATGTTATAAATTGATTTGCATTTTAATGAGGGAAATAAGTATTTGACCCCTCTCAATCAGAAAGATTTCTGGCTCCCAGGTGTCTTTTATACAGGTAACGAGCTGAGATTAGGAGCACACTCTTAAAGGGAGTGCTCCTAATCTCAGTTTGTTACCTGTATAAAAGACACCTGTGCACAGACGCAATCAATCAATCAGATTCCAAACTCTCCACCATGGCCAAGACCAAAGAGCTCTCCAAGGATGTCAGGGACAAGATTGTAGACCTACACAAGTCTGGAATGGGCTACAAGACCATTGCCAAGCAGCTTGGTGAGAAGGTGACAACAGTTGGTGCGATTATTCACAAATGGAAGAAACACAAAAGAACTGTCAATCTCCCTCGGCCTGGGGCTCCATGCAAGATCTCACCTCGTGGAGTTGCAATGATCATGAGAACAGTGAGGAATCAGCCCAGAACTACACGGGAGGATCTTGTCAATGATCTCAAGGCAGCTGGGACCATAGTCACCAAGAAAACAATTGGTAACACACTACGCCGTGAAGGACTGAAATCCTGCAGCGCCTGCAAGGTCCCCCTGCTCAAGAAAGCACATATACATGCCCGTCTGAAGTTTGCCAATGAACATCTGAATGATTCAGAGGACAACTGGGTGAAAGTGTTGTGGTCAGATGAGACCAAAATGGAGCTCTTTGGCATCAACTCAACTCGCCGTGTTTGGAGGAGGAGGAATGCTGCCTATGACGCCAAGAACACCACCCCCACCGTCAAACATGGAGGTGGAAACATTATGCTTTGGGGGTGTTTTTCTGCTAAGGGGACAGGACAACTTCACCGCATCAAAGGGACGATGGACGGGGCCATGTACCGTCAAATCTTGGGTGAGAACCTCCTTCCCTCAGCCAGGGCATTGAAAATGGGTCGTGGATGGGTATTCCAGCATGACAATGACCCAAAACACACGGCCAAGGCAACAAAGGAGTGGCTCAAGAAGAAGCACATTAAGGTCCTGGAGTGGCCTAGCCAGTCTCCAGACCTTAATCCCATAGAAAATCTGTGGAGGGGGCTGAAGGTTCGAGTTGCCAAACGTCAGCCTCGAAACCTTAATGACTTGGAGAAGATCTGCAAAGAGGAGTGGGACAAAATCCCTCCTGAGATGTGTGCAAATCTGGTGGCCAACTACAAGAAACGTCTGACCTCTGTGATTGCCAACAAGGGTTTTGCCACCAAGGGTTTTGCCACCAAGTACTAAGTCATGTTTTGCAGAGGGGTCAAATACATATTTCCCTCATTAAAATGCAAATCAATTTATAACATTTTTGACATGCGTTTTTCTGGATTTTTTTTTTTGTTGTTGTTGTTATTCTGTCTCTCACTGTTCAAAAAAATCTACCATTAAAATTATAGAATGATCATTTCTTTGTCAGTGGGCAAATGTACAAAATCAGCAGGGGATCAAATACTTTTTTCCCAAACTGTATGGAAAAGTATGAATTTCAGAAAACCATTATATCTTTCCTCAGCTACTTAATAGGCTCCCAGTCTATGCACATACTGTACAAGTCAGTTTATAAGCAAAAACACTTAGACATGCACCAGTACCACACCCTCCATGGTCACACATTGCTCTTGGTTTGGGCAGTTGGTTTGGGCAGTAATGGTGCCAAGCTGCCACTATTGGGCCCTTGAGGTTTTAGAACGCTTAAACCTTCCTGTATCATGGCTGATCAAGCACTCTGGCCACAACTTCCTAACAAGTTGGGACATATGTGGTAACATCATCTTCATGTGAAAGGGCACACTACAGTACTACTCATCAGTGACAAATTTTACTATCTAGATATCAAGGCTTGCTGAAAACATCAGTTACTCTCAGTATGCCCCAAATTCTTTCAGCTAAATCATAGATGCTGACACCTCTGCAGATGTGTGATTGATGACTAGATGCAACAAAGCAAGCAAACTGAGAAAGCAAGCCACCAGAACAACCTCAATTGAACTTGGCATAGATTCTAAGTCTCTTAAACTGTACTGCAGGGTTGAACACTATATTCTATCAAAAGAATTGGTATTTTGTTTATTATTGGGCAGAGAGTCCTGTCTAATACCTCAGCCCTAAATCTCCTATAGGTGTTCAATTGGTTTGTGATCTGGAAGCATAAAAAGCTCATAGCATAAGCTCAACATAATTTTCATACTCATCATCACCACTTCCATCAAGATAGCAATGTTTCATCATTAGATATAGATAACTTTCTATTGATTTTTAGTGATCCTTCCTATCTGTGGTGACAAGTGGACCCAAAATACTCCCCCAGAGCATAACAGTTTTCCTCGATAATTTGTCATATAACACATCTGTATGCTCTGTCTGGTAGATTGAGTAGGGTACAGTCAGGAGGAATGGTAATGGGTAACATCCAGCATTTATTGGTAATGGTAATGGTAACATCCAGCCTTTATTTGTGATAGCCATTGAGAGCATCCAGATCCCAAACCCAAAGGGTCAAAGGCTAGGCATCAGTGCACAGCAGGATTGTTCTGGGTTGTCACACCGGATAATCTAATTGTCTAGTTTAATTTCTTCTAATCAGTCTCATTTGTACCTAATTCTCTCATTGCAAAGTTATATTCTAGGAATTTTCAGATTCCTGGGTTTGTGGTTCTGGGTTCTCACCCTCGATTGTTATCTTGACTCAGTTTTTGATTGCCCAAAATGTTGTCTTATTTCATGCACACTTTTCTTTACATTGGACTGTGCGTTTCTCAGTCTGCCTTTAGATCTGCAAATTCTGCAATTTGTTTGCTGATTTATTTATCATTAAACCATTGGACATGGATCCTAAACATCCAAGTGTAGGCTTATTAGAACAGTAATGTATTTATTATTACTTATAGATCTTGAATCCCTTTGTCAGACATTTGCCAATGAGAAAGTCACACATTTTAAGTCCAGTTGACAGCGTCATGTAAATGAATACTATATTAGTACACTGCCTCCAAGACTGAAGTGATATTCAAAGATGTGAGCAAGGTGAACTGAATAAATTAAGAAGTTGGCTATTTGGGCTGTGAAGAGAGAAGTCAGTGCTGAGGACGCTTGGACAGAAATGTTAATGTTAGATGACTCATTATAAGTCTTCCAAGAAGAAACCCCACAAGTCTTTAACAAATAACAGGTGTATTTTACACTCAATATTGGCTATAATAGACTCCATTATGTGAAAATGGAGATATATTTTAGCTACTTCGTTAAAAAAAATCCTCGCAAGTTTCAAGACGAGAATTGTGTGAGTTCTGTGATCTCAAAAAGAAGGAAAGGAAGCAAGAAAATGAGAACTCACTCCGTCTTTATTGGCATTAATTAAAGGAAATTGTTGAGAGGAAGTTTCATAATTGTCTCAGTGCAGCAGTAATATCCTTTTGACTGCATCGAAAGTGTCTGAACTTTCCAGATTGTCTGTTGTTAATTTTATTACACGACTAATTCTTAGACAGTATTCATTTCCTATTACAAAACTAATCTTCTAGAATAAACATTTTTTCCCCATTTACTACTCCTAAAAAGCATTTAAGTTTGCCCTATAAAATCTAATAATCATGTCAATAAGCTAATATGTGGAACATCTGAAGCATATTAGACAACAAATCAGATACATGTGTTTTGGTGAAACTAAATGAGCTTTTCAGAAGTTGGATTAGGAAGGGCTCACCATTTGCAATTAATCTTTGTTTTTCTTTGACAGTTTTAAACTTCTTATCTGGCCAAACTGTTGTTATTCTTTTGGTTTTTTTTTTATTTTATATAAGTCTTCATTGATCATGTATACATTACAGCACAGTGAAATTCTTTTCTTTGCATACAACGGCATGTTAGTAGGTTGGGGTCAGAGCACAGGGTCAGCCATGATACAGCGTCCCTGGAGCAGAGAGGGTTAAGGGCCTTGCTCAAGGGCCCAACAGTGGCAGCTGGGCAGTGCTGGGGCTTGAACCCCTGACCTTCCACTCAGTAAACCAGAGCCTTAACCGCAATATCCATTTAATAACTAGATAGAGAGGACCACAGCTATCATTTTAATGCAGTGAGCAGCAGTGTCCACAGTTAGGCCTTTCACTACTTAAAAAAAAATAATAATAATAACGATAATATACTTCACACTGTTGCTGGAACTTCACTGTAACTGGTCCATTGTAAGCTTTGTACACTAAGTAAGCTTAGTGTAATTGTTGTGATGGTAATTTATTGATTATGCCGAGGGGTGCCTCGGAGATGGGGGTTAGAATAAAGGTTTTTGTAATGTGCATATTTGTGGTCTATGATCACTGGACATGAAATACAGTGTTTGTAATAGCAAATATGGGAGGGATTATAAGACTGGTCTGTTAGTGAAATTTGCTAATTATGTTGCACAAGAGCCCTGGAAGAGGAACAAAAACACAAATACAAGGGAGGGATATTTTAAGCCACTGTTTGTTTTTAATCTATTTGGATTTTGTTCATTTATCTGTGATTAAAATGTAAATCGAGAGACAGACCTTGCTCTAACTAATTGCATTGCACAGACAATGGCACATAATAAAACCATAACAATAAGCTCAGGTGGTGCAACCAGCTGCTGGTATGTTGTTGTAAATATTTATAATTGCAGTATGATATCTGTAATTTATAGTTTGTGTTGTCTTGTTCTTAAAATGTAACAATCATTAATGGTGACTCTTTAATTCTGAAGATACTCTAAAAGTAACTATTAGTGACAGTGACAGTTACGGTAAATATTTTTACTTAAACTGGCAAACACAAAAAACTAATCCAAAACTCTAGATCTGGTCAAAGTCGAGAGACAGGCATGCGATCAGGTGATGAACAATCAGGATATCAGTTGTGAAAACAGAGCTGAATAGATAATTTGTGTGTGTGTGTGTGTGTGTGTGTGTGTGTGTGTGTGTGTGTGTGTGTGTGTGTTGGGGGGAGGTGGGTATGGGTTTTTGGAGTGTGCTTATATAGAGGAGGTGGTGATTAAGTCACTGGTGACTGTGAATGTGACATTGTACATGGTGTGTGTAGGAGTTGTAGTCCAGGGAGTCCATGTTTGTAGTTTGTGATGCATTCTGGGGTATGGAGTTTGAGACCGTTTTTGGACTGTTCTGGTGTAGACTTGACAGTAGCATCAATAATAAAAAGAAATGTAGATTTAACCATTAACAAACATTTAAAAAATTGCTACTTAATTACTATTATTTAACCCTTAAACAACTGTTTAGGACAAACAAGTTAATTACCTTTTACTCAAAGAATCTCCTACCAACAACTGAGCCTGAATGAAAAAAAGATAGCTGGTTTAGCAACACAAGCAATACTATTAACAAGCTAATAACTAGCTAGTAATAATGAGCTACATACTTCAATAACAATTAGTATGTAATTTAGCATAAATCATCAAGTATTTCAAATGGTATTTTAATCTATTAGGCTACAATGGAGTAGTGCACTACAGTCTCAGAACTGAAGGTGCCAAACTGTACTTTTCCTTGTCACTGGGGTGGTTCCATCAAGAAGACCTATTTTGTACCATTAGTATGTATATTTTACCTGGAAACATGTAGGAAAAAAGGTACATATTGTACTTGGACTCTGACTAACCCAACTCTAAAAGCTAATTAAAGTTGGACCAAGTACAATTTCCTAAACAAAAGATACACACTAGAAATAAAAAAAATATTGACCATTAATAGTACCACTTCAGTGAGTATGAAAGGTACAGTACTATTATTTCTTGAAATACAGCAGACTAACATACTGTATTTGCCAAATGAATTGTAACATAATGCAATTTTTGAAAGACCTCAATTGAGACTCACAAAATACAACACATATTAGTTTTGTACCATATGATGAGATTACAGTATGTCACTGCCAATTATACAGTTAATAACTATAAAATACAGAAATAAATACACTATTAACAGTATATGTTTGTGGAACATAAACTACATGTGATGAGTTGCTCTCAGTTGACTTAGCTTAGAGCATAATTCTGTACTTATTAACTTCTTATCTGGCTGAGCTATTCCTTTATCTTACTTAATATGTAAGACCCAATAAAGTAATTGCACATTTTCCAGAGGGATTATATTACATTGTTAATTTTTAAATGTTTTTCCTTGGATAACGTATGTAACTGTCATTATGTCTTGTTTCTAAAAAATCATGTAATAAAAAACTTAGATCTGCTTCTCTATTTCCCAAATCCCAGTTCTCCTTTTCCTCCAGTTGACCATGATTTACATGACAGCTGGTGCTGGACTGCTACTCACTTGGGAGCTGAGATGATTTCAGGCTCTGCCTTGTCAAAAAGGAACACTTTTTATGCAGTTGCAAAAAGGAACATTGTTAATGTGGTTGCTGACTGCATAAAAACAGGACAGAACTGTACATTGTACATGATGTTTACTTAGACAACTAGGAACTGTTATGCTGGCAACCATAATGCAGGCTTAATATTTTGGACATTTTTTTTCCAATAATAAGAAATTTAGTCAAATGTACTCATATTTGGATTTTAGGATCTTGACACCTGTCACTGAAATCAGTGCTGCAATTGGTCATAGTGTTGAGAAGCAACTGAGCACTTGGACATATTACAAACTTTTAGCTGTACTTTAACTCTAACTTTATACAACTTTACAGTTTTTAACAGTTGTTAATAGTGGTAACAATAGCAATACTAATCATATCATAAAAGCATGACGCAAATGAGGCAAATCAGATTTTCACTTAGCAAACTTAAAGAAACTGAAATGGCAGCATGTTACTCTTAAGTTATGCTGTATACACACAAGTTTGTGGGCACCTGACCATCACAGCCATATGTTGGTCTTCCTTAAAATGTTGCCACAAAGTTGGAAGCACAGAATTGTATGGCATGTCTTTGCTGTAGAATTACAATTTCCCTTCAGTGGAACTAAGAGACCCAAACCTGTTCCAGCATTACAATGCCCCCGTCCATAAAGCAAGCTCCATGAAGACATTGGTGTAGAAGAACTCAAGTGTCCTGCACCCAGACCTGACTGAACATCTTTGGGATGAATTTGATTTCTGACTATGTGCCAGGCCTTCTCGCCTGACATCAGAACATGACCTCACTAATGGTCTTGTAGCTGAATGAACACACAGCCTTCCCAGAAAAGTGGCGGTTATTTTAACAGCAAAAGGGGACTAAATCTGGAATGGGATGTTCAACAAGCACATGTGGGTGTAATTGAATAAGTGTTCAGAAACTTTTGGCCATATAGTGTATCAGATATCTGCAACAGTTAAACTGTGCTATGCATGTGTTATCATATAGTCACTCTCTATGATATTGATCACTATCACTATTCGTCACACATGATTCTCAATCAGCCATTTGTCATTCAGACAGGAACATTATGAAAAGAAATAGTTTACAAGGAGCACTTTAAGAAAGGAGGACTTTAAGAAAAGCTAAACTGTGCCAAATCTGAAACAGACTGAAAAAGTTGTCCCATATCCAAATTGTTCAAGTTCAAGTGGTTTTATTGCCATTTCAACCATATACAATTGGTACAGTGAAATGAAACAACATTCCTCTAGGACCATGGTGTTACATAAAACAACACACTAACCACATGAAACGACACAGAACTAAAAAAGATTGACAAACATTCTACATATAGTGCACATGCAGACGTGTGCTAACAACATTGGACAGTGCAGTAACTACTAAAACAGGACAATAGTGTAGCGCAGAACAGTACACAGTTTTAGTGTGGAAGTGTCTGATAACAGGTAGTGCAAAAGAAAGGTGCCAAGGAGTAACAATATAATTTAAAAATGGTATAAATGTAAACATAACATGCTATGACTGAGTATTTAGCAAATTAGCTTATACCAAATATGAACATAGCAGTTATTGTGGTAGCAGCTAGGTAAAGTGTATATAAAGTGTATTGTGCTTTTAACTGCTGAAACATCAACATTTCATACAGTACATATCTGGAGGTCCTATTTTTCTGAATTACATTTAAAGTATTAATTAAACAATTAAACAGCATTAACTCATTGCAGGAAGTTGTCTTTCATTAATTAATCATGATTTTGCATCTTTAGTCACAGGAAATGTCAACAAATCCCCCATGTATTTGCTTCTTATAGCTCCCCCCCCCCCCCTTTTTTTCCATTCTACAATCATGATTGAACATATATAAACTTAAGCTTTACTCAGAGATCTGTGCAAAACACAGAGGCATTTCTTAGTTACAGTGGGGGAAATAAGTTTATAATGCAACAATATGTTTTTCAATAAATATATTTCCAATGACGTAATTCGCATGAAATTTTCACTAGACTTTGGTATTAACTCAAGAAATCCGCACATACAAAGAAATCCAAACATTAAAGTCCATAAATTATGTGTGTGTGTGTTATGTGAAGTTATGTGTGATAAGTGTAATGGCACAGGAAAAAAAGTATTGAACACGCTAACTGAAATGTATTGAATACTTAGTGGAGAAGCCTTTGTTTGTAATTTGGTACTCTGTAACAAATTGAGAGTTTCCTTTGCTAAATGTTTTGGATCGTAGTCCTGCTGGAAGGTCCACCCACATTTCATCTTCATCATCCTGGTGGATGGCAGCAGATTTTTCTCAAGAATCTCACGGTAAAGGGCTCCATTCATCGTTCTTTCAATTATATGAAGTCTGCCAGTACCATGCGATGAAAAACAGCCCCACACCATGATGTTTCCACCTCCAAACTTCACTGTTGGTATAGTGTTTTAGGGTGATGTGCAGTACCATGTCTTCTCCAAACATGGTGTGTAGTAGGACAGTCAAAAACTAAATATTTGCTCTCATCTGAACAGACTCCACACTCCCAGTATTTCAAAGGCTTGTCCAAATGAGTTGTAGCAAACATTAAACAAGCTTCGACATGTAAACAAGCTTCGACAAAGTAAAGCTTCGACGTTACTTTTCTTTAGTAATGGAGTCTTGCAGGGTGAGCATGAGCAGTGGAGTTCATTGCCTATTGTTTTCTCTGTGACGATGGTACCTGTTGCCTCCAAGTGTTTCTGGAGCTCTTTCCGAGTTATCCTTGGCTCTTGTGCTACTCTTCTGACTATTCTTCTGACTCCCTGGTCAGAAATCTTGCGAGGAGCTCCTGTGCATGACCGGTTGATCACTAAGTGATGTTGCTTCCACTTGCAAATAATGGAGCCAATGGTGTTCAGAAGTTTTGAAGTATGTATGTATCCGATTCCATCAATATGTTTTGCAACAATAAGTTTGTGAAGGTCTTGGGAGAGCTTGTGGCTTTTACCCATCATGAGATGTTTCTTGTCTGACACCTTGGTAACAAAAAGCCTTTTTATAGACCATTAATTTACTAACCCAGCTGATATTAATTTACTTATTTCAGCTGGTTCCTTGCCTTACCTTGCCTGCTTTTTCTTAGCATGTTCAATACTTTTTTCCTGTGTCATTCCAGTTTATTACACATAACTTTGTTTATGGACTTTAATGTTGTGAATTCTTTATATTTCCAGATTTCTTGAGTAAATACTGATGTCTGGTTAAAATTTCATGTGAATAGCCTCATATATTTACTGAAAATGTTCCAATACTTATTTCCCCCACTTTATTTGCTATTCACATTTTTTCCCCACCAGTCCCAAAGCCTCATGCTTTCAGAGGCTGTTGGTACCAAACAGTAGATTATGCTTGTGCATTGTGCAAAACATTGGATCTTCTTCATTTAGTCTGTTTCCATTGTGACTAGGATCTGCTTGATACTACTGTGGTATCCAGTGTTGATTTATATTCTGGCAGCCAAATAATGTGAATGGAGTCCTGATTACTAAATCAAGACAAATCTGCAGAGATGAAAAATTAACCTTGTTATCCTAAGTAGAACTTTCCTTGTCAATCAACTTCAGCATATTGTTCATCCTCTATCTGTTGTATATCATTGTAGTAGTCAAAACTCTATCCTTGTCATTGTCTCTTGCTTTTATGCTACATCATAAATAAAATGCTTAAAGGTAAGTGCTTGTTTTAAAGTGCTGTCCTAGAGAGCTGACATACTCCTGCACTGCATGCTAAGATTTCAAAAATACAAATGAGAAGCTGAGAAAAGATAAGCACCTGTAGATAATTTCTTTTAAGTTTCTTTACTTTTCCCTATAGGGTTTTTTTTTTCTTTCTTTCTTTCTTTTTCTTTTTTTACATGTCACAAACTCTTAATTTGGCTGTGTGTGTTTGATTCAGCATTTTATGCATTCAGTATAACTTCTGGTCATCCCCTCAAGAAGGCAACTGTATCTCTGGTTGTTACAGGTCTGCTTTCAGCTGCAGGTGTCCCTGGAGCTCAATAATATGGTGCAGCCAGCACTTCCCAATATATCTGTCACTGATTACATTGATTAATCTTATCTCTGCTGAATATCTTAATCTAATTACATGTATGTCAGCTCCACTGAGGGGAGGAAAACACAGCAGGTAATTAACTTTGGATGAGGTTCAAGGGGAGGATGCAGATCATCCACTAGCTATATTCCTGTCATTAACTGCCTTTTATTGTTTATTGTTGTCCTCAGTTTGCTAGAATCCATGGTCATAGTAAGCTAGATATTATAAGGCATGATACTACAGGTAGATTTTTAGAAATTAAAGAAGTTTTTATAAGTTCATGTCAATCATTTTTTCAATCAATAGTAATAAAAATGTCAATACTTTTCAGTGATATGTCTGTTTCATGGTTTTTGTACTCTCATAACAACTGCATCATCTCAAAGTAAATTGAAAGTAAATTGAATGCAATTTTGAAGAAAACTTAATTCATAACAGAGAGAGTTATGGTTTGTATGCTTCATCAAACCTCATCTTGACAGGTCTAGGTCAACAGGTCATCATCAATCATTCTTATATTGACCAGGTGTAGGTCAAAAGATGATCATCAATCAAACTTATCTTGACAGATGAAGGTTAAAAGTTCTGTGTGTTCCTACATACAAATAAGTCCAATCTGTTGTGTTCCCACACATATGTTCCCATAACCCTGATAAAATAATATGGTCATAGATAAATTATAAATGTCAATAGTACATATAAAATTTAAATCCGGTTCTGGTGCATTCCCACACAAACATAGATAATTCTGATGATATAATAAGCTCCTAGGTAAATGGTTAATAATTATAGTCATTCATCTATATCAATACATTCAGGTGCAGTGCAATACACACATAATTATGTTTAAATAATTGTGCTGTAAGTAAATGATTGTCAATAGTGCACGTATACTTTAAAACCGAATCTGGTGTGTTCCCATACACATAAGTCTGATGAAATGATAAGGTCATGGGCTAATGATTCACGTGTACGTTAAAACCGAATCTGGTGTGTTCCCACACACCTGTTCCCATAACACTGAAAAAAAAATAAGGTCATGGACTATTGATTCATGTATACTTTAAAACCGAAACTGGTGTGTTCCCACACACCTGTTTTCATAATGCTGATAAAAAAAAAAGAAGTCATGGGCTAATGATTCATGTACAGATGTGGTCATTAAAAATGTGCGTCAAAGGAAATGGGATCCTATGATTTCATGCGGTATCACGCGGAATCATGTGCATGCTGCAGATACAGGAAATACAAGACCCGTAGGGGCAGTCATGTTTCATTTAAATAAGCACGGCTTGCTAGTAGTTCTTCCTGAACTTATACTCATATATTCTTTTACCAACCAAACGGAGTTGTTTCTTTTAATGGAGCCCATGATCTGCTTGTGCTTGGTCCCCTGATATGTGAACCTCTCTCATAACCGTTTTGCAGTAAGCAGCAGAGCACATTAAATGTTGTTGAGCATGAAAAAAATGGAATGTGTGGTCAGTTAGATTTAAGAAAAAACATTAAAATATTACTTTTCTCATCAATACTTACGATAAACCTAAATTAAACAAGTTTCTAATTATAAGACTGTGCGTGGTAAAGTCATGTATAGGTAACTATGTTAATGTGTGTCTGGTATGAGATTTTGGGTAGTCAGTGGTAATATGCAGGTTTAGTATGCTGGAGACTGGGGTTCAAGGCTCAGTTTCGTGTTTTTAAATGAGCAGGTTTAAAAAACAGGTTACAGGTTGTTGTTTTTTTTCACTGTAGAAAGTTCCTCAAGGTAACGTTGAATGAATTCCATCTTCTCCTTTCTTACCAATGGAAACTTTTGTTCTTTTCTTAGATTAAAAGTTATTTAAAATTTGGTTTAAAGTCCACACACTGAAAGAAGCTAATTAAATTTACTTAATTTAAATTCGTACATCAGTTCCACATCATTGGATTGAGTTATATTGTACTGTACTGTTTGAATCGATCAAAATTAAACCAAATATTTAAACATTTTATGTATTAATTTAAACATGTGGCAATGTTTATCAGATGTGCTATTACAGAAAGAGCATATTCACAAGGTGATTTACACATCCTAACTATCACAGATAGTATCCTGATAGCATCCTGACTATCATTCAGAGGTGGGTAGCAATGCACTACATTTACTTTGTTACTTTTACTTCACTAATTTTTTTGAAAAAAAAAAAAAAAAAAAAAACTTTTAATAGTTAACTGGCCATCTGTCTATGCTTACTTAAGTTAATTTTTAATCACAGAAATGTACTTTTACTTTGCTACATCCGGTGCCGTTCCTCCATTACTGTTAAATATTAATGAATATATGTAGTTTTAATAATTAGTTTAAATGACGAATAATTAGGTTGCGAGCCTCGCTATATGCTGCAGTGGTCTGACACAACGACCGCTCACATTTTTAGCATCCTGGAGAAGGGGAAGAAGCTAGCATGTCAGGAGATACACACACACACACACACACACAGAGAGAGAGAGAGAGAGAGAGAGAGTGAGTTCTCCATGTAGTCTGAATAGTCTGAAATTCAGGATTTTCCCTTGATTTTAATCTGATCCAAAGTAGCTAGTAACTTGAGTAGTCTTCTCATCGTATACTTTATTACTTTTACTCAAGTAATTATTAATATTATTGCTTTTACTTTGCACCACATATTTATCCCCACTGAACAGTTGCTCTATGAGGGTTCAGCTCTACCTGACCAGCTGACCTACATGTTGGTGGTGTGAAAAGGAAGTTGTGAAAACTTTTGGCCAAAACAATAGCAGGAATTATCCACACCCAACCCCAAGTACAGGTGGCCCATAACCCTAGGCCCACACAAACCCGAAGTGTGGAGGCCATTCCACTGAACTACCCAAAATATATTTCAAATAAATCGAAAAGTTTACAAAAAAAAAGAGGAAAAGACACTGACAGAAACTCCTGAGACTCTATTTGCAGACCTCCATAAGGATGGCAGCACCAGTAACCTGATTTTTTACATGAATAAACCCCATGCATGGCACAGGGGCATAATTTTAAACTTTCCCTCTGCTGAAAGAAAAGGCATCTGTCGGAGTTTCCAGATAAAAAAAATGAGGAAGACACAAGAAGAAGTGTAAAATGTAAATAAAAACAGAATGCAATGATTTGCAAATCTCATAAACCCATATTTTATTCACAATAGATCGTAGAAAACATATCAAATGTTTAAACTGCGGAAATGTACCATTTTTAAGGGAAAATAATGTAATTTTGAATTTGATCACAGCAACACATCTAAAAAAAAAGATTGGTCAACTTATTCCCATCTTTACTTCTGAGAGATTCTGCCTCACTAAGATACTCTTTTTATATTAAAAAATTATACCATGTATACAAGTTGTGGGCCACTCACTGCGGGAAAGATAAAGGCAAAGAAAAATAATAATAATGCATGTCCACTTAGGGCTTCCCTAGGATTGGGCTCAGTAACAAAGAAATTCTTTGTGTTTTTAAAGATGATGAATCCTGCAACTTTTTCACCAGTTACTTATTGATGCCGGATCTCCCCTTTCCCCCATCTATTATCACCTCTCAGCAGCACTTCTCTTTGAGTAAAATGCTTTTGCCTCCATTGCGATGTCATAGACTGCAAATAGGTACAAATAACTTGACCTGTATAGAAATTTATATGACTCTTCAAGTTTTATGCTTCTGCTCCTCCCCTTCAATTTGATGAGGCAAAAGAAAGATTACTTAAAGATGATAATTGCTTATTAATCTTGCAGGGTATTAATCGCCCAGTACAAGCTATTGAAGCTACAGCAAGTGAGCATATGCATTTTACTCCCTGGATTGCCCAATTAAACAAACTGCATTCCTTTTCTTAAAAAAGGTTTTAAAAAGTTAGTGGTACTTTCATTAACTTTAAAAAAAAAATTCTTGGTCACAATTGTAACTGGTGGGACAGTGAAACAGGTCAGTAAGAAATTATCAGTTGCTCAATAAGACCTATTATAAAATTGCAAACAATATTCATTCGGTATGTTGTTCTCCTTGTTCACCTGGTTATTGTGTGAAGCACAACAAATTAATTTAAATTCTTAGAACTGTGCCTGCAGTATACCGCGTGATTGCACATGACGAATTGCGTGATACCACATGAAAAAATGTGCATTCTTCAAGGCCACATCTGTATACTTTAAAACCTGTGAACATTCAAGCTGGCAGTTATTAAGCCTCTCATTAAGAAACCCCAACTAGATCCTAGTAAACTAGCAAATTACAAATCTCAAACCTTCCATTTATGTCTAAAATATTAGAAAAAGTTTTGTCTACTCAATTATAATACTTTTTGCAGAATAATGGTATCTATGAAGAATTTCAATTAGGTTTCAGGCCCCATCACAGCAGAAGCTGCACTTGTCAAAATTACAAACGACTTACTTCCAGCATCTGACCAAGGCTTCATTTCACTGCTTGTTTTACTTGATCTTAGCACTGTGTTCGACACCATAGATCATGACATAGTCTTAGATAGATTACAAAACTACATTGGTATTCAGGGACAAACATTAAACTGGTTTAGATCCTACCTGTCTGACTGATACCATTTTGTTTTTTTAAATGATGAATTGTCCAACTTTATTCATGCTGCCATTTGGAAATATTATTAGAAAACACAGGATTCATTTATTCCACTGTTATGCTGATGATACTCAACTATATATTTCTACAAGATCAGATGACATTTTAAAATTTTCCATGTTAACAGAATGTGTTAAAGACATTAAAGACTGGATGACCAGTAATTCTTGCACCTTAGAAATATTCCCCAACTACGTGACATCTTATCTGTTTCTGATGCAAAAAAAAACTAGTTCATGCCTTCATGAGCTCAAGACCTGATTATTGTAATGCACTGCTAGGTGGTTGTCCTGCATCCTAAATGAATAAGCTACAGTTAGTCCAAAATGCAGTTGTTAGAGTGCTTACCAGATCATGTAAATGTGAACATATTACTCCAATTTTATCATCTCTATACTGGTTACCTGTTAAGTTCCACATTGATTATAAAACTGCTACTCACCTATAAAGCCCTAAATGGCCAAGCTCCTATGTATTTCACCAATCTTCTATCATGCTACAATCCTTCACGCTCTTTATGGTTGCAAAACTCTGGACTTTTGATAATACTGAGGATTTCAAAGTCTACTAAAGGAGGTAGAGCTTCTTAACATTTAGCTTCTAAACTATGGAAAAGCCTTCCTGATAATGTTCAGGGTTTAGACAAACTCTCTCTGTTTAAATCCAGATTAAAAACACATTTCTTTAGCCTAGCATTTACATATCGCATTTCATAAACTGGTACTCCAGTCATCTATGATAAAACGATAACAAAGGCACATCTCTGCCTGAAATTCAATGAACAGCAGATACGCTAATCCTTCTCCATTTGTTTCCTGTTTCTACCTAGGGATGCCCATCCCGAGGTAATTAATAAATGTGCCAGCTCCAGCTCAGAACCAGCCTCTACGAAGAATCCAGATGACGCCATCACCTGTGAAGACTGGCTGAATCCAACGTCTAATCATCAAACTCAAAAGCTCAACACGTGTTGCTCCAGGGGTAGCAGTGGGCCTGAGCCGTTCTGCTCTCCAAGCCGGCCTGAACCATCCTGGTGCCCTGCTTGTGAAGTTCTTGTCACTTGGAGGCCAGTCACTGTTGCTGAGGATGGCCCCATATGTTAATCCTGGGGACACTTGGAAGCTGCAGTGATGGCATTGGACTACAATTGATGCGGGCAGTTTTGGTGCGATGTGTTGGGACTGCGGTTGCAGTGGTGATTTTGGACTACATTTGCACAGACAGACTTTGCACCCGGGTCTCCATCGGTGGACAGTTCATGATTTCAGCAGAAAAGACTGAGAGACTGTGGTGAATCTCCTGATTACACAGATTACACAATAATTACACTATCTGCTGTCACCCAGATGAGGATGGGTTCCCCTTTTTGAGTCTGGTTCCTCTCAAGGTTTCTTCCTCATATCATCTCAGGGAGTTTTTCCTTGCTACTGTTGCCTCTGGCTAGCTCATTAGGGACAAATTCATCAATTTAAAATTTAGATCTGAAATTTATATATTCCTGTAAAGCTGCTTTGTGACAATGTCCATTGTGAAAAGCGCTATACAAAAAAAAACTGAATTGAATTTAATCAGGTTTGTTCCCACACACCTGTTTCCATGAAGCTGATAAAAAAATATAAGGTAATGGACTAATAATTTACGTATAATGTGGCCGAGGTCACATATGTATGCTTTTCCCCTGTTCGCTCTGCTCCCACAAGTTTTAGCGAGAGTTTGCCAAGACCATCTATGTCTGATGTTAGTAGCACCTTATTGGTAAATGGTAAATGGTAAATTGTCTGCACTTATATAGCACTTTTGTAACCTTAGCAGTTCCAAAGTGCTTTACACTGTGCCTCATTCACCCACACAAACACACACACACACACACACTCACACACTCACACCAATGGTAGCAGAGCTGGCATGCAAGGCGCTATTGCCATTGGGAGCAACTTGGGGTTCAGTGTCTTGCCCAAGGACACTTCAGCAAGTGGAGTCATGTGGGCTGGGAATCGAACCGCCTACCCTACGATTAGTGGGCAAACTGCTCTACCACCTGAGCCACAGCCACCCACCAAGGCCAGCTTGAATATGGTTCTCAGAGATAATATCCCTGCTAGATGGCCCTCCTTGGGAGATTCCCGTCTGCAGGGATCTACTATCTCAGGACGGAGGGCTGATTTATCACTCTCGGCCGGAACTATGGAAACTGTGGGTCTGGCCCCTGAGGGGCATTAGCTCATAGATTCTGGCCTCACAACTGAGGTTGTAGAGAACATGTTGAATGCTAGAGCACCATCCATGAAGAAATTGTATGCACTCCATATCATGATGTTACACAAGCTTCAGGTATCGGTCACACACGAGGGTGCTTCCCACAGAGTGAAGCTCACGCAACATCTCGTTCCCTTATAAGGGAACAGGGGTAACCCAAATGACTTGAAAGACATTTGAACTGAAAAATTATAATTGTATACTGTTCTGCCATCAGAGCCAGATACTCTTTTTTTCAAACTAGCAAGACTCCCCATGAAAAAAACTATTTACTTGTTTCTGCATGGCAATCACTATTATGGGGTTAAAAGTATCACAGGTCTTTTTAGGATCGAGTCATATTTGTCATTTCTGTCACTCAGGGTTTGATGTGTTATGGAAACATAAATGCTATTATATCTGCAACGTTTGTCACAAACACCCTAAGAATGTAACTAGATGTCCAGAGTGTCGAAGATTATGTAGATCACAATTCTGTTTTGACAGGCATAAAGCAAAGCTTCAATTGAGTGAAGCGAATATTTGTGAAATGGGTTTCTGCTGTGGTAAATGTAATTGTGTTATACCTGCGAAACCTTTTAAACATAAAGAACATGTATGCTCCGATTCCAAATACAAACTCTGTGGCCAAAAATTCGATGTGGATATTGAGCATGGATGTTCTACACAGCCAGCTAAGATAGAACTCGCAAGTAAGAATTATTTGTTTTATGATTTTGAGACTAGACAGGAAACGTCTGGGTTACGCATGCAACCCTTTTCCCTGAGAAGGAATAGAGACGTTGCATTAGCTGAACACTGTGGGAAGCGCCCTCACGCGTGACCGGTATCTGAAGCATGTGTAACATCATGCCTATTTATAGGCCTGCCGTGATCAGATGACATGGCAATTAAGCGTGTCTCATGATATATAAACAACACCTGTGAAAAATGCTGTCAGCCTCTATTATCTGAAGCAAAGACTCATTCACAGGCATGCCCCAGTATGACAAAGCTATTCCCTTCTTAGGGAACACGTTCCCTTTCAAAGGGAACACCACCTTTCGTTAGCTGAATGCTGTGGGAACGAGAATACCCACTCTGTCATACTGAGGGTAAGGCCTGTTCAAAAAGATCCAAGCCCGAAGGTCACTGCAAGAAAGACACTCGAGCCCAGGGCGGAATGTATATCCAGGCTATAAAATCAAATGAATCTGTGTGGAGTAGACCACCCCGCCACAGCACACACATAACGTAAGGATAACCCTTTGGACAAAGCCTTCAAGGAGGAGACTCCCCTAGTGGAATGAGCCCTTGTGCCCAGAGGCGTAGTGAGACTGTGTGCCCCATATGCGATAGAGATTGCTTCCACTATCCAATTAGAGATGCGCTGCTTCGACACAGCATTACCTCTACTGTCACTGCCAAAGCCGCCCAGCAGCTGCCCTGACTTACGTCACTGGCAAGAGCGGTGGAGTTGCAGTTCCGGTATGAGGAACGGAGGAGGGCAGAAAGCCTGCAACACTATTGGCTAGGCAGCAGATGTAGGCACTTTAGGAATATAATCCGGCCTTGGATACCAGAATGCCTTGGCTAATCCAGGGGTAAAGTCAAGGAAGGAAGGGGCAACAGACAGCTTGTAGATATCCTACTCGCTTGATAGATGTCAGGGCCGGCAGAAGAGCTACTTTTAGAGTCAGAAGCTTCTCAGAGGCTGACTCTAAGGGCTCAAATGCGGCACATGACAGACATTCCAGGACCACAGAAAGGTCCCAGGAAGGTATGCATGGTCTGCAGATGGGCCTCAGCTGACTGACACCACACAAAAACCTCGAAGTTAGAGGAGGTTGCCCCACAGAGGCTCCATCAGTAGGGGCATGGCTGGCCAAAATGGCAGCCATATAGACCCTGATTGTAGGAGGAGCCAAACCCGCTGAGAAATGTCCTTGTAAGAATTCCAGGACTGTAGCTATTGCAAAGTTCTCTGGGTCTAGCTGACATTGCTCACACCACAAGACAAAAAGTTGCCACTTGAGCGCATACAATTTCGTTGTGGATGGCATTCTAGCATTCAACATCGTCTCTACAACCTCAATTGTAAGACTAGAATATATGAGCTGGTGCCTCTCAGGGGCCAGACCCACATGCACACCATGGCATCCAGACCTAATGGTGCAGGAGGAGAGAGGGCGAACCACAGCGGGCAGTGTGTTGTCTCCTCAGAGGCGAACACATCCACTTCTGCTTGGCCAAACCTCCGCCATGTGGACTCCACCACTTGTGCATGGAGCCACCAGTCCCCTGCCTCAACAGGATGTTGGCCCCCACATTGCAGTTGCCCAAAATGTACATTGCACTCACTGACAAAAACTTTCCCTCTGCCCAGAGAAGAATTAGTTGCACCTGCCTGAATAGGGAGTGCAAACACAATCCTCCCTAGTGGTCAATATATGAGACAACCACTGTATTGTCTGTCAACACATGGTGACCTCTAAATTGATGTTGAAAGAATTTCAGTGCTAGAAATATGGCCGGTATTTCTAAGCAATTTACATGCCACGCCAGATGAGGGCCGCTCTAGAGATCATGAGCTGGACAGCCATCTAAGACCGCACTCCAGCCCATGAGGGAGGTGTCTGTCATTATCATCTTGCGATAAGGAGAAACCCCTAAAGTGTGACCCAATGCTAGAAACTGGGGACACTTCCAAATTCGCAAAGCACGTAGGCATCACCACGTGACACTAATTACTCTCAAAGGTTTTGTCCGAGGACGAAACCCCCGATTTTTCAGCCACCAATGAAATGGTTTCCTGTGCAATAGGCCCAATGGTATGATGTTAGCTGCTGCTGCCATAAGCTCCAAAAGTCTCTCGTAGAGACTGGAGGGGATGATCCAGGTTTATCTTGCTCAATGTTGGTACAATTGACCCTACACATGTTGGGGATAGAAACATCCTCATCATAGTAGAATCCTTATAACCCCTAGAAAAGTTGTCCACTGCACTGGAGGAGGTTCAAAGTGAGCCCCAAGCTCTTCATGTTGCCGAGAGCAAAATCTCAATGTTGAACCGCCAGTTCTTTGGATCGTGCTAGAATTAACCAGTCGTCCAGGTAGTTTAGTACACAGATGCCCTGGAGTCACAATGGAGCCAGAATGACATCCATGGACTTTGTGAAGGTGTGAGGGGATAAAGCTAGCCTGAATGGAAGAACCCGATATTGGTATGCATTGCCTCCAAATTCAAACCTCAGGAACTTTCTGTGACTGAGCAATATTTCTATGTGGAAATATGCACCTTTTAGATCTATCGTCACAAACCAGTCCTCAAAGTGAATCTGTGGAACGATAAGTTTGGGCGTGAGCATCTTTAATCTGTATGTCCGAAGGGTACAGTTCAGATGACGCATATCTAAAATTGGCCGCATACTCCCCTCTTTTTTGTGGACCAGGAAATTACGGCTGTAAAAACCCCCCTCCCTCATAGAACGGGGTACATGTTCTATGGCCCCTTTGTCCAAGAGCGATCTTACTTCCTGCGCTAATGACGGGCTCTGCTCTGTGCTGACTACTATGGTAAGCACACCGCTGAACCGGGGGGTGGAGCTCTGAACCGGACTCGGTAACCCTTTTCTATTGTAGACAGAACCCATGGAGACACGTTTGGCAGTAGTTTCCACGCTGCCAGATGGTCTTTTAGTGACGTTAACTTTTCCACATTCTATTGGAGGGAAACCATCAGATTTTCATTGCCCTGTGACAGCTTGCTGACCAGAGAACTTAGGACAGCCTTGGCTAGGGGTGGCCCCACAGTAGTACTGGGGGCTAACTGCCCTAACAACCTCATGTCACCTGATACGTCCCTCCACAGCCCCTCCTCCTTTGTCTGCTTGGCCTTTATGACCATTCTCAGATCAGGCCTAGTAGCAGGCCGCGACAGTGGCCACCCAGTTCCCCTGGCTGTCTGCAGGGGGAGGCGGGCTTCTGTACTCACCTTCTGTGCCTCCCTCGCACTAGCGCTGGCCTCGACACAACAGGGAAGGAACTGGCTGAATGCCAAAATATGTCGAGCTCAATCAGCAAGTCTGCTTAGTAGGCCTGCATACTGCCATTGTCTGCAGTGATGCACAGGCAAGACCCACTACTGCATAGGCCTTGCCCACCAACGCCACAGTGACCTTACATGGCTTGGATGGCAAAGCCGGCCCCTCTAAATTACCTGCCATCGATGGAGTCAGGTAGCTTGCAAGCACCTCCTCCACCTTCAGCATAGCTAAATAGCCATGCCATACCCATAGCCCCACGATGGCCAAATAATCCAAATATCGTGGGGTTATAAATATGGCTTATGCATGGTTTTTCCACAGAATAATGATATTTTGTCATGTACTTCTGGAAAAAGGGGGAGTTTTCTACAGAGTGAGGGATTTATTTTCACTAGGGAGAAAAAAGCTCATCCAGCCTTAGTAATCACTTCAATCAGCTCTTTATATGCTGCTCTCAGTTTTTAGCACACCCTTCGGGCTCATTGGAGTCAGAGAGGAATTTTTTTTTTTTTTTTGGTTTTCCATAGTGGAAGCAGGAGTCGCGGCACGATCTCCAAAATCCAGCGGAGAGCCGGACCCAGAAGACAGAGCAAGAGATAGAGCAGCGCTCGTCTCCGGCTCCTCTTCCAGATCCATACAAGATCCCCAGGACCTGAACTGGCTGGCTGCCTTGGCAACGGCCAGCCTTGATCCACGAGGCTCTGAACCCCAACTCGCTTCAGCCGAGAAGAGAGCAAGTCATCAGCGGAGCTGCCTCATTGTAAGGTGTTCACAGTGCTCACAGTCAGACCTCTTGAAGGTTGCCCTGGCATGCTCCAACCCTAGACACTTTACACAGAAAGTGTGTCCGTCCTCCCCATGATGACACGGGAGCAAGGCATAACACACTTCTTGAATTTTCTTACTCATACTTTTCTCCTTTTTTTTTTAAAAGGGACAGAAAAGAAAAGAGCTTTTTCTTTTTCTTTTATTGTGGAGAAGATAGAGAGTAAATGAAGAGTCTTTTTGCGAGCATTACAAATGACTGACATGCAGTGTCGCTGAAGATAATAAGGCTGACGGCACGGTTCACAGATGTCATTTATATATCACGCAATGCGCTTAATTTCCACGTCACCTGATCACGGCAGGCCTATAAATAGGCATGATGTTACACAACTTCAGACACCGGTCACACGCGATGGCGCTTACCACAGTGTCCAGCTAATGCAATGTGGAGTTCCCTTTGAAAGAAAACAGGAACTCATTTAGCCAATTTCTTATGCTGTATTGATTTTGAGGGAGAGGAGTGAGTGGCTGAAAGGGATGGATGTGTTAGTGCCTTCTTTAAGAAGTTCCATTGTAATAGATACAACAGTTATACATTTATCACACATAATGCTAGAGGGTTCGATTCATACCTTTTGTTAAATCATTTAGTGAAAGAAGGAATCACACCCAAAATCATAGCACAAGGCGGTAAAATTTTGGGTTTCATCGATTCCGCATTTAGCCAGTCCTACATTGATTGCCTATCATTCTTACCCATGAAACTGAGAAGCATCCCGAAAGCCATGGGATTTTCAGAAAGCAAGAAAGGCTATTGTCCTCATTTCTGGAACACCATAGAACATCAGGATTACATAGGACTGTGTAGATAGCATGATGCCTAAGGAAAGAGAAGAATTCCTTAAGTAGTACGGAACGTTTTTGGACAAAGTCTTTGATTTCAAGAAAGAGATGACCGAATACTGTGTGCACGACGTAGGCATTTTGAGAAAAGGCTGTTTATCGTTCAGAGATGAAATTCTGAAAAGTACAAAGGTCGATCCTTTTAAATACATAACAATCGCATCTGTGTGCATGAAAATCTTTAGAACCAAGTTCCATCTTAAAGACACGTTAGCTATTCCACGCTTGATAATTACATCAGCAGACAGAAATCTCTCTCATCACCTTCCATACAATGGCTCGAATATGTTTCTACCACACAAAACCTACCCATTCGACACACATTGAACAAACGTGAAGCCAGGTTTGGTAAATATTTTGTAGCTGGTTACTGTGAAGATGGACAAATAAGTAAGGCTTTTGAGTTTCTTGGTTGTTTTTATCACTGCTGTGAAACGTGATTTCCCTCAATGACCCCACATCCTCTTAGCTCATCCAAAGCTACCATCAGAGAGGTCTGTCAAAAATCAATGGAGAAAATTAAGAATTTGCAAGATCCTCACAATTTGCAAGTCACACCGATGTGAGAACATGAGTGGAATGAAATGAAGAAAAGTGACAACAGTTTGATAAACTTTCTAAAAGACTTTGACTTTCCTGAGCATTTAAACCTACAAGATGCTCTTTACGGTGGTCAAACAAATGCATTACATCTGCATTATGTAGCTCAACCTGGTGAGAGAATCGATTATTTCGATTTTACCTTTCTTTACCCATTTGTAAATAAGACAAAGCCGTACCCGATCGATCACCCTATCATCATTTATCGTGATCTTAAACCACTGAAAAATTACTTTGGTGTTGTCAGAGCAAAAGCATTACCACCTAGGGGTCTGTGGTCACCTGTTCTTCCATTCTGTGTAAAAAGAAAACTCCTTTTTCCTCTATGTAGAACAAGCCTGTGCCAAGCAACAACAAAAACAATGTGACCATACAGATCAGGAGAGAGCTCTTACCAGAACATGGGCTTCTGTTGAAACAGAAAGCTGTCGGTATCTGTGTATAAATAACACTGACTCAAGCGAGCTCCATGAAGGCATGGTTTGTCAAGGTTGGAGTGGAAGAACTCGAGTATCCTGCACAGAGCTCTGACCTCAACCCGACTGAATACCTATGGGATGAACTGGAACACCGACTGTACCCCAGACCTTCTCACATCAGTGCCTGATCTCACTAATGCTCTTGTAGCTAAAGCAACACAAATCCCCACAGCCACACTCTAAAATCTAGTGGGAAGCCTTCCCAGAAGAGTGGAGCTTATTATAACAACAAAGTGGAGATTAAATCTGGAATGTGATGTTCAAATGTTCATGGTCAGTTGTCAACAAACTTTTGGTCATATACAGTAGTGTATATCACTGAAGGGAGCTTGATTTCTGAAACATGTCAATTTATGTGTCATCATGATATACACTTTTTTTTTTTTTTTTAATATAAACCTTATAATCCACACTCACTAGTGTGTGAAACAATCAAATCACATTTATTTTTAAACCTGTCCTCCAAATAAGAAACTTTTGTTCTTATTCCTGTTCAGGAATGTATTACAGAAGAATTTCTCAAAATGTTGATAATTGTTGGATTTACATTAGATTTTATACTGAAAATGGCATTAAAATAACTCTGTTTGAGTGCATGGTTTTTCCGAGATTAAATGATAAATAAATAATATTCCAACAAACTGTTATGTAAATGTTTTTCCCTGAAGAGTGTGCTCAATACAAAAGTATACTTGTAAGAATATCAGAAGACTGATTGTGATATCTGTTGTTTTAAAAGAAATTACCATATTCACCTGTAGTGTCTTGCCACTCTGTTTCAGTAATCATATAGACACTACAAGCGCAAATGGCTGCTCAGTTCTGTAATCAGCATAATCTGTAGCATGGATTAATTTAATTATTTATAAAGACTACTATAAAACTGAATTCTGCTGCTACTTGGTACTCAAGTATACATTATTCATATAAGCTTCTAACTGACTGTAAATTATTTCACCCAACACTTAATATTAACTCAATTCCTACAGTCATCTGTGCATTATGCATTACAGGTTCTATAGTCATGCAGACGCAAGCATAACTTGGTAGTATAATGTCCTAGTACTTCTAATTCTTGGGAGATTTTCTTCCAGTTGTCTCTCAGTTGCTATGTTCATGCTCAGAAATGAACATGTATCTGCACACACTCAGTTTTTCACAGGGATATAGAGGAACTGTTTGGATTGCATACATATCACCAAACCAATCTGTTGATAATGTAAAGCTAATGCTTATGGACTGAGTTAAAGACTGAAAAAAAAAAAAAAATTATACAACTGGGGTCTCAGATTCCTATTCTTGTCTGAAAGGAATGGAAGCCGGTATGGTCTTCTGCTGTTGTAGCCCATCTGCCTAAAGGTTTTTTTTTTTTTTTTTTTTGCATCCTAAGATGCTTTTCTGTTCACCACGGTTGTTAAAAGTGGGTATTTGAGTTACCGTAGCCTTCCTGTTAGTTTGAACCAGTCTGGACATTCTCCTGTGACTTTTATCATCAACAAGGTATTTTCACCCGCAGAACTGCTGGAGTTTTTTTTCCCTCATGCTAGAGGAGATCAGTAGTTTCTGAAATAATCAAACCATCCTGCCAATAGAGGGGTGAGCAACAAATAATATTGTGTAGGTTGATGATGCAAAAACAGCTAGCAGTGCTACATTATGTTGTTATTGCATTAAAGAGTCTGACTGCTGTAGGGATGAAGGACCTGCGGTAGCGCTCTTTCTTGCACTGTGGGTGCAGCAGTCTGCTGCTGAAGCAGCTGCTAAGGGACCCCAATGTCTCATACAGGGGGTGAGAGGAATTGCCCATGATAGACGCCAGCTTAGCTAACATCCTCCTCTCCCCCACCACCTCTATGCTGTCCAGAGGGCAGATCAGGACAGAGCTAGCCCTCTTAACCAGTTTGTTGAGACGTTTCCTGTACCTCTCTGTGCTCCCGACTCCCAGGAAACTACTGCATAGAAGATAGCAGATGCTACCACAGTGTCATAGAAAGATTTTAGCAGGGTCCTGCAGACACCAAAAGACCTCAGTCTCCTTAGCAGGTGGAGACGACTTTGGCCCTTTTTATACAGGATATCTGTATTTGTGGACCAGTCCAGTTTATTGTTATTATTAAGTGAACACGCAGGAATTTATATGTCTCCACCCTCTCGATTTCAACACCCTGGATGCTCACCGGCGTAGACTGGGGTGGCCTCCTATGGAGGTTGACGACCATTTCCTTTGTCTTGCTGGCATTGAGGCAGAGGTGGTTTAATTCACACCAGTTGACAAAGTCAGCGATGACCTCCCGGAATTCCTGATCGTTCTCTGCTGATACTCATCCAACAATGACCGTAGTATAAGAGAACTTCTGCATGTGGCAACTGTTAGTATTATGTCTGAAGTCCACTGTGTACAAGGTGAAGAGAAAGAGAGCAAGCACTGTACCCTGTGGTGCTCCCGTGCTGCTAACCACCACATCCGACATACAGTCCTGGAGTCTCACATCCTGTGGTCTGTCAGTAAGATAGTTTATTGCACTACAATACATAATATGACTATTATCTATAATCTATATTGGTTTAATAGGATGGGGAAATCCTGTCCATGTTAGCATCCTTATCAAAGGAATAAGAGATGGTCCAGATGACCTTTCATTCTTTAATTCTTTTTTAGTGTTTACCTTAGTTAAAGTTTAATTAATATGGATATATAAGTAAAAATATACAAAAACTAATACAAGTGTTGTATAAATAAAAAGTTTAGGAATCATATTTGTTTCAAACGCTTTTCATTTATTCTGAAAAGTGGAGGGGAGGAGGGGTGTGGGGGGCCTCCAGCATAAATTTTGGATGGATATAGATTTAAACAAATTTTAAACCCACTTGTATAAGTTTTGTTTCGTTTCATTGAACGTTTCACCTTAAAATAAAATAATGCAATATTTTAGTATCACAAATTAATTTGGGCCAAGATTTTAGTTCAACTGCAATAGATTTACATGAAGGACTAAGGACACAGATTCAAGAAAAATGTATCCTCATTCAATATCATCAGGGAATGTAAGATCCAATTTAGAAAAGATCTGTAAGATCTCATTTTATGTATCTCAAACTATTCAAAATGACAGGGATGAGGTTCTTCTCCTTTATGATGGTCAGTGCCATTACACCACAGCACCCATCAACACACTGACCTCTGCTGCAGAGAATATTGTCTGC
This sequence comes from Ictalurus furcatus, assembly GCF_023375685.1. Taxonomy (NCBI): domain Eukaryota; kingdom Metazoa; phylum Chordata; class Actinopteri; order Siluriformes; family Ictaluridae; genus Ictalurus; species Ictalurus furcatus. The sequence continues at coordinate 9,147,366 of NC_071260.1, read as the reverse complement.
CCATAATACTGCTGTCATAAATATCACATTGACCGATTACCTCGGAATAGTGACTATGGCTGAAGCGGAACCGTCCTCTAAATTTAGGCATGCATTGATCAGGACATCCACTGTGCTCAATAAATGAATTACCTTGGGAGAGATGGGAGGGGGTGGGGGGTGTTTGGGTGATATCGTGGAGAGAGAATTGATTTCCTCCCATATTAGAAAATTGTTATTGCAAAGATGTTAGCAAGTGAATGGAGAAGTGACAGACATTTTTCATCCATTACCTTGAGCAATACGATGGTTCAATATGAGGCAGAGAACCCAATTATTTTTTTCATACTCCATCAGCCATCGAGTCCGAGCAGCGTTAGACAGATCCGCCACAGAGTTCTGCAGGAGAATTTAGAAAACAGTCGATTGTTAAATTATCACAAAGCCTCCATGAAAAAAAGTTCAACTCATAGCAAGAAACCTTCATTTATCTTACATATGATAATTTCAGACAGACACATTGTTCCTGACTTGATATTATAATATTATATTGTAATATTAGACCTTCTGATGGCTTATGTATTTTTCTCAGTCATGTTCATGCTTGTGTTGTGAACTGACAGCAAGATGATTTGTTCCTGTCAGTAACAGTGCTTTCTTTTATTTTCTGCTTAGCTACATCCAAAAATAGTGTAATAATACTTTTATTGCACTGCATTGCAGACTCTAGATAGGAACTTAAGGCAAAATACACGGTTCCTGATTATTTGACTAAGATTAAACAACATCACCATAGGGCATACTAATTATAACAATGTTTATGTAAAGGAAGGCAGGTGCATGCATGAGGTCTCTTTTTAGAACTACGAATTTGAGCACCTCATAATACATGCAATCAGATGCTCATCTTTTTAATCTTCCTTGTATTTGACACATGCTTCCGCTTTTGCGCTCATGAAGTTTGAAGTGCATGAATATGCAATGAGTGCTGTCAAAGGGTTTTGAAATATAACCACCAGCTCTCCATCACACCCTTGTTGAGAGGAAAAAAGCACATTGTTGAGTCTGAGAGGCTCCCCTCGAGCAGAATGTGGGAGTTGAGGCATTCACATTGGAGTTCTGTGAGCGTGTGATGAGTTTCTGAGTGACAGGTCATTGTTCTTTAATCTGAAATGCCCCACCAAGTGGTACGGGTTTAAAATGTCCACCCCTGTTTAGCAGCTTTATTAAGGCTGACACTGTCGCCGTAGTCCTAATGCTGCACAGATGGCATGGAGCACGATGTCACCATTTATTATCAAAGCACCCAGAGTGACAGTCGCTCCGGTGACAGAATATGATTGAGGAGATGAGAACAGAGGGCTCTTTTAAACATATTTGAAGAGTGTGTGCCTATTCCCCAAAGTTTGACAAAGACATCTGGATCTCCTCCAGGTTCTGTGCAGAATTCATTACTACCTGGGTAAGACAATCAACATGGTGTCATGACTACAACTCTATCAGAATTATTACAAGCTATTGAAGGTAACAATCGGTTAAGGTTATGTTGAAGGAAGGGGTTAGTGGTCAAAGGTTTTTGTACAACTTTATTGAGCCAGAGTAACAAAAAAAAGGTTGGTTCATTTTTTTTTTTTTTCCAGTATGGTTGCATATATGCCCCTATAGTTTGAGAGGCATCAGCAAAAATGTCGGAGTAGGCAAGACAAAGTGGGCTAGATTCTACTAGGGAAGATACACCCAAGTTCTATAGCCTATTGTTGTTGAAGGCATACTTGTACTCCACAGTTTCTTATTTGTCCTGATGTTGTTATGTTTATACAGTCATTGGCTTTCTAATTACTCTGAATCTTCTATTTCACACAAGTGGTCACTTGCAGCACAAGGGAAGGAGCGATGTAGTTAAAAATATCTTGAATGAGTGTGACTGAGCATGTGCAAATGAATATGTCTGATGTCCTGCGATGAACCATAAGCCCGCCTTATATCCAGTGTATCCAGGATAGTCTCTGGATATTAAAGATGAATAAATAAATTCCTCAAACCAGCAAATCAGAGTCAAACCAACTTGCTTACTAATAAAACCACAAGCTAGTGTGCTAACTAGCTTTCAGAATAATGTAGAAGAATCTCATGGTGTTCCATAAGTTGTTGTTTATAGCTTGACTAGTTAGCTATATAAAGCCATTTGAATATATCAAATTAAATATTAGTTTTTAAGTATTAAGGCAACAGCCTAAATGGCTTCACTGCTTTACAAATTAAATTTAGCCTTCTGGGTCTATTCCTGATGTCTGAAGTCAGCCTTCCATAGGCACATCTCACATACTTCACTTCATTGTATTGGAGAGGGAAATAGCAAGAACTCTATAGGGAGGAGTTCAAATACCGGTCCTGCTAAGCTGCCAGTGTTGGTTCCTTGAACAAGGCCTTTACCCATCATCTGTTCAGCTCAATTGTAAGTTGCTTTGGATAAATGCGTGTGCCAAATCAGTAATATGTTATGCAATGAAGTCGGCACTGCTGATCCCCTAACTACTATACAACAAAAGCAATATTATCAATGGGAAAAACTGCTTGACTTGATTCAGTTTGGTGGTAAAATGTTGGCCTATAAATCAAACAAATCTTTAATCTTTATCTTAAATGCAAAATATATATTCCATGTAATACCCATAAAGCTTTGTGGCTCTCATTTGAAGTGTCTGGATTTTTTAAAATAATTTTTTATTACCACAACAAATGCTAGTAAAATGCCTGCATTTCATTTCTCCATATTAATTTCCCATATGGCAGAAAGGTGGACATGCATTTTTCTTAAACTCATCAGACCATTTCAGATTATGCAGGTCCCTCGAGAGCCCATCATAGCACTTTACCCACTGTCCTATAGCATGGTTGTGAAATCTGCTGACCCAATATAATTAGACAACAATATCCCGCCAAGACACATCCCACTAGTCAAAACTGATTGTCCTACAGAGTCCTCAGTCAGCAAAAAAATGAAAAAAGAGAAGCCATATCTCAGCATGACCCAACCTCAGATCATACAGCGCATGCAGCACAGCTCCCACTTGTCCAAATACTTGGAGTTCGTTTCACATGTTTGGAATTATTCAAATGATTGAGATTAAAAAGTTCAGATCAGGAAAAATAAATAAATAACTAAGCAGGATCATTATATTTCATTTGGAATTTTATGAAGATGACACTCTCTTTATGCATTTAATAAGCGATGATAATTTTATGATTTTCCACTGCAGAGAGCAGAGAATCATCTTTGCGGAGATCTCAGAGAGCTGTCTGTGTGCTCAACTGTTCTATTATTATGATCCTTTTGAACTGTAAAAAAAAATTTCATATCCATATTCAACGTAAATGATGACAACTTGAGGTTTACATTTATATTCTTTTATTGGTTCATTAATCAAAGACATTGCAGTAAATTTATAAACATATTCCCTTTCATCTTAGTAGAGAGAAGCCTGGAGCTTGTTTGTTTTCCAGTGGAATGAATTACTCTCTTTATAGTGGTATGTGCTGTTCTGCATATTGCATAATCATTGCATACTAAAAAATCTGCATAATCATTTATAAGACATTAGTCATATTCCTTCTTATTTTTTTGGTCTCTATTTCAAGTAAATGTCCGTATTATACAGTCCCACCATAAATCTAGCCAAGACCTGACAGGTGACAGATTAGTGTGTCATCTAAAATTAGGGCTAATATTAGGGATGC